>NC_063008.1:2318952-2642175 GCF_017499595.1 Psilocybe cubensis | reverse complement strand
AAACGGGTGTTAAAATTACACCTCAGGGATTCCGTGTACGGTGTTCGAGAACCGCGAGCTCTACGATTCTCAATCTCATTCATCAATCTCCGATTTACATGTGACTATCACAGATCACATGTGCGTGCAGCCTTTGCACTGAGTCTAGCGCGCCAATTTTTGACTCTCGTTAGACTCACAAAGCGTGGTAGACAAGAAAGGGGGCGATGCATCGAGCGCTTAATGTTTGAAATAAAATCTGTATAGAGGGGAAAACTGCTTAGAAGAGTTCAGAACTCACCTTCAGAAAATAATCCCAAAGTGGCTGTACCGATGCCGGGACGGCAATAACGAAGCTACACGGTCTGGCTTCGGAAAGCGCCGACCTGGGATCTCAATGCCGAAGCAATTGTAGGAAAACCTAGATAAAATGTAAGTGCGTACCGCTTGAGAAGATGGACAGGATGAGCCGACAACGAAAGAGGAGAGCTTCCTACGCTACAGCGTACAGAGGCGCAGATGAACGTCGGAGCTTACTAAGAAAACAATACCCTTATGTGGCTACGTTGCCGGGACGGCAAACACCGCGGTTTGCCGTCCCAGCAACCGTACAGTCACTCTTTGTTGTTGTCTCGGTGAGCTCAAGGTGAATTCTGAGCTCTCCTATGCAGTTTTTTCCTCGATACATCTTTTATTGCAATTATTAAGCGCTCGATGCATCTCCCACCTTTTTTTATGGCTCTTGGATAGTCTAACGAAAGTCGATAAGTGGCGCTCCAGGCTCAGTGCAAAGGCTGCAAGCACATGTGATCTGTGATAGTCACATGTAACTCGGAGTTTGATGATTGAGAATGAGAATCGTAGAGCTCGCGGTTCTCGAACACCGTATCCGTGAAAAAATTGTTTGCATAGCAAAATTCGTCCAGATCCTGACATTCAAGCAACGGACCAAATTTTGATCTGTGGGATGAGCGATTGTGCTGGATGCGTATCATGTGAGTGTGATGAATCGTTATGCATATATCAGTCTCATTTAGTCTCCGTGAAGAAGTATGTCTATACTACAGCTATGGTTTGTCAGGTACGCTCTGAAAATATCACTACCGCGACCCGAGACTTTTATAGAACATGCCGATCAACGGCGTTCAGTAGGTACTCTGCCAGTTCTCTTGCGCCTTTCAAGGGAAAGAATTCTGCGTCCTCGTGGAGCAAAATAAGGCAGAAGATGTGCCGGGAGAAGAATTCGGGAGAAGAATTCCCAACTCGACCTACCCAGTTAATTTGGGCGCCTAAAAATATCATTGGCCTAAAATTACGCGCTCGGAGAATGAGCTTTGCGAGTGCAAACTGATCGAGCGGCAAGTCATAATAGATATGACTTATATGCTATGGCATATAATTGTATTTCTCATTTTAACGCTGCCGTATGTATGCTGTACTATGAGATGTATTTCGCCGCACCATTTAATACACCATTCATTATGTCGGGATCAGCCATAGCAATGTATTGATGGAAGTAAGCCATCTTCCAGACGGCCACAAGAGTAGCTGATTGAGGGGATGATTGATTTGTCCTCAGTAATTCCGTTGAATAAGACTGTACATTACACATTCCTAATATTGTGATACATCTGAATTCTAAGTGTATGGCAAATGGTATAAAACGAAGTCGTTCTTATCCAAATTCTTCAGCAGTTCAACACTAGCTAAGCCATCTCAAAGATCATCATGTACTTCACCGCCAAGCTCGCAGCTATCCTCCTGGCCGCCGCAGCCTCTGCACGATCTGCTGCTGTCGCAAGAGTAAGTTCTATCATCCGGTGTAAAACAAGCTGAATTCCAAAACTGACAACATCTGCATCAGACGGAGCTCGCCGCGCTCTCAGTTGTATTCTTCGACGATGTCAACTTCACGGGCGCTGCTTACTCTCCCGACACTCTCCTTCAGTCGGTTTGCAGCACTCTCCCAGGTGACTGGCTCGACAGGCCAGAGAGTGTCCTCATCGCCTCGGGATTCAGCTGCACATTCTTCGAGTACGTTTATGCCATTTGCAATTTACCTTGCTGCACGAGTCTTACGGTAAACCTTTCTCTAGATTCCAAGGCTGCGAGGGTCCTGGAACAACCCTGTCCGGAAACATCGCATCGCTCCCCGACCCTTCTCTTTACAACAACGTCGAATCTTTCAGCTGCAACAAGGCAATTTAAGCATAACAGCGATTTTATGGAGGTCTTTTGGATGTCATAATCTTGTTACGAGCTCATTCCAATAGCAATACAATCCAAATTCACACTGCGACTCGCAACCATTTTAACTTAAGTCCATTCCACGCACACGTGATTGTCGAGTATGAGACGTGTTGTGGGCGCGCCGGCGCTTATTTGAATTAATCCAAGCAAAGTAAGTTCGCTTGGACGCGCCGGGTTTTTACTTGAGAAATACTGTAAGTTGTTCAGACGCTGAAGGACGAAGATACATTATGCAAGGCATCTCATTTGGTGCCGGATGGCCTATATAAAAAAGCGGTGAGCCTCCATCCCATCCCAGTGACTACAAGCAGTCGCTGCTTACTGGCAGTGACCTCACGTTGAATCCTCACTATCTCTCTCCTCCCCATCCAGCTAACCGATGCTGCATGGATTGGCACTTCATCCGGGACCACCAGTCGACACTGACGACAGGGAGGGATATATTTCAATGATGACTTTTAAATACCATGAATATGGAAGAAGTGTGACAAGTGTCCTAGTAAGTGTTGACAACTCACTGAAACCCTCCTTTAACTCTCGCATAAACTCCCTGAATGTGCGGGCATCTATAATGAGTTGCAATCCAGTGACCGTAATTGGGTATTTGATCTTACCTGACATCTGTTTGAATTACATGCCCTAGTTCTCTCAGTGCAGCGACTCTCGTGAACGTGCCCTGCGTGTGTCGTAAATTAGAAATTTCGTGACTGTTGGAGTTTGGAAGGCAGATCCCCATAATTTGGAAGCCAGGGTCTAAGAATTGGTACTCAACGAATGTGCCAGGCATTGCGGGATCATGAATGAGGATCCCGGTGAAGTGGCCATTAGCATGTCAAATAGAGTAGAACCAAAGCGATGAGTATCGGCGAATGCCACTCATCCACCGCGTCGTACAATCTTGGTCGTTGCAGAAAAGCAGGCACAGCGCCCCAATTTCCAACTGTAACTGATGTGGAAAGAGGTCAGTGCGGCGTCACGCCGCACTGACCTCTTTCCACACGGAGGCTGGTGAGCAACACAGACAAATAGAATGCGAAATGTCGGCGGCCAACGCCAATCGTCAACGACCTTGAGGCTTGTTACGACCTCCATCGACGCCGTCTTCGTCCCAACTCCATTGATTCAGCAGGATGCGATCCTGCAAAAGGCGTGTCCGCGTCTTGATTATGTACATCAATTACATCCTTCCTTGATATCACGATGATACACCAAACCCCTTCACCACAAAATCGTCTGAAAAGAGGAATCAAGGCATTCTGGTTAAATCTCTCTACAAAGGCGCTTCTACGTCGGGCAGGTGGCATCAGCGGAAGCGTTATACTGGAGTGGCAATGACAAGGTGAGTTTATTTGTATCCAATCGCTATGCAGTTGGCTAAAGCAGCCGCTGTAATAGCGCGAACTGGTGAACCTTACGCTCTGTGTAATATCTAGTGATTATCCAAACCGCCATTGACCTCACCGACTCTCATCGGAACTACCAATCCTATGTAGACGACACAGCCGAAAACTTGGTAATCACTTTCCAAAATACCCAATTTCTCATCACTGTTTCATCAGACCAAGCATCATTGTATTCCTCTTCCGTGCAGCACGGCGAAAGTTCCTATGCAGACCGCAAGGTGCGTTTTTTATCTTTTCTTCCACTAAACAACGGCATGGGTTATGTGCTTTAAACCCCGTCTCCCACTCTGTATCCTCAACGGCACCTTGCCCGGCCTCCGCTTTTCTCAAGACACACACACACACCTATTGTCCCTTCTAATTCGCCTCACGCTCTCTCCAACATGAGACTGGGTAGCACTATATAAACATCTTTTTATTTTCTGGTGTGCACTTCATTGTACGGCCCTAATATGCCATTTCTCTGTCATACAGCTTTACAGTGCACTGCTTTGCGGTTGTAGAAGGGATAAAAATAATCCAACAAACAGAACTTCAAATGGATGCATATAAATAGCCTTGAGGCAATCCTTGTGACTACCCTCACTTATACGCCTTCTTCCCCCACCTCTGCTTTCCCTCTCTAGCTGATTATGACTCCCGCAAAAAGGCTTCTCCTCAGCGCAGTCCTATCATGTAAGAGAGTAACGGGCATGTATGTACAAGAAACGCACTGATTTGCGATCTAGGCATTAATGTGAAAGGTGATAGATTTAACAGCGATAGAGAGGGGTCCTGGCATTGGGTTCAGGTCCACGTTGATGGTCTCAAAGTGGTGCAATCGAATAATAGCCAACCTGATTCTGCAATGCTTTCTTGGGAATGGGACCCGGGTACCAAAATGTGAGCTTTACGATGAGCGTTTGACTGGATTCTTCAGTGGCTTATTGACGTCCCAGAGACATCTCTCCTTCATCGGCAGTGAGAGTTGAACTTTATCGCGGGTTCAAATCCCAGGCCATGAACAAAGTTCCTCTAGCCCAAGTACACGTGGCACAGTTTGAGGAACAGATTGAACAACTGCTCGACAACGGTGTGTGTGGCGTTCTTAAAAATTCGGAAATGTCCTTAAATATGCCTCGTATAGATTCAAAATCGTTTCCGTTAAAAGATAGAAAGGGAGAAACCGTTGCTCAGATTGATATATCTCTTTTTCTGTGCGAGACGCCTGATGACTTCATCTCGGACTTCATGGAGAAGGTTGACCATGATGTCTCCAATCTAAAAAGCATTGAAGGGGGAAGCAAGCGGGTTTTTTCGGTACTTGGACCCGTGCTGCAGAGTATGAAGGCCTTGATGGATAATTTTGCTGATGTGAGTGCCTAGTTTCCGACACAATATTACTGCAAAGCTGTTTATTCATTTTTCGATTAGGCACATCCGTTACTCAAGACGGCGTGGAAAGTTGTCTCGAGTGTTTACGATGTACGACGCTTAGTATAACTACAAGATATATGAACTAATCTGTAATAACATCAGGCAATGCAAGAAACTGAAATCAAGGGCCAAGAAATCCAAGAGCTGGCTGAAAATTTACGCGAGATGCTTGCTACTGCCAACGAGAAACTTGACCTGCCAAAGGTACCACACGCGGTTGACATAATCAAGGAAATTGGACAGTATTCCTTGCAGGTTGCCTCAATCATCCATGAGTACACGAAATTGTCTTTCGCCGGTAATTGATCCATGACTTGTTATGTTAATCTGACTGACCTTGTATGCAGGAAGGGCAGTGAATTTGCAGGGTGTGAGTATGCAAAAACGCATTGATGAATGCCAAAGAAGACGTGTGGCTCTCAATAAGAGGCTCTACGGACATGTGAAAGAAGGTAGGATGTATGTTTTAAGTCTAATGAACTTTGTCATTGAATAAAAGTGGTGAATTAGAGGAAATTATGGAAGAGGTCAAGAAAGAGGTATTCAAGGTGAAAAACGAAATCTTAGGTATGCTACTTTTATCATGGTTTAGACATTGGCTTCATGTCGAGTACTAATTGATGTAATTGAATCAAGAAAAGGAAATTTTCAAATGGTTGTGGCCTTCCGACCACCCAAATGACATCTCTGAAATCCTCAGCGAAGCTCGAAGAAAGCATCAAACTGGCTCGTGTTCTTGGTTTTTCAAGCATAATAAGTTCGAACGATGGTTGCTCAATCCTGGCTTTATCTGGGTATATGGGAAAGGTAGGCGTCCTCTCTCCAACCTTGGACATAGGACTAATTGTGAATAGCGGGAAGTGGAAAGACAATTTTGATGTAAGGCTCAGGTTCATCGAATGACCTGTAATTCAGATTCACGAGTCTCACAGGTGCTCGGTCCTCGATCAACTCCCGGAGCCCAATTCATCAACCGCAGTAGGCCGTTTCTTGTTTGATGCACGCGACGGACAGACAGAAACCCAACTTCATATGAAATTCATACGATCGCTGGCCTGTCAACTATGCGACTCACGCCATGGAGGAATACCACAAGAGATGGTTGACCTCCGCAACAAGTGTGGTGCCTTTCAACCATTAGATGATCAACTTGAGGAGACTGTGTTACGAATTCTGGCAGGATTCGATCGCGTGTTTATAGCCATTGACGCGCTGGACGAGTGCATGGATCGCCAAAGAACTCTTGATTGGGTCCAGAAACTCCTCACCAAAGCCGATACCCCAACCCACGTTCATCTGATAGTCACGAGTCGACGTGAGCCAGACATCACCGACGTGTTTGACAATCTCAATGGGGACCGTATTGATGTCGTTAACCCTGCAAACCAAGATATTGGGCAATACATCAGCGAACACATGAAATCACCCAAACTTCCGCAAATTGATGAAGAAACCCGGACTGAAGTAGAATATAAATTGCGGAATCGTGCTAACGGATCGTAAGCTACCTTTTTCGTCATCACAATTAATGATACTGATAATAGACCAAGATTTCGATACATTGCGTTGATGCTGGCCGAATTGCAACAGTGCGCAAGCCTAGACGATTTGAAGAAAGCATTGTCCCAGTTGCCCAATGGTCTGGATGAAATATACGCACGAGTTCTGAGTAAATGCAAGGAGGAAAACTCTTTCGATCTTCGAATTTTTCTTCAGTTCCTTGCATTCTCCGTAAGTGACATAGAAGTTGATGAGCTCGCAGAGACAATTACAATCGAAACCTCGTCGGATGGATCCACAACTTTCAATGCCGAAAAGCGGTATCTCAATCTTTCCGATGTCCTTGAGCTATGTGGGGGACTCGTTGTAGTGACCAGTGATTTTCGGAATCGCAGTGAGTTCTGCTTTCCTCAGAAAAAGATTTCGTACAGGCTCATGCAGAATATAATCAGACATCATCAAGTTGTCTCATTTTTCGGTGAAGGAGTATCTTATGTCCAGTCGAGTTCAAGACAAGTTCGCTTAGCCGAGGCCGCTTCCCACATTGAGATCTCAAAAACCTTGTTATCATATCTTTTGGAAATTCACGCGACTACAAACAAATCTGTTTTCCCGCTCAAAAACTATGCTGTCAAGACCTGGACCGAATATGTTCGATACCAGGGTGTAGACGGGGACGTTGCCGTATTCGAGATAACAGCACGACTATTAAGACTGGGAATCCCTGCTCTAGTAAATTCCCACATTTATGGTTTGGACCTTTTCGACCCTACAGAAATGGTGCAAAGGATTCCGCCAAGGCCATTACATTGGGCATCGTTGCTGGGGCTTGTTGGAGTGGTTAAATACCTCTTGGGGGACGTCAATAACCTCAACCCAAAAAAAGATACTGATCATCAGAAAGGGATATCATCTTCCAGAAATAGCGTTGATGTGTCCGAGGTCTGTTTGAAACACTTCATAGATGTCAACGCCATAGGCGGCAAGTATGGGACTGCGCTCCAGGCGGCATCATATCGTGGTCATAAATCAATCGTTGAATTACTCCTGCAGCACGGCGCGGATGTTAATGCTATGGGTGGCAAGTATGGCACTGCACTCCAGGTAGCATCATACAAGGGTCACGACTTCATCGTTGAAGCACTCATAGAGCACGGCGCGGATGTTAATGCTATGGATGGCCAGTACGGCACTGCACTCCAGGCAGCATCATATATGGGTCATGAATCGATTGTTGAAGCACTCCTGCAGCACGGCGCGGATGTCAATGCTATCGGTGGCCAACACGACACCGCACTCCAGGCGGCATCATTTGTGGGTGATGACTTCATCGTTAAAACACTCCTGCAGAACGGCGCGGATGTCAACGCTATAGGTGGCAAGTATGGGACTGCGCTCCAGGTAGCATCATATTGTGGTCATAAAACAATCGTTAAAACACTCCTGCAGAATGGCGCGGATGTCAATGCTATGGATGGCCAGTACGGCACTGCGCTCCAGGTGGCATCGTATAGGGGATATTACTCAATTGTTGAAGCACTACTGCAGCACAGCACGGATGTCAATGTTATGGGTGGTCAATATGGAACTGCGCTCCAGGCGGCATCATATTGTGGTCATAAATCAATCGTTGAATTACTCCTGCAGCACGGCGCGGATGTTAATGCTATGGGTGGCAAGTATGGCACTGCACTCCAGATGGCATCATACAAGGGTCACGACTCCATCGTTGAAGCACTCCTAGAGCACGGCGCGGATGTCAACGTTATGGATGGCCAGTACGGCACTGCACTCCAGGCGGCATCATATGGGGGTCATGAATCGATTGTTGAAGCACTCTTGAAGCACGGCGCGGATGTCAATGCTACGGGTGGCCAGTACGGCACTGCACTCCATGTAGCATCATGTAGGGCTTGGTATCCAATTGTTGAAGCACTCCTGCAGCACGGCGCGGATGTCAATGCTATCGGTGGCCAGTACGGCACTGTACTCCAGGCGGCATCATATGAGGGTGATGACCTCATCATTACAGCACTCCTGCAACACGGCGCGGATGTTAATGCTATGGATGGCCAGTACGGTACTCCGCTCCAGGTGGTATCAGATAGGGGTCATTGCTCAACTGCTGTAATACTCCTGCAGCACGGCGCAGATGTCAATGTTATCGGTGGCCAATGCGGCACTGCACTCCAGGCGGCATCATATGAGGGTAATGAATTCATTGTTGCCCTGCTCCTGCAACACGGCGCGGATGTTAATGCTCTGGGTGGGCAGTACGGCACTGCACTCCAGGCAGCGTCATACGGGGGTGATACGTCAGTGGTTAGAGATCTCCTCAATGAAGGCGCCAATATTAATGCTATTGCTGGCAAATACGGCACTGCGCTCGTGGCGGCATCTTGTACAGGAAATGAATATACGGTTTACTTTCTCCTGCTATGTGGTGCCAATGTCAATGCTGTAGGTGGCGAGTACGGCGGTACCGCGCTCCATGCGGCCTCTTACCATGGCTATTATAGTATTGTGGACCTCCTCTTGCATCATAAGGCTGATGTGAATGCCTCGGATGGTGATCATAACGATGCACTGCAGGCAGCATGTTCTAGAGGTCATGATGACATTGTTGAGTTGCTTTTGAACCACAACGCGAAAGTGGCCTCGCTGGATTATCTGGATTGCCTTACAAAACCCACGGTACAGGAAAAACTTCGGATCGCATATGTGGCACAAGAAGAAAATGTACATGTGAGTTTTTTTGTTCTTCATTTCGTCCTCCGTTGTCCTGATGTTTAACCCAGTGATCTACGTTCAACCCTTCTACGTAGTCCAACTGAGCAATCATCCATCGGTGTTTGGGTGTTGATGTGTTTGAACTCTACTTTGCAGTCGTAAGGTATAGTTGCCAACATCAAGGTAAAGGTACTATTCGACACTGCAACTGGAAAAACAGAATAATTAATAGACTACTGAAAACGAAATGAATTTACCTGTATACACTGAAGCAATATCAGCGTAGATCGTGTCATTACGCCAATGTCATGACCGTATATCATTGTACGGTGACCATCAACCAACAGCAAAGTCAGAATCTTCCTTTTGAAGACATTCATATCATCACAAGTCCACAGAAAATGTCGCATACATATGCGTACATATAGAGTAATTACTTGTACAGTTGTACTCGATAGCAAGATAACTGAAATGTGAGCAAATAAAAGACTTGTATAGCCCAAACAGAATGGGTAGCGTTTAACCGCAGACTTCAAGGACCGACATTGGCATTGTGATATACCACAACCCACAAGTTCTATTTATGATAAAACATTCAAACATAATCCTCAGCATAATGCGAAATTACGCCTGAACACCAGGATAATTCAAGAATGCATTGTCCCTTCTGAACACAGGGGTGACCCGTGGGTGCAGACTGGCCATGGAACTTATGTAGTGTCGTCCGACAAATTGGGTCGATAAGTAACGAGTCGCTGATACGCTTGATGATAGGACGAAGCCCATGACTGTTCTCGTAACTCCTTTCCCTTATTTACAGTTGGGAATCCACAACCTACAAGTACGCTTTATTTGTAGTACTGAACTGTCGAAGCAGCAAGCTTTCTGACTTCACAGTGGCAATAAATAGCAAAGTTCCCCTCCGAGGACGAACCCATTGTAATTTCGAATCCGAATTTGATGGGCAACCTTCTCGTGAGCGGCTCTTCAAAGCCATGTTTCGTACGCTTTGCATGTTCATTAGTAACTCGTTTTCTTTGCTAAAATATCCCAATAAACCCTAAAACGATCATACAAACGGAATTCCACTCACCCAAACCTCTACCCTCAGCCGTATCGACCTGATACAACCAAAATACACGACCCTGTCCTGTTCCCAGGATAGTAATTGATCCAACATACCAATAACAGCAAAAAGGTGACTCACTTCGCCGCCGAAGAGTCATGGCAGGGACGCGTCCATCACGGCTTCTTCTAGAAGAATCAAGTGGCAAGCCTAAAATGTAGTTGTATCCACATCCAAATCCACACACTTCTTCTTCTTATCTTTCATCCAAGGAGGCGAAGGTAGTGAACAAATAGGGAGGCTGAACTTGGGACTCGCTGAGACTGCTTGATTTCACTGCCGTTCCTGAAAATCCTTGGAAAGGGGTTCGATCAAATCGCTTCAACCACAGGATTCACAACAGCTGTTGGATAGCTTTGGACGTCGAAGATCAAAGTTTCAAGGACAAACTTGTACGACCATCCAAGTGTCGACGCCATCGTAGGATATCCAAAGGAAGAGAATCCCATTCCATAGCCGCCCCATCTCTGGACAAACCAGCAAACTGACAATGTCGACCACCACAGCCCTCAAGCACCAAGCTTCTTCTCAGAGCCTCTCGAATACCCTTGTCTCTCAAATCCGAGTCCACCAAGGCGCCATTGACCGCAGGACCATCACCACAGTTCCACCCTCGCAGGCAATGGACAATATGCGTGCCCTGCTCCTCCGCATGGGCGTGCGTGTGCGTGACGAGAGCGCCTTCCGCCTGCGCTGCGTGCGTCCGGGAGCCGGTGCCCCCAACAGCGATGCAAAGTGGGACGAGGCCTGGGACGAAGTTGATGAGGAGGAAAAGGACGAGTTCAGTAGCAGCAGCAGTGGATCCGAATCCGAATCGTCCGGGTCTGGCTCAGATACCGAGACCGAAGCACACGCGGCGCGCGCCCCTAAACGCGCACCCAAGCGTAACGTCCAGGTCCATCGGATATCGCAGACGCAGATTCAAGAGCCGGAGTGTGCTCTGCAGCCGCTTCGTGTCAGCTCCTCGAGGAGCAATTTGAGGCGCCTCAAGTCCAAGCAATCGATGTCGCTGCAAAAGTGCACGCTGTATGGCCCATCGCCTGCGTCCGACCCGTCGCACGAAGTCCGGTTTTCTGTGGAGCTCACACAACTTTCTGGACTGCCTGGGACATACAGTCTCGATATACGGCGCCTGAAGGGCCATCTCAGGAGCTACAAGTATATTTATGACACACTACGCGAGTTGAGTCTTTCATTCATTTTTAATTCTTAAATGTAGCTGACTGTTATGATTTTGTGCATTAAAATAGCCATGCGGCGCAGTTGAATATCTCATCCTCATCCGCCACAACCGCACCGTGAATACCATGGACAACAAGTTGTTCTTATTTTTGCTGCGAGGCTCTCTTTAGGCTATCTTGCAAGGTTCGACAATCACACAAAATACCCCATCAACCCACATAGAATTTGACACCACTTATATTATTAAGTGTTACGATCCTCCTGGCTGTGTGCCTCTCGTATCATCGTTATTTTACTTTGCACATGCTGTACCGAAATTGTGAAGCGTCCTGTATCTTTTCAATCTGCATCTGTATTTCTGTATTTACTATTTAGGGCTGCATATCTTACCGTCCCGTATACGTAATTAGGCCTCCTCTCGATACGAGGGTCAGGTTTTAGGAGCCTGAGTTCAAAGGTATTTTATGCTTTCCCACAGAAACACCGGCATTCGAAAAATTTTCATCTCCCGTTATAGCGGATATTTCACACGATGTCCACGACTCGTATAACTTTCAAGTGATCACACAGGCTTGCCACCTCAGTATTTCCACTCTTAATGTGGCGTTCAACTTTGTTCCGACCGCAAACGTGTAGGATGGTCATGTTCACGACCGAAGCTAAACGTGTCGATTGTGTTTTTTCTCAACTTCCTCCTGCGCCACCACACTCGTTACCGCCTTTTACTACGTTTCCGTCCACTCCGCCGCATTCCGACAAACATTGGAAGGCGGATGTTTCAGCTCATCGCAAGCTTTACCATTGCCTTCGAAAACTTCATCAGTCTGTGGGATACAATCGCCATCGAATTGTTGAATGGCCAGTGGAATCCTCGGACACATCTAGGTATGCACAATATTGAATTGTGCGCATTGGAAACGCTCATTGCCGCGCAGACTCCCACTAGGAGACTATATGCAGTCACTCATAAGCCCAATTGCAAAGTTATTAAATACGCTTCACAGCCCTGAATTGCTACAAGGTAATCCAATGGGATGTGTCAAAGTTGAACTCGGAAATTGTTAGCCGCTGTCCTTGAGTGATTTAATAATCATTTCTCATATTTGAATTTTTTCTCGCAGTCATTGTTGGAGCTACCTTTACAACCGACGAGTTCAAGTTGTACTCTATTTATCCTCCATATATTCTGTTTGTCGTAAGTCAGGTATAGTTTTTCAACATGCCTTAGACCGAATAATTATGCATGTTACAGCCAGACGAACTGTTTGAACCTGATGGACAAACGTGCTCCGCCGGCCTCAAATTCGCGTTTTCAAAGATCTCGGATTCTGCATCATCAGTCATCGTGACAAATTTCAAAGATATCGCAGTTTTCTTTATGAGAAAAGGTGGGTACATCACTGTAGGAAAAGACATTTTTATCAAGGTAGAAACATCCCATATTCCGGCGGCATTGAGAACTTTAGCAGCTGCTTGCTTGCTCGATGCATTGCCGCCGATTGGCTTTATGAATGGCCCTGATGTGTACGCTGGCGTATGGGATGAGAATTTCATTCTTCCGATGGGTCCGCCTCAAAACCCCGACCAACCTCTGCATTCCGATGAGCACTTGATTGCTACGTGTAATCGCAATTCTGACTTTGACCTCGCTACTTTGTTACGGGACCGTAACAGAGCTCTGCAATTTTTTCGATGGAATAAGCATGTGCTGCAACGTAAATCCAAACTTGTCACACATGCTAAAGATATTCTTCACGGGACCACAAATCAACGCTTCAATCCAGCTATACAGGTTCCGTCCCCCTTGTATCCGTTCGATCCATCCGAGATGCCTTCGGACACTAAGAATCATCTCCAAATAATTTACCGTGTGTCATCGTTGTCTCAAGGCGGTCTTGACAAGGCATTGGCACAAAGCAAATCGTTCGCACTTCAGATTGACGACGTGCTAGCGGAAGGGGCGAGAAATGGATTCTGCTCTGTCTACCGCTGCAGGCTGACATCAATCGATGGGCACCCTGTATCCTCCTCACCTTTGCTTTGTTTAAAACTTTTTGACGACCGATTCCAAGATTTACATGACTTGATTGACTACGAAGATCCCTTTCCCCTTTGGTTTGGGTCAGTATCCATCGCCGAAGACTGTGCTGATATCGAGACGATCGTTTATAATAAACTTCGTCCTGTACAAGGAACGGTTATTCCTTGGTTTTATGGGCAACATCAGGTAGCATTTATCGTTATAGTATGGGCATTTTCTCTGATTAATAATTCTAATAGTTTATTCTACCTAACGGAGTGGCCATTCAAGGGCTACTCATGGAATATATCGACGGATACCATCTGGACTCCGAACGCGCAAATAAATTGAGTTCTGCTCAGCAGATCCAAGTTGTACGTATTTATATCGTTGGTCCTTCGGAGAGGCTAATATAGCTGTACCAGATTCAAAGTTGTCGCCATGCTGTCCGTGTTCTGGATGCTGGAGACATAACACAGATGGATTGGCATGATCGCCAATTTGTACTGTACACACATCCCACTGCCCAAGTGGAATGTGTCGTTCTCCTTGACTTTTCAATGATACTTCAAACCTGCGAACCAGACTTCATTAATTTCCGGACAAACTGTCTCAGAATGTTGTCCGTCCTTCTAAATTCCGGCCCAACAGATGGGGGGCTCGATTCTGACTTGATTTTTCAATACTACGAAGATCCTGACACGTGGGATCCTACGATGGGCGGAGTCGGCGACAAGAAAGGGCGCAGAAAAACGGTCGAATACAAAGGCACAATGTTCCCTTTTATAAAACTGGAGCAACCACCGCCTCTTGAACTAGCGAGGATATCAATGTGATAATCAAACCAGGATGTGGACCTGATAAACATGAGTGTCGTTCGGACTGATTTTCTGTAAGGCGGTTTTATAATGGAGAAAGCTCATTGCTGTGTTACCTTTGCCCCGGACCCCGATGTAGTCGTACTTAGCATGTTTGTACTTGTTCTATGAAGGTCATTGTGGTGTAGTGTTGAAGTTGTGGGAATGGCAGTATACATAACTGAATATCAAGAAGAAGATAAGTAAGTTGAACGAGGCTTTCCATTCTACTTAAATGTTAAATCTTCTAGCCATAAGTATTTAACAGCCTTGACCCAGAAAGAATTGGGCCAAGCCGGTGTCATGCGGCCGAAGGCGCATTGAAATTTACACCACCCGGGTCGCCAACGACATGTATGTGTAACTTTGTTTGCTCTGCTCGTTATATTTATCACAGGCGGAGATTTACTGCAGGGGACACTGCCTGCGTCGCAGCAGCCTGATGCACGGTGGGATCTTTACTAGTCATTATGAGTTATTATGTATGCATTGAAATGGAGAGAACCTGCTTAGCCTTGGTCGCAGCAGCAGTGTACTTGCACATGAATTAGAGTGCTATGGGATATTTTTGTTAGCGTTAATGAAGAGATGATCCGTTGCTGGTGTTTCGTAGGTCAAAAAGTTGTGATCGGCGACTGTGAGTGCGACGGGAAAGGACACTGGACTCGGTTGATAGTGGTGGAGCAACAGAGAGGAAGAACCCTGAATATAACATATCTGTCGTGTCTAATGTTCGTCAGACATGATTGATGCACATTGATACGGAGATCACTGCGTGTAGGTTATTCAGTTGTGGCCTACACGAAACCTCGAGGCTGCGATCGCCTGCATGTATTCGAAACAGTGGGAGCAGAGAACAGGGGTAGAGACAGGGGTAAAATATCGATTCTCGGGATTCGGGAGTTGAGAGTTGGACATTTGAAGAAAACTGCCACAAATGATATGTCACCTAGATATTCTCAAAAACAAGTATTCTCCAATTCAGAGACAGAATGATACTGAGGACGAGAAAGAGCATGAATCTCATGAATTTGAGCAGAAAGAGGGACTTGGGATGACTTGGGAGGGACTCGGACGGAGTCGAGAACGGCGGAAGCAAAGTTTTTTGTCATGGATTGAAAATTCCCACGGTTTCCAGGGGCTAGAGTCCGGTCACGGTCAGTACATTGACTACCAACCACCATCAACGATCACAAAACAGACGTCTGTATTTTCTCTTTTTCTACACCTTCGCATCCGGTTTTTTGTTCTTTTCCTTCTTCTCTACTGCCCGAGGAGCCGTTAACCTGGGAACGTGGAACGAGCTGATTGTTTGCTTATTCACAGATCTCTAGTTGGGTGATGACGAGCTGCGACCCAAGGACTACTCAACATTAACCACTATTATCAGAATCACATCGCCTCTATCCCTACACCGTCCATCTTGACTACCATTCAGTAGAAGAGTTCAATATCATCATCAGCATCAGCACATCCACTACGAACACCAACAACTTGAACCAGGACACGCGTCCAGTCACAGGAAGCAACAGCGAGCTCGATGGCGAGCCCAGCACCCCCATCATCTGCATCTCGCAGGCAACGCGCCTCGCACACCGTCGTGTCCCCAACGGCCCACCACAACAGCCATCACCACCATCAACAGCCATATTCGAACCAGGGGCACACGTCGTTGCTCCCGGTGCCCCATCACAGCAACAACGCCGATTCTCACACTAACAGCCAGCCGAGCGCTGCGCTCACCCAAAATCCGCAATACCCCGACGTGTACGCGCACCCGGCGGCGGTAGCGTACAGCGCCGCCCATCCGAGACGAACCATCCCCAAGTTTGGGCCGTATCTGCTTTTGCAGACGCTCGGCGAGGGTGAATTCGGAAAGGTTAAACTCGGGTTGCACAGCCAGTGGGGAGAAGAGGTTGCTGTAAAGTTGATTCGCAGAGGGAATGTGGACAGCACTGTGAGGATGAGCAAGGTCGAACGGGAAATTGAAGTCTTGAAGGTGTGTTTTATTTTCTGTATTTTCTATTTCTATCGGCGTTCTCGCGGCTGGGTAGTAGAATTTGATGCAGTGTTCTACCGGCTGTATCTATTTTGCCTCCATGCCCATAACTTCTTGTCCGGAAAATTGGATTTCTGTGACCCTTGGACGATGTCAAGGAGCCTTCCTCGGAATTCATGCGGCTTAACCAGGCTAGTTGCTATAAAATTCCACAGGAAAACAGCCAGCCTTTTGACCTCTAATTTGTTGGGTTGATGTCTATTTTCTTGTCTGTTCTATTCGTTTTCTTTGCTGGCGACCCCTGTTTTTGGAGAATGTTTTCCTTGAACAATCCGTGTTCGCATCCCTAATTTGGCAAGCCCGCCAGTCCGCGGACTGCTTTGCTTCAATCCTGACGTTTTTCCCTTCTTAAGTCGGCTGTCCATAAACGGCTAGCCCGCCAGTCCGCGGAGACGTGCACTTCGACTCCGGATTTATTTCCTTTTCAACACATTACTCTTTTTATCTGTTCCCTGTCATACACAGTATTACAGAAGCTAACGTACATTTCAGACCCTCAAGCACCCAAACATCGTACGTTTGTACGATGTCATCGAGACCGACAAGTACATCGGAATCATTCTTGAGTATGCCTCGGGCGGAGAATTGTTCGACCACATTTTGGCACACAGATACCTACGGGAGAAGGACGCAGCCCGACTTTTTTCGCAGCTCATCTCAGGGGTGTGGTACATCCACCAAAAGAAGATTGTGCATCGAGACCTAAAGCTGGAGAACCTGCTGTTGGACCGCAACAGGAATGTGATCATCACCGACTTCGGCTTTGCGAACAGGTTCGAGCACAAGAGCGACGACCTCATGCAGACGAGCTGCGGTAGTCCGTGCTATGCCGCCCCTGAGCTCGTTATCAGCGAGGGACTGTATGTCGGCAGCGCGGTCGATATTTGGAGTTGTGGTGTTATTCTGTATGCCATGCTCGCTGGATATCTGCCCTTCGACGACGACCCGGCCAATCCGGATGGCGACAATATCAATCTGTTGTACAAATACATCGTTTCGACCCCTCTAAGCTTCCCAGACTACATTTCAGCTGAAGCGCGAGACCTCTTGAGTCTCATGCTCGTTCCGGACCCGACCCGCAGGACGTCTCTGGAGGGCGTCATGCGCCACCCGTGGTTGAGTGCGTATTGGGTTGATAGCTCTGGAGGACGCAAAAACAACACAGACGGGGGTCCTCCTGTTGCATTTGGCAGGACGGTCGAAGAGCTCGAGAAACTCGCCATGGACGGCCACCAGCAGAAGCGCATCCAGTATCAGAAACAGATGCGCCAGGCGGCTGCCGCTGCCGCTGCCGCAAACTCTGGAGCCGGAGGGTCATCGGGTTCCAATGCGATGGCGGCAGGCGGGAGCGGCACAGCTGTTGCGCCTACCCCTGGAAGGACGCAGAGCCATAGGCCGACGGAACACCGTGATCGTGAACGAGACAGGGAGAGGGAGCGAGAGGCGATATATGCCCAACAGCAGCAACAACAGCAGCAACAATCGTCCAGACAGCAACAAGGGGGCGCTACGCCGCGCAGCCGCTCCGTGCAGCCTGAATACCTATACGACTCGTCCGTCGACCAGTCGCTCTCTATGTCTCCTGGTGGGCCTGCTCAGGCTTCGGCGTCGATGCCGCTTGTCAGTGCAGCAGCACTGCAGCAACCTGCAACACCCACTGCCAATGCGGGCAATGCTAAAGGCAAGGCTCCAAAGGTGTACGGCAGCCCAGCGGCGGCCGGTCTCAGTGATGACGATCCGTTTGCGTTCACGTCTGGCCCGCCTTCGAATGGTGCCGTGTCGGGTTTGCCTCCAGTTTCTGGCGGTTTGCCCCCTGTCTCCGGAGGGCTTGCGCCGCCAGGTATTCCTCCTGCTCAGGCATCCAATGGCAACGCTAATAAATCACCTGGAGGAGACAAATTCAGACATACGATCCAGGTTGAGTATGATGCGCCTAAAGGACGCAGAGGACGAAGCGGAAGCCAGAGCCAAGGCCAGAGAGAAAGGCAGCAACAGGCTCAGCAGCAGCAGCAGCAAACAGAGAAGAGATCTCCGCCCAAGCCTCTGCCCTCGCCGCCTCCTGTAGCCGCGTCATCGCCTGCTGTGTCGACGACCACAGCCACTGCACCGTCTGCATATCGCCCACCTCCTGCAACAGCATCGTCTCCGCCTTCAGCGGCAGCCAAAGCCGCCGCCGCCGCAAATGCGAATGGTTTGAGCATCAATGTGTCCAGCGCACCAGCGCCTGCTCCTGTGTCCGCGGCGCCTACACAAGCGTCCGAGTCGACCTTCACGAACGCGCCAACGACGCCGGATGTCGCGACGGGCACGACTGGGTCAACGTCGTCCATCAAGCCGCCGTCGGTTTCGGGCCAGCAGCAGCAGGGCCACAAGAAGGGAAAGTCTAGTGTGGACCGCATGGGCCTCGGCAAGATCTTTGGTGGGCTCGGAAGCGGCGCAGGCCCGAATGCCGCTGCGAAGGACGACGGGGATGTGACGCCCAGCGCCAGCGTCGGGAGTGTTGTGCTTACCCCTAGTGCGACGGCGAGTGTGAGCGCAAGCGAGGAGGACAAGGAGAGTAAAGAGAGTAATGGCACTGGCGGTAGTAGCAGCAGGCAGCCAACGAAGAAGGCAAGCAGGCGGAACACGCTTACAGTCATGGTTGAGCCATTCCGCTCGGTCAGAGGGAAGAAGGACAAGGAGAGCAAGGAGAAGGACAAGGATAGGAGGATGGCGAGTACGCCGGTTGCTGCGGCATACCCGCATCGCGATGTGTCTGGTTCAAAGAGCGCGCTGCCTGGCGTTGCGGGTGCGGGTGCAGGCGCAGGTGCGATGACCTTGGCTGTTCCGACGACTGCGCCTGTGCCCGGCCCTGTGTCGGCTATTGAGCCAAGTCCCGGAGGCGGAGGTGCGTTCTCGCCGTCGCAGGAATTTGGCGGCGTGCCAACACCTGGAAGCGGGATGCAGGCGTCGACGAGCAAGGCAAAGAAGGTCATGCAGTGGTTCAGGACCAAGTCGAAGGGCCGGGAGTCTGTCGGGTACGGTCTCAACATGGGTGGACCAGGAGGCGACGAAGAGGCGACGCCTACACCTACGCATCCTGGTCAGGGTCACGAGTTGCAGCAGCAACAGCAGGAGGGCAAGTACAAGAGAGGTTACTCAGCTTCCAGCAGCACTGTCAATCAGCAGGAAAAGGAAAAGGAGTTGCAACAACAGCAGCCAGCGACGGCGGCGCCTCAAGTTGTGGTCACTACGCCCTCCACGCCCCGCCCTTCTGGTGCTCACACGGCTACATCCAACGCGAAAGGAAATGCAAGCAAGACGCCCATCCAGCCCCTGCGCACGGCGAGTGCCGCGACGGACGCGAGCGCGTCAGCGGCTAGCATCAGCGCGTCGAGCTTCGTCACGAGGTTCAGGAACAGCGTCACGGCCGTCGGGCGCGAGCGCAACACGTCGACGACCGAAAAGCATCATCATCATCATCATCATCATCAAAACCAGCACGCGCACCCACATGGCCAGGCGGGTCAGCAGGCGCCGCATCCGTACAGCCAACTACGGATCCATCACGGCGCGGTGGACCAGACGACGATCACCACGCGTCCGCCGCCGGAAGTGATGGCGCATGTGAAGAAGGTTCTTGAGGGTATGGGTGTTGAGGCGCAGATGGAGAGCGAATACAAGGTCAGGTGTGTCAGGGTCAAGAAGAAGAAGGATACTATTGTTGCTGGTCAAGAAGGGGAGGGACAGGGCCAGTTGGCGGTTGTGACCATGATGGGCAGCGCTGCGTCTAACGGGGTGCGTTCGTTTTTTTTTGCTGCTGCTTTGATGTTTTATGAAGAAACGTGGCGGCGGCTTTGAGATGTCGAAGATTGCTGATTGAATTTGTCTCTTTTGCTCCCTGTAGGTCGACAAGCGTGGTTTACCGCTTCCTTCTCCCTCTGCGTTTTCGGGGACAGGGGGCATGCTCCGCGGGCTGCTCATGCGCAGACAATCCTCGCAGGTTTCGACTCATGGACCCGCCTCTTCCTCTACATCTGTGTCAGGAGCAGCAGGCAACAACTCTCTGGCGTTCGACGATGAGACTTCAGTGGTCGTTGGCGAGCCTTTGAACATGAACGGACAAGACACTCTGGGCAGCCCGATTTCGCCATCGCCATCGCCACTCACTGCGGTGCCTGCTGCATCCTCTAGTTCCAGCAAAGCGGGTAAGGGACCAGCGTATGGAGACCCTAACCAAGATGCTGGTGACGAAGTGCGGTTCAGCGTTGAGCTGACTCGACTGGATCGATTGAACGATACGTACAGCTTGGACATTAGAAGGCTGAAGGGCAATTTGAGGAGTTATAAGTTTTTGTATGATACTTTGAGAGAGTGAGTTTATTCCTCTTTATCTGGAAGCAACCTTTTTTGCTGATGTCTATTTCTTTGTCTTTAGACGCGCGGACTTGTCTGCTGCCCACTAATCCTGGGGGTTCTATCTGTAAAACACTGTCAAGTGTCCTCACCTTTCCCATTCATACACCTATAGATATAGATGTGAATGTGGATATACTTTAGGCCATAGGAATCGATCTCCTCATCGGCCCAACTTGCCATTCAATCACCCCTCATCTATTTGTATCTACTTGTCGCCCTTCGTCTTCCGGTCCTCTTCCACTTTCAATGTCTCGATCCCATTGTATTCCAAGTCTCCCTACCCAAGACACAGAGGGAAACCCCTATTTTATCACTATTGTCGGCTCTCAAGTGATCCGCACTGTATCATCCTATCCCTATTTGCCAACATCCTTTCCCGCTGCCTTCCCGACTTTCTAACCTCCTTCATCGTCACCGTTTCTCCCCAAAAACACATGAATGTTCTCTATCTATCTATCATCAATTGGGCAGAACAGACTCGATTTTGGCTGCCCTCGGGCGTATACACGCTTTGCGCGTCGCGCATCGCACCTTTACAATTATATGTGCACCGCGCATGGAATTTTTCTCGGATATGTCCACAAGCATCCCCGCCGACCGTATCTCGTCTTTCCGACTCCTATTTGGTCCTGGAATCACCCACCTCAAAACGCAATACTTTCAACACTTAGAAGCCGTTGCTCGATCCATCATCCGTCCACCTGTCTGTTCCAATTGTTTTCATTTCGTTCAACTTCTTTTCTTCTTCTTTTTGAGTTGAGTTCTCGTACTTTTTCGCTGTTTCTTTTCTTTTTTCTTTCTGTTCATCGATATCCATCTATCTCAGCGTTCCTGTCTGCATCTTCTTATCTTCCTTTAACTTGATATCCACCTGGATTTTTTTTCTCTGTTCTCGTACTTCCGTCGTCATCACTCATCCCCACTTCCTCCTCTAACACACGATCACTGATCGTTACCTTTTATATCTGTTTGTACGCAGGTAGAACCGTACAACACTTTCGTGATTTGTCGGCACTCTAGCTTTCAACATCCAATTTCCCTTACTCTTGTTTTTTCTTTTCTGCCATCGGTTTTTCAGATCTTTTTTTTTCTTTTTCTGACTCGTGTGCTATTAGCTTTTAGTAGGAATGAATACCCTAATATTCTAGTATTTTAATACATTTTTTGTTGTTTTTGTCCTCATATCATCATCTTCATGACATCTCTTTCTCTTTCCCTGTTTCTCCGACCTTTCCCTCAAAAAATGGCAGAATTTTCTCTCAACCCCTTCCGTTTAGACACTAGTCTTTTCTTTCTGTTTCTATTTCTTCTTCCTCTCTTATATGCTTCTTGTCGGATGGTATCGCTGTTTTGGATCGATGCAGAATGGTAATTTTTGGTGGATGTACTCCGTGCAGAGGCTTTGTTTCCGGATTGTGACGTAGTTAGTTGGATCCATAACATTGACAAGCGACAGTTATTTATCGACAGGATACATACATACATACAATATAAGAACCTCATGAAGTTCAACTCAACAAAAGTATTGAATGAACTTTCAACCACACCAGACTAGCAAGCGCTTGTCAATTGATATGCATTGTAGCGCGTAAGGCACAGAAGAACATGCTTTATTTTCCATTGAATCTTTCGGATGTTCAAGCGGTCCGTGACCTTTAGTTGCCTTTGCTCCTTTGGTCGACATATTATTATTATAAGTCGAGAGTCTTGATTGATGAGATCGAACGAATTTGCCAGGTCTAAATTCTGTCGTCGAATACAATTTTAGTCCATTCATCATTGGCCAATTCCATAACTAAACCCGGGATTTGATCGCATAGTGGTACTTGGCTATACACTCAGCGAGACCTGTAACCTCTACCTCTGATGTGAAGACATTAACCACTTCGTTTGGACTGCAAACGGGAGTTTGTCGGTATTTCCGTCCCGCTTGGAAGATAATAATAACGAATTGCAAGAAACCCTGTGACTTCTCCCCACTCAAGAAGCGCATCTTTAACTTGATATGTCCGATCTATTCCACGAAAATTTTTATCCTCTGCATGACAGCACGCTCTGGAGAGTCTTTACCGCTTGTCATACCTTCGCCAGCTTGGACCACGGTACTTCTAGATACCTTGTGACCTCTGACAACGATGGTTGCGCAGGTTTTCATCAACACATAAACGCAAATTAAACTAAGTATTGTCCCGGAATAACTCTGCTAGGGGCCGGTGAGAGTAAGGAATAGAATTCTTTGCTAGCATCGGTTATCTATACGCGCAAGGACTTGGAACTCCCTCGAGGACAACATAAATACGGGTGCTCCTGGGCCATTGTGCCCACGTAGATCACCCCAGCCGTTCCCAATCCTCAACCGCAGCTTTACGATGGTACGGGCTAGTAGTGTTGTCAGGCTTTATCTTGCTTGTGTAGCTGCCGCAGGGTCAGCTCTCGCTGTTGGACTTCGTGCAGGACAAATTAAAAATCTCGTCACTTTCGGGGACAGCTACACCGACACAGTGATTGTATCTAACGGGGGGACGCAATGGCCAGTCTACGCAGCGGGCTTCGCACATGTGGACCTCTTCCCATTTGCCAGATCAGGCGCGACCTGCTCAAACAACCTCACCTTCAGACCTTTCCCTTCCCTCTTCGAAAGCCAACTGCCTACATACTTTAACGCTACGGGCACCGCCCCAAATACCAAACCGCCAAAGAAAGGAATTGTCAATCCCGACCAGACACTTTATACATTGTGGCTTGGTACCAACGACGTTGGATCTAATGCACTCCTTACAGGAAGTGACCAAGCTAGCTTAGTGGATGTCACGGAGTGCATGATAAACTGGGTCAAAGTACTGTTCTCCAGTGGCGCCCGTAACTTCCTCTTCCAAAACGTTCGTAGATTTCGACTGCAGGACTGAATAGTACAATTTCTCAAACCATGATTCTTGATACAGATGATCCCCCTGGAGACAGTCCCGCTCTACTCACCAAATTCGTATCCTGCTCGATACTGGACTGCACAACGAAACACAACCGAATGGAGCGTGTTCATGAAGGAACTTGTCTTGTCAGGAAACGCTTTGACAAAGCTTATGCTACAAGCTTTGGCGCCCACACTCCCTGGTGCTCACATAGGTATCGTAAATCACAGCTTTCACAGTAGTGCGGAAATCCTAACTATGTGGATAACTCTTTGTAGGTATATTCGACTCCCATAGCCTCTTTGCCGACATGTTCGCGCACCCT
Source organism: Psilocybe cubensis (assembly GCF_017499595.1). NCBI lineage: Eukaryota > Fungi > Basidiomycota > Agaricomycetes > Agaricales > Agrocybaceae > Psilocybe > Psilocybe cubensis. The sequence goes on along the minus strand of NC_063008.1, from coordinate 2,618,021 downwards.
GCTTTGTATTTGAACGGTACTGCCCCACTCAATGTGACTGGTGCCGTGCAAGCCTGTGTCTTTGAGCTCAATGAATCTACGAGCGACACGGGGGACTGCACCATCGCAAAAGGAACAGATAGGGATAGCTTCTTGTGGTAAGTCCACTCTAAACCTTTATCCCTGACAGAGCGTGGTTGTTGATCAAGAAAAACAAGGTTTGATGAGCTCCATCCAAGTGAGCAAGCAGATCGGATTGTGGCCAGGGAAATTGCACAAGTTATTGAGGGAAAGAAGAACAAATGGACCACTTGGCTCAGTTGAGCGAGCGGCCATTGATCGTACGAAAAAGTACCTCCACATATATAAGTATCCGCAGCAATCTAGTGGTATGAATAAACTTGAAGACAGTGACATATGCTGTGAATCTCGTGGGGAAAAACGATAAATAGCTTCAATGGCGTACATTGGTTATAATTAATATGAGCTGGTATGAAAAGGCAAGTGGACTGAACTCATTAGTCGTATATCGATAAACTTGAAATGAAAAGATCATTAAATGAATCCCAAGCAGGAAAATGTTGCCAGATATCTTGACGGGGAGCCACACGATGATTGTCAATCGTTAGTCTACATCAAAAATAAGAAAAAGTGTGAAACCCAGTTACGAGATTTAGGCGCCTTCTATCCTGACCCCTTTGTTCAAAGTCATGAACAGTTTCTCCCGAAAGATATCTAACAGCTCCCGGAGCATATTCCGGTATATCTCATTCGAGGGCTGCCGGTGCTTTGGGTATATGACTCTCTTGACAGACACCTTCATGGTACGTAAAGACTCATAGATATCATCAATAAGCATTGAGTCTACGCCGCGCCAGTTCCAATCATCGATACTGCGGCGGTCAGGAAGACGCTTATAGTCGCAAACGACGTGAATGCTCTCCAGTCGACAAAGATTTGTTCCACCCTTCGCACTTCCAAATAGGGTAACGAGATCGCCTATTCCGGACTCGTCTAAGGGGATGCAAATTGTAATGGAGAGGAGCTCAGGAAGATCCCGCAAAATGATACACTCGAGTTGGGTTTTTTCCATTTCTGCAAACAAAGATAAGGATTATTCCAACTTTCATTTGTCGCCAACGTTTGAGAGTACTCACCGTGGTAGGGGCTTGACAGCCATTCCAATCTTTTAAGCGACTTGGAGGAGTCGCGGACGATGTTTGCTAGAAATCTTGCCATGTTGGGCCTTCTCATTACAATTTTTAGGTTGTGCACCGCGCTTTGCGTTGTCTGGGATCCCTGGTGATGTAGCACTTCTTCTGATCCAACAGGTTCGATCGAAGACACTCCAATGAGGGTCACCTCTGGAATTCGAAGTAAACTAAGTAACTGGGTAGTTGTGAGCTCCAGATAGTTCAACTCCAAATACCGTAGAGTCGATGCACTATACAGCCCATTGATGACGTTCTTTAAACGGGAATCAATCATCGACCAGTTCGTGAAGAAGGTGAATTGGATGACGAGATTGCATAGATGGCTGAGCTTGGAAGTAATAGTGAATAGATGTTCGATGACCGCTGTGCGATGACCCTCCGAACTATGTGGATGATTGGAGTCAGAACTGACTATGTGCAATGATCGAATTTGCGAAGCGACATCCGGATCGGAGGCCAAAAACGCAATAAATTGGACTGATGACGGATGTCCCTGTGCCTCTCGAGGACCCGGTTCGAGAAAAAGCTTGACATTCCGGAAAAGGTGGGCTCGGCACAGACGGAGGAAGAGTTTAGACGAGAGGGAGAAGTCGACGAGGACTTGTCTGTCGTCGAGGCCGTTTATATCTTCAATGATTTTCTCAAGCACCTCGAGAGGTAGGGAGGAGATATGAGAGGGTCTCGGTTTGACCATTGCGGAAAGCACGGGTGCACCAGATACACATATGTGGCTTAAATACGAACAGGGTTCCTGTGGGCGCCAGTGGTATTGATAAGAAGCTGGATATTGACGTTATGATGATGGCCGCTAGGAGTTATCCGCATTGTGGACAAAGGTCAGGACAGAGATGTGCCTACATGAAAGGTGTGCATCACATCAATATTGTGCATCGCAATGAAACAATCAATCTCACTATACATAGGGTATACATGTCTGGTAGATACACTTTACATTGAGGATTACGAACGCGTGAAAAGCGACCTTAGCCAGCCTTTCTTTGGCGCCAGTCGCGTAGAGCGTGGTTTGGCTGCTTCAGCTTCTTCCAAGGTGGTAGCAGCAGCATGACGCCTTTTGTACTGCGATGGAGTTTCCAATGATTTACCCCCTTTCCAAATTCCTCGACGAGCCGCCCTGAACAAAAAAAATTGAATGACTCATGTGGACATATGCAACATAAATAGCATACTTTGCTTCATTTTCTAACCTAAGGAACCCATCTTTACCCAAATGCCCATATTCGGCACCTGCCTGTGTGCGATGCTCAGTAAAGTAACAAAGTTCATATTGGGAAATAGAGAAAAACCTGCTGATACGTCACCGCCCAACCAGCTTTCAGCATCTCAGCTGAAACGTTCTTTCCGTGAAATAAAAATCCGGGTAGAATTCTTGGGGATAAATACACCTGAGCAACCTTGAATACAATGAGTTATCGGAATCGCGGGTACGTGACAGCAAGGGGTGCTCAAAGTGTATAACGGTCCTGGCATGCTTTGGTGCAAATATAAATGCGACGTTCTGAGCATCCACCGCCACTTGGCTTCACATCGCACAGCCTGACAACCCCAAGGTAATGAATGACCTTACAATTCGTGTATATTGGTCTTTCCGCAGGACCTGGCAATAAACGGACTTTCCCAATATATTATTTCGTAGCCATTCCAGGCTCTCGGCGGCGTAAGGTTGAGCGGGCTTTCCAAAGTGCGCAGCCTGCGAGATATGTCATAATTGGTGAATTAATCAACGCCAGAAATTTACGAAAAACTACCTCTGGAGCATCAATACCGGCTATGCGAATGTGAATGGTTTCATCCTTCAGATCTAGCACATTTGGACTAAGCGAGCGGAGTGATGAATGGAGAGAAACATACCCTTCGAGAGAGATGGTATAGACCTAAACTTTAGAGGCCATGTATAACCTCCAAGGGGCGGTGTATGAAAGAGTCTGAAATTGTCAGCATCTCCGACACTTGGCAATGGGGACCATATGTCAATTGGACGCGGGGAGACACAAAGATGTACGTACCTTGTCACCACACCCCTCAGCCATCGCTTTCTCGTAAGTTGCTTTGGTGTGATCCAGTCACTGTTTCGTATCCTCCGTCCATATCTCTTGTACATTATCACAGCTGACATAGCTGTGGATGAACCCAGTGCGAATGCCATCAATGCTGCCACACCGGGAGGCAGGGCATTGAATTGAACCTTTAGATTCGTAATGTGACTATCATTAGCATGGGAATGAGCACTGGATTGTGGGTCATTCTTTTTCCAAGAAAGCCATGACATTCTATAGCTCGGTGATGGAGGTTGAGTGTTGAGAGCGAGAATGGAGAACTTGCTTGCTTGTTCGTGATATTTGTCTTTCTCACGGTTCTCCTTTGCGACGCACGCGATGTCCGCGTCACGACAACTCAAACTTTATCTGATAATTCGACGTCCATGTCTGGATCAGAGGAGGAAGATCGCAGCCTACTTGTTGTTTACGCGACGGAGACAGGGAATGCTCAGGATGCAGCAGATTACATCGCGCGCCAATGTCGCAGAATTGCCTTTCAATGTCGCGTGGTGAACATTGACTCCTTTTCATTAGTAAGTGTGGTATTTTTCTTGTGTTTGACGCTAATAAAGGGACATAAAAGCCAGATCTTCTTTCAGAACCCATCGTTATATTTGTTGTGTCAACTACGGGATCTGGTATAGAACCTCGATCAATGACTCCCCTCTGGACCAGCCTTTTGCGAGGCGACCTTCCCTCGGACGCTTTCGAGGATCTGTATTTTTCGGTATTCGGTCTCGGGGACACGGCCTACGAGAAGTTTTGTTGGGCAGCAAAAAAACTTTCAAGGCGGCTAGAATCAATTGGAGGCACAGAGTTCTACGAACGCGGAGAAGGCGACGAACAACACCGTCTTGGGTGAGTTTCATGTAGTCGTACCAGCACGGTTGCTGACAGATTGTTCCTTAGGATAGACGGGGCCCTACAACCGTGGACTGAGGGCCTAATAAAAAGGTTACTCGAGTTGGTGCCTCTTCCACCAGGTCTCACAATTCAACCTGTTCAAGCAGTTCCACTTCCGCGTGTAAAGGTCAAAGAGACATCCCAAACCGCCTTGGAGCACTCTGCAGACCCTCTGAAATCGGATCTTCAATACCACAAAGCTATTGTCAAGAAGAACGAACGCATCACAGATCCAGAATGGTATCAGGATGTTCGTCATTTCGAGCTGGACTTTCGGGATAATATTCAGTGAGGGTTAATCGTAGAGGAGGACTTTGAAGGCTAATTATGAATCGCAGGTACTCTCCAGGGGACGTTGCTGTTATCCATCCTGTTGCTTTAGAATCGGATGTGGAGTCATTCTTAATCACCATGGGATGGCAAAATGTCGCAGACGAACCGTTTGAAATCGAGCAGGCATTGTATGGTGAGCGTGTCTTTCCCATTACCCCTCCTCTTTCATGAATAATGTTCCCAAGATCAATCGCTACCTGACCACCTACCACCAATTACCACGTTACGAATCTTGTTCACGCGGTTTCTTGACTTCAACAGTGTTCCTAAACGTTCATTTTTTCAATATTTACGATATTTCACTTCCGACGAGCGCGAACAAGAGAAATTAGACGAGTTCCTGTCTCCCGAAGGCTCAGTAAGAATTTGTGTCTTATAATGTTCTTATTACACTGACACCTTCAAGGACGAGCTATATGATTATTGCTACCGCGTTCGGAGAACGATACATGAGGTCCTTACCGAATTTCGAAATGTTAAAATACCCAAAGACTATATTTTTGACGTCTTTCCTCCTCTTCGTCCGAGAGAGTTCTCTATAGCAAGCTCAATCAAAGTTAGTGATACTGTGTGTATACATTTGATTCCCTTCAAATTCTTAGCCAGGTCCATCCCCATCAAATTCATCTTTGCATCGCCATGGTCAAGTATCGCACAAAATTAAAGATCCCTCGGAAAGGCGTCTGTACATCATACTTGTCGATACTTAAACCCGGTGGGTATTTATTCAAATAAATTTGCAATGACCTTTAACATTCTGGTATCTAGGTGACACTCTTTTAGTTGGTGTTAGAAAGGGTTTGTTGAGGCTCCCGGGAAAGAATGACACACCGGTCATCTTTGTGGGGCCGGGAACGGGAATAGCTCCTATGAGGTCTGCCATTGAACAACGAGTGGCGAATGGATGCCATGGTAGGCCTGCTTTTAATGGCACCAACGATGAATTCACGAACCTTTGAGCTTTCAGCAAATACCTTGTACTTTGGCTGTCGGTCAGCCTCAAAGGATCAACACTACGCCTCTGAATGGCAAGATTATGCCACCAAACAGCTGTTGACATACAGAACCGCGTTTTCGCGTGATGGAGCAGAAGGGGAACCTCGTGTGTATGTACAAGATCTCATTCGCCGGGACTCTGAGAGGATTTGGGATTTGGTTGGTCGCCATAAAGCATGGGTTCTTGTGTCTGGGTATGTGTATTTGTTCATACATTTGGCACGGCGTGACGAAGGTTTGGGTACAGATCATCGAATAAAATGCCTGCTGCTGTGAAAGATTCCATCGCATACGCTATGGAAACTCACGGAGGCCTTTCGGCAAATGAGGCGAAAGAGTACGTACGTTTAATGGTTAAAGAAGGTCGCCTCATAGAGGAATGCTGGAGTTGAAAAAGTGTTTTATTATTGAGTCTTCTAGTAGTTATAGTTTTGGATGACATTATAGCAGCGTAACAATAGATAATTATAAAGACAGCCGCTTTGTAAGGCCCTGGACCTTTACTTGTATAATGCAAGTGTCGGGTGCCAACATTGAAGGTTTTTGTTTGCAGTCAACCCAGTCACGTAAACAAGACTTGGATCCAGAGAGCGAACGTCCAGCTCCGGAAGTGCACCCTCTTTTCCCAATTCTTTCTGTCTCTACAATCCACGCACATGATTCGTAAACGGAAAAGTTTCAGGAAAACTATTTCATATCTCACCCTGAACCAGCTGTATACCGCGTAAGATACTTTGTTGGCAACATCAGCTAGAGAAGTTTGCGGAGTAATTTGTATTAGAATCATGTCACTCATTTCGTATCCGGGCCACTATGGTAAAATGCTTGGTTTTAGAGCGCATATAATAATGCGTTAAAGAGAGACATACAACAATTTTAATTCCAATCGTTTGTGGGGATAGCATATATTTGAAAAGGTGGTCGATTCTGCCACTGTGACCTTTCAGAGTCTGTCCAATTCTTAAGGGACCTTCGGGGAATGTAACTTTGACTTCAAACCCATCTGTAGCAGATACTGTCTGGTGTTTTCCGCGTATTTTGTCCGCAGGTGTCACCGGAAGAACGATCAGTGAGGGCATGGTCTATTGAGAAAAAAATTCGATGGGGAGTGGGCTTCGAGAACTTGGAGGAGGCTGCAACGCTGCGTGTTGGAGAACATCGTAGACCCTCCATTGAATGAGTATTATAGTCAATAACCCAGGCCACAATGCGTGTCATGGTCTAGTGAAATGGTTAATCAATGCGACGCGGTAGGACCATATATGGTTGTGCCATTGCAAAGCGCGTCGTTGCCCAATCTAATGGCCCATCCACTGGCGCGCATTGTTCGTGATATAAAGATAGCCGACGTTTTTCGTCGGCCCTATGTGAAGGTGAATGATTTTAGAAGTCAATGCGAGCGCTCGCCCGAGATTAACAATGCGAGTTGATCCACCTTCCCGATTTGGTAACGGCGCCAAAGCGAGTCGTGTACAGTACCGGGTGCAATGCCCGTGAAGGGGAACAACGCGTCACAGAAGCTCGTAGAACGTTAATGAAGGTTGGTTAGTGAGGTAACTCTCTGTGACGGTTCGGTCACCGTTCACGACTTACCATGGCCGGCCTGGGTTAGGATTCCCAGAGTGACGGGTGGTCAGGAAGTAACATGGCATAGGTTAATGGGACAGATTAGTCCAACGGTTGCGCGTGGTGCAATTCCCGCGTGTTCCATTTTACCCGTGATGTTACACTCTCAATATTGGACTAATTATAAACCTACTATGGCCACCAATATCATGTTTGTGCCAGACAATGGGCTTTTAGCGTGGTGGCCTCATTATTCGAGGCCCTCGTCAACGTTCTACTCTGTTACATAATAATTCAATGTGTTATAAGTCTCTAGCTATATGGACAAATGTACATATAGTATACAGACTCCTTTAGCTTCTTTGATTAAAACTCAAAAGTGTTGCCTGATATGAAGTGCCGCCAAATGTCAACCTAATTTAAATCACTTGAAACGTGGCTTAAATCCGTCTGTAAGTAGACTTGAGCACTGTAATAATTTCTCTTACGTCACGTCCGTATTTTGTACATATGCTAAATAAGACTGTCTATGATTTCTCAGGTAGAAAATGTACAAAGGAGGATGGGATGTTGTATACTTATTACGCCAGGCACAAAGATATTCTTTGAGCTTAATACCAATTTTAAAAGAGTGGCGTTTATCTTATATATTCTGTATGACAATCAAACTAAATAACAACATTGAAGAGCGTACTTCAACTATGGTGACTGCAACCTTGCTCCAACCACTACAATAGATGCGATGTTTAGTCCTCCAGTATGTAGATTGGTAGATATTTAAAATATGTATGGAAAAACTAGCGTACATACAGAGATATCCATACAATTCCAGAGTGTACTCGTAATGCATGAATGAAAATCAGGACATTTCGACTTGCGTGTCTCGGGCGCGTCGCAATCATGTGATCCACATACACAGTCACCAACTACGTGACGTGACACAGTTTGGATCTTTTGTGACCTGTTTCGTCACTCCGTTCATCTCAAATCTTGTTGCCGACGCGAAACTTGAAGGTCGCGACGAAGACAAGGAAGTCATGGAAGGTCCAAAATCTATAAAGTAAGTCTCCCATCGTACAACAGAATATATGCCTTCCAATTACTTACACCTATGGCACTTGACTTTTTGTTATTGTAGGAAGCGAAAGCTGCTCGACAAGTCTATCCCAAATGTTATTCTCCAGAACCCAGAGTTTGCCCAGGACTCGCAGATGTACCAGGACCTATTGAATATGGAGCGGAAGTTGGACTGGACGATTACGAGGAAGAGGATGGAGGTTCAGGATGCGCTTGCTCGGACGCCCACGGTGAGTCTTCAGTCGCCGGCGCTGCGCTGGTGTGGATGACCCAAATGCTGACCAGGATGGATGGGATGCTCTGTATTTCATTGCAGACGACACGGACGCTGCGTATATTCATGAGCCATACTGTGTCTGGACAACAGTGGCAGAATATGGGTGAGCCCCAAGTTGCTCCAAACTTTGAGACTGGGGAGGGCATCCCCGCATGGTCATTCAAGATTGAAGGGAGACTTCTGGAGGTACGTGTGTCATAACTATCTTCGTTGGCATGCTTAAACATGTTATGTCCCAGGTACCGAATCAGAGACATAAAGATAAAACACCACCACGCAAGTTCTCGACGTTGATTAAGCGAATGGTTGTGGAATTGGACCGCGACACCAATGTGTATCCTGAGGGAAACATTGTTGAGGTATGTCAGTTTTTTGGTTCGTATTGCTCATTTGCCGACTCTGCGTGCAGTGGCCTCGGGCGCATGGGAACCACAATCCTGCTCTCGACGGATTCACGATTCGGCGAACTGGCGATTCTCCCACTAAAATTCGAGTAGTTATGTACCTCGAGCACTTCCCAGAACAGTACAAGGTGTTGCCAGAGCTCAGTACGTTTCTATTATATATCCTGGAACTTATGGGTAATTGATTGAATCTTATTGCAGGTAATGTTTTGGCTGTCAAGGAGGATAGCCGTATGGGCGTTATTCAAAATCTTTGGAATTACATAAAAGTACAAGGGCTGCAAGACAAAGTGGACAGGCGTATCATAAAGGCAGACGACAAACTACGACCGGTACGTTAACTATGTTTCTTCTGGTATACCACACGCTGAGCCGTCCACATAGATATTCGGCGGCGAGACAATGCCATTCCACAAAATCCCTGACGTCGTAAACCGCTACCTGACAGCTGCCGACCCTATCATACTGCACTACACAGTCAACCCCACTATCCAGCCACCTGAGCGGACGTCAGCGTGGGATGTGGAGATCAAGATGGAAGACACCGCGCTCAAGAACAAGATGGCTGTGACAGTCAGCACAAGCAAAGAGTCAGCACAGGCACTCTTGAAGATCGACGAAGAGGTGCACCACATTCCCCCTTTTCTCCAGTTCTTTGAAATGCTGACTTGGGCGTTAGATTGCACTCCTAGCGCAGTCGCTGCACAACTCTCACATGAAGCGCACGTTCTTGGAGAGCTTTGCAAATGACCCTGCTCAGTTTATACAGACCTGGCTCGAGTCGCAGTCGCGCGATCTGGAGAGCATTTTGGGCAGTGGGCCAACAGAGGGTATGACGCTCAGGCAGGAGGAGCTGAAGAGGAGCGAGTTTTTCCAGTTGCCTTGGGTCGAAGAGGTGCGTCGTAGCTTTGGTTTTGTCTTGTGGTCGATACTTACGTGTGACCTTGTACAGGCTGTTGCGATCCAGGAGGGTGTTCGTCTAGCTGCGAAAGGGATGGCGTAATGCGTCACTTCTTTCTGATTTTTTTCTTGTTTGCTTTCCTATCGAGATCTTTTATATCGTTGTAATTGTTATATTGTAATTCCATGGTAGCAGTTTCTTCCATTTTTTAACTTGCACTGCCTGTTAATTGAGGGACTTGAGGCGTTTGGAGGTGTAAATGATTGTCACGGTGAGTGTCGGTTCTATGACAGGGGTTATTAATCGTTATCATTCGCTAACGCGGTAATTTGCTTGCAATCAGAATAGTTAAAGAGGGTTGTCAGCCAAGACATAGTCCGCCCCCCGCGATTCTCGAGAATTTCCATCGTATTTCTGGTCTCATAACCTGGTGCGCAACAAAAAAATAGGTGGGCATAGTGATGTGATATTAGATTTGTCCTCAGCGACGCAGAAGCGACCCACAAACGAATGCGCTTTGACATCTTTATTGCCATGTACCGCAAGGACGTTAGGCGCGCATGCCCGAAGTTATCTACGCGATTGAACAAAACCTCCTGCAGTCTCCCATTCATCATTGTTCTCGACTTTTTCTCATCATCAACATTATCTCTCGGGCGCTCGGCGATGTCATTACGCGTCCGCAGTTTGTGGCAAGTTGCTGGAAATCTGGTTTTATCAAACAAAAGTAAAACAAGGGTGATTCAAAGAAAGTGGTACCATGGCAGCGAATTGTCCTTTTGTACTTCAATAAAATAAAAACAAGGAGACGATCGTTGAGTGGCAAATGTATTTTGAATAATCCTACAAATCCTCCATATTATTAAGGCCATTCTGACAAATTTTAAATATTTGTGCAAAAACCTGACATTTAACTGTCAAACTAATTTCGGGGAATCCCAAATATGGACAATAATGATCGAGCGGCATCATCCGTCAAATTCATATAGAGCCATGTTCAAGTAACGGCTTGTGCAATCTCTTTACGCTTACGACCACAGGATGGCCAGCAAATCGGTACGTCGAGCTTCGTTCTGAAATTTCAGCTACTTACACAGTTCTGTTTGAATACCAGTTAGGACGCTTACGCCAGGTGAATGCTTGTAGCTCAGACATATCATGTTGGTTTTGCTAATCACGCCACTTTGCTCGGAAATATAGTGGGCTGGGGAGGTGATTTCGTCAAAGGAAAAGCCTGCTGTTAACGAGGAGTTCAAGGAGCTGGAGAAGGATATTGAATTGCGGAGGGAGGGTATTCAAAGGTACGCCTTTGGTTGAGCTCGTTTCGCCAGCTTTCGACCCCTTTCTGATTCATTTGAACACCATCAGGTTGATTGTTGCGTCTGGAACGTATCATCACTCCCTTTCCAAGAAGAAGGCCAATGCATCTCTTGACGAGGTCGAGAAAATGCTTCCCATCGATATCTTGGGGATCACTATGATTGTCCATGGTGAAGAATTTGGTGATGATTCTACTTTCGGTATGTCTCATGAATCATTCTGTCGTGCCAGCGAACCGGTGCTCATTATAGCGTTCTCGTGTTTCTCATCTTTCATTTAACGTTTTATATTTATAGGGTCTGCATTGGTTAAATTAGGACGCGCACATTCTAAAATCGCAACGCTGCAGGAGGCTTATGCATTGACATTCAAGGATACTTTCATGGGAACGCTGGAAAAATTTAAGGATCAGATTAAGGAGTACGAAGCGGTCAAAAAAAAGCTTGAGAATAGAAAGTGAGTTTTGCATGGACCCTACTCTATGACTCAGCTGCTTATGCCAATCGCGCTCCCCAGGGTAATTTACGACTCGGCCACGGTCAAATTTGAGAAAGCGCAATCGAGCAGGAAGGACAAGGATCGGCGAGAGGCCGAAGATGAATTGGAGCGCGCCAGGCAACGCTAGTACGTCATGCCAATCCCAATGTTGCGTCGATTATGAACCTAATTGTAATGCATCAACAGCGATGAAGCCGCGGAGGATCTGCGCGCGCATATGCATGCTATCCAGGAGAATGAGCACAACCAATATCGCGAACTGGGCACGCTGCTTGACTTGGAGACAACTTACATCCAATCTTATCTTGACGTGTTGAAGGATGTCAAAGCGGATTGGCCGGAACGGTATGTAGCCTGGCTACTTCTTGTGATTTTGTCATTACAGGGTAATTTACATGAGTGGTTCTAGTTCTGCGTCAAAGTCTTCTGGATCATTCAATAGGGATAGCCAATATCCTTCGCGTGTGAATGGGCAGGGAAGGACCTACTCTTCACCTTCTGATTCGTCCGAGGACGATCGACCTACCACTCCTGGTCCTATTTCTGGCAGACACTCCAGAGCTGGATCTACTGCGAGTAAGCCTCCTTCAAGGCCAGCTTCGAGGCTTTCAAGGAAGCGTGCAAGTAGCTCGGCGACGACGAAAGGCTCGTCAGAAGACAAAGACAAGGAAAAAGAGAAGGACGATAATAGACCACGACGGAAGAGCGTCACAGGTTGGGCATCCAGCGCTGTCGAATCTGTCACGGGAAGCAAGAACAAGAAGAGCAAAGACACCGACTCATTTACTACACTCGACGACGACCAGCACCCTGGAGCCACTGAAAATGGTACTCTCCACAAATCTTCCAGTTTCCGTTCCCTTGGTCGCAAAAGCTCCAAGAACAAATCAAAAGAAAGTCTCTCAGGAACGACCACTGCTACGCCCAAGATTCTCAAACCACCATCGGCTCAAGGCCAGAAGGTTGTGCGTGCACTATACGACTTTTCTGGCTCGTCAGACGAGTTGAGTTTCAAGGCCGGCAATGACATCATTGTTGTTCATGAAGTTTTGGATGACTGGTGGATGGGCGAGGTTAACGGGCACCGAGGCCTATTTCCAACATCTTACACGGAAGTCGTGGGGTCCAACAAGTCGATGTTCCCTCCTGGGAAGCCTCCACGGGTCATTCACCCAGGCCCAGGTTACGACCAAGACGACAGCGATTTTGACGGCGACTACCGACACGACCATGACCATGACCATTATATGACGAGCGATGCTGATGAGGAGCAGATCATCCGCGCTACGCCGATGGCGGTGAACCGCAGCCCTATCTTTTACGGTGGATTTGACGACAAGGCGAGCTTCACAGGGAGCATGGCAGACGAGGCCGACGACGAGGACACCAAACGGATACAGCCAGTCAGTACTCGGCAGCGGGTGGCGTTCCCTGATGACAATGGCGACGACAACTGGGGCCCGCCGAAGCCTCCTCAGCAGCCCCAACAGCCCCAAACACAGCAGCAGCAGAACAGTAGCACTTTGCCCTCTTTCTCAACGCCCTCGATGCTCTCGCAAGCGCGCAGGAATATGTTGCGGTCGTTGGACCCCGCGCAACAGCCGTTGATTAACCGCTCCATGAGTGAAGCTCCGAGCCCCACTTCAGGTGGGCTAGGGGGCGGAGGAGGGAGCGCGAGCAATGTGTACGGTAGCGGGAGTGTGTCAACGGGCACGACGACGCCGACCAAGAAAATACCCCCACCGCCACCTCCGCGACGTGCGATAAGCCAGGTGCCCGCTACAGGTCCGCCTATTCCGGAACGGAAGGCGCCTGGTGCTGCTGCAAGCCACACGCTGAATGGATCGGCTTCCACATTGACGACGCCTGCATCGTCTGTAAGCGGGCATGGGTATGATAGGTCGCCGTTTGAGAGCGCGATTGAGCTCGAGGGTGTTGGTGGTGCTGCGCAGTGCGAGCAATTCAGACAGAACCCTTTCAAACCGAAGGGAATGTGCAGTAACTGCCTCGAATTCCACGGTTAGGGCCTCTTTCGATCCTTCACTAGCCAGCCAAGCCAATCATCTCAATCTCCTTTTCAAATTCTTCTTGCCAATGTATAATCTTCCCTTTCTTTTTTGCTTGGTAATGTATAGTACTCCCCGGACGCTTCCTCACTCTGTTTCATTTTATTCCATCCCCCACTTTTCTCTCGTCCTTTTTTGGTTTCCTGATTGCTATGAGGTCTATTTATTGTGACGAGGGGTTGGAAGAATTCTTCTTAAACATAGATCGGCTTTATCGGTCATCATTCCGTGCAATCCATCTAGTTACTAGTAGTGTAGACGTTCAGCTGTCCGAGTTACAGATAGCTGTTGTTCCATTGTAGTATTGTGTACTGTTAGTTAGTTTGTTATGCAGCACGAATTTGTCTAGTCCAGACTCCAAAGCCTGCTGTTCTCAATGATATCAATGAGATAAGACTGCGATGAGACAGTATTCAATGATGAGCTATAGTCGTGTGTCGTTTGCTATATACGTGAATTCTCAAGATTGTGGGTCTTATCGTTACCTCGGTACCCCACTTTCGGCGGGGTTGAGCTGCTTTTTCCCTCGATACCGCCACCCTCACCTTCAATTGTTCGATTTCAACGCAACTCTTACCCTCTATTGATAATTCGACATCAGAATATTTCGCGGAGAATGACGCATGACACCATGAGCATGGTAACCGGACGCGTTATGATTTCGGGTGGGCCTGTTCCTTGTCCATTTCGGTTCTAAATAGGAAGAAGATAAGGACACGGTATATATAGGGATGGTTTTAATAGAGCTTCTGCTTGATAGAATGATAGTCGTCGAAGGAGGCATTACGCCATGAAAGATAGTGTGCTTTTCTTGGAACTAGAGCTTGAGTAAAAGTTCGATTAGAGGCTGAGATTATTAACAGTATCTTGTTGGACGCGTTGTTAAGAATTGGCTTGATCCATAAGGATTTGGACGATATGTAGCTGTGCTGATGTACATGTACGGTCGGTTCTTGCTAGTATGGAACACTCGGGACGAGGTGGGCATGGAAAATTCTTGAAAACTGCATGAAATGCAAGGCAGATTGATAGACCGCGATCGGTATCAAGTGTTGTAACTTTTCGAGGAAATTTTCAAGAAGGTGCCACAGTCTACGGTGACCAAATAGTTGACGAATATGTTGGAACAGCTTTTTTATAGTGTCAGGGAGCTCAGAACAAGGTGTCAGTTTGAAGAAACCAGTACAAAGCAAAAAGCATTTGAAAAACGCACATTTCAATTTTGAGCATCAAGAGTTATGTAATACATGTCACTGGGTGACATGCAAAAGGCCGGCCCACCTTTCTCCACTGAGCACTCACCCCTGCAACTCTTCCTCTCTTTTGCTCCCCCATCTCCAGCTCACAAAGAGGTCGTTATTGGGCGCACAATATGTCTGGAAACCCTCTGAAGAAGCGAAAAATTGCAGTGCTGGGATCTCGGTCTGTAGGTGAGCTCGGTCTAGATTATATGGACTTCTGTCTTTATGTCGGTCTTGACAAGGAAATAACGAGGCTTCTGTTGATCTCTCTGCTGACACTTTCTGCATCATAACGTTCTCTTGCGTTTGTACTGACAAATAGTTATGGTGTTGATCAGGAAAATCTTCTCTTGTGAAGCAATTCATCGAGGTATGCTTCGCTGTGCGATGTTCGAGTCGAAAGGGGGACGTACTCAGACAAATCCATTACCTAGAACCACTTCCAAGATTCCTACTACCCCACCATCGAATCCACTTTTGCCAAGAGCGTCGTATACAAGGGAGTAGAGTACGATTGCCACATTATCGACACTGCTGGACAGGTGCGTCGTTTTCAGGACCATTCAATTGCGTAATCTTATCATCAATTGCTTCGGTTCTTTTCGCATTTTTCCGACGTAGGATGAATACTCTCCAATCAACGCACAATACGCCATTGGGATACACGGCTACGTACTTGTTTACTCCATCACATCGCGGAATTCATTCAACATGATCCAAATCGTCTACGACAAAATCGTGGACTTCTGCGGTGTCTCCAAGGTTCCTTGTGTCATAGTTGGATCAAAGAGTGACTTGTCGATATCGTCAGTACTCCATTTTTTGACAGCACTGTTTAACGGGCCGCTGGTATGGCAGAGATTCAATATTCTTCGACAAAAATTGCAAAAACTACGTGTTCTTTCTGGATTCCGCTTCGTGTACTTGACAGACACAGTTACACCGAGTGCAAGACCGAGAAGTTCCTAGTCCTTTTGCATTTTCTGCATTGAAGAATGTAGTCGATTTATTTGACTTGCTTCAATCTCTGACTCTGTTCCAAGCAGCACGCCTAAACGGCAGTGCAAGTTGTTCAACAACTACTGATATATCTGTTTCTCACAGGCGTCAAGTTGACTCTAAAGACGTCGAAACCTTGGCCAAGCAAATTGATTGCGCTTGGATTGAAACGAGTGCTAAGAATAACATCAACGTCGGTAGGTGTATTTTTAACAACACCCTTCCGGCTTTAACTCACGCCCCTATCCTCTTTCCAGGCAAAGTCTTCGAACTTTGCTTACAAGAAATCGAACGGATGCAAGCTCCCCACCAAAGCGAGCCTCAAGCCAAATCCTGCGTTGTCATGTAGGATATCATCTTACTCAGACCAACTGCGCCCGTATATCTCTTTCTTTCCACCTTGTTTCTTTATCTTTTTTTCGTTGGTGCTCCTTATAACCCCTATCTTTTTTTTTCTCTGTTGAACTTTACTCCTTCTGTACTATCTCCTGCGCGTCTTGATCCCCTTGTTTGTTTGATTGCTTCGAATGCCAACATTACTACTTACATATCTAACCCACATGTGCCGTTGACCTTCTTACCTGTGTTCTTTCTATTCCATTTCTCGCCTTTTCTTCCACCCCGCCTTGCCACTCGAAACGTGTTTTTGATTTATTTATTTTCTGGCCGACCTTCTCTGGTTGACCTCCGGACTTCTTGAAGTGCTGTCTGCTAGTTTAGTAGAGACTTTACTTCGTTCTCGTGTTTGTGTACCAAATCTTGAAATTTAGCTAAATGTGTAGCGATCCAGACTCCCTGGAATAAACAAGGTGTTTTATCACAGCCATTTATTTATTGTAGGCCTTTTTATTTTCGCATACGGTTCGCGGCTATTGTTAGAATTGTCCGCACAGAAGCCCCCGTTTACATTCTCTGGAATGAAGTGGGGCTAGCTGCGGAGAAGTACTGGGATATCTCGTGACGGACCCCGAGCGCGAGAGAAGCGGAACTTGGGAAGTCTAAAACCAGAGGGACTAGAGCTGTTCTGCAATGGGACCAGAACAAATCAAGAGTTCTTCGAACGGTCGCCGCAAGGCGGTCAAGGCCACACACATGATGAATCTGTCAAATGGTCACCTGTAAAGAGTAAAGAAGACTAACGACAAAGGTGCAAAAATTGGTTCAATCCAGGATCGAACTGGAGACCTTCTGTGCACTGAAGACAAGTTTCAGCAAATCTCAATGTGAGACAGAAATCATAACCACTAGACCATTGAACCGATACTCCTGTCGGTGTAGATTACATTCCGGACCTGGGCCACATCCGAGCAAACAGTTCTGGCCACTAAAGCGCTTAAAGGATTTAGCGCCCAAACTTAGTGAGATGGAACGTTTAGAGTTGGACGCAGTTACCCTTCCGCAACCATTAGCGATACCTCTATAAGCTTCGATTCTTACTTTGCTTTGGAACGCAGGAAACTCGATCCTCTCGGCTCTTGCGTCGGAGAGAAATTAAAGACTAAAGTCTGTAATAATATATCTCCGATGGAGTAGGATTCGTGTCAAATAAGCAGGACAGTGGGCGTCAGCTTCTCCGCTGATGTCGTTTTCGCATTCATCTCCTGAATTAAAGATAGATTTACTGACGCTGCATAATGATACACATCGTACTATAAGCACCTGTAGCGAAGTATAAATATGACGAGGCCTTTCAAGACCTTTCATTACCACCCCCATCGAATTCACATTACACATCAACTAGAAGCATACCATGTCAACTGCAATTGTCCTCCCTACCCTCACTGAATGGACTGAGCAACACATCACCAGTATCTTCCAAGCAAAGACCAACGCGGATCTCACAAGCGCTCTCGATGGCTTCTTGTCAGACAAAGCGGTGATTACATTTAACGGCAAGCAGATCTCTCGCGCAGACTACGTTGGCCAGTTACAGGCGGAGAAGTTCCGCGAGGTTTCTGCGGATGTCAACTTTTTGGGTGCTGTTCAGGCCCCTACTGATCCTGATCAACCATTCGATGTACGCCTTTCATAATCAATCGCTCACTATCCATGGTACTCAAATACCGCCATCGTCATGCAGGCTGGATCTGTGGGCGTATTCTACAACGCTACTATCTTCGAGAATATCAAGATCAGAGATGTCTCCGTTTCGAGACAGGTCACTGCATCTGTGAACGTTGTGTGCGTCCGAATCATATCCGTGAGATGGCTCGTCTGACTGTTAGACACACTTTCCAGCATCGCTCAAGACCCCGATGTACCAAAACCCCCGCCATCCCCATTTCGTGGTTTCTTTGACGGTAGAAGGGTAATGGCATTGAACCAGGTCTCCACTCAGGGACCTGCCACAAGTTCAAACACCGCATAATGGATCCCCGACATAGCTAAACTTACACGACTACTGTTGGTGTTTACATGTAATGCATTACTCAATGCTGCTGCATAATTAATACTCTGATCACGCAAATCTGCAGATCCTGTCCCATTGGAATCCGGATGTGCCGATGCGGGGGAACCGCCTTTGATTGAATCATCAAGCGCCCAGGCCTGTAACATATGTGCGCCACACCTCTATAGGCAAATAAAACTAAGCAGTAGACATTAACCATGTACAAAACAGAGGGGTAGGTATATAATGCATAATGTTACAAAATTACTCAGCGATACGCTCGACCTGAAGGAAGCATGGCTCCCCTAGGGGCCTGGCCTATAAATAGAACTCGTCAGTAAACATGAACGCAACAACCAGACTAAGGGTTTTTACCTGATGAATATCGTTCCGGTCGGGTTGTGGGAGTTCCTTCAAAGGTTTGCCATTCTTGTCGACGATATCGAAGTCAAATCCGGCAAGCATCATAGCCATGATGACTTTGATTTCGAGTTTGGCAATCTTCATTCCGGAGCAGGGGTGACGACCTGTGGATGCACACAAGTAAATACACACTTGTCATCCATCTTAAACAAAACTTGAAACGCACCGGCACCCCATCCGAGGAATGAGAACGTTCCTTTCTTGTCTTCCTCTCGGCCTGCTTCGAAGCGAGAAGGGTCGAACTTCTCGGGTTGTTCGTAGATGTCTGGGTTCAAGTGAACATCGGCAAGAGAATATGCGACGAAATCTCCTTTCTTGACTTGACCATTAGCGATAGTAAGCTCTTCAATCAAATTTCGGCGAAGGGCAGTTCCAGAAATAGCAAGTCGGAGAGTTTCACGGATGACAAGTTCCAGTACCGGCAGCTCATCGTCCCACGCGGAGATGGGGATGGCAGCAAGGCGCTTATGAAGGGGCTCGGTGGACACAGTGTTGGTGTGTTTCTCGATTAAAGAATTAATCTCAGCCTTGACTTTAGCCTTCCACTCAGGATGGGAAGCAAGGTACACAATTGCCCAGCAAGCTTGAGGAAGACGACGAAATCAAAACAACTTCTTCGTTGGTATATACCAATGGTTTTGTACTCACAGTTAATACCTGTATTGATAACTCCGGCGAAGATGACACTAAGAACGAACTGGAAGTACTCGACATCAGTAAAAATGTTCTTCGAAATAGGCCAGACAGGTAATAGGGCGTACCTGGACAATATTTGGGGTGTCCATTCCCTGGCCTAGCAGCACATCGATAGCATCCGTGGAGGGGACGGTTGCATGTCTGCGGGCCTCGACAAATCCATAAAGCTTCATAAATAGCTCCTTAGTCGCAACTTCCTTTCTCTTTTTTGCCGGACTAGGGAACCAAGGCAACAAAAGGGCTGTAGGGGTAGCACTTTTTTCTAGTGTCCAATACAGACTTTGGAGCTCAGAGATGGTCTTCACGTCTTTGGCTAGCTCATCACACGATGCCATTCGGACAGTCATTTGGAACACAAGCTAGACAGAGAAGATGAACAGTGATCGTGTCATTGGACACGTCGTGACTTAAACGGAGAGAATGAGTACGTACATCATAGATGTGCTTGAAAGGGTCAATCCTGGCGCTCTTGCCCCAAGATTCCATACGGTTGTTAACGTCATTGAGCAAAAAAGGTAGGGCTGAAAGTACGTTAATGGTTATGACCAAGTAGTCAAGGATAGCCTACCCACCATCGGTCAGCCTGTTCTTGTTCAGAAGGATTGCAATTTGCTTGTTGAACCATGACACGTCTCCTTGTGTATTTTCCTCCACTTGAATATCTTTTAAGCTCGGCGCCTGGTAACGCATAATATGATGGCCGATACATTAACACCAGACATTTGGGAAGGAGGCGGCGTATGCTTACGGCTCCCATAAGGATCTTATACCCTTCAATAAAATCTAAACTTTTTGTATCGAAGAAAGTCTTTCGGGCTTCTTCGCCACGGAACGCAACGACGTCGTGCTTAAATTGGATGTATTTATAGGCATGCCACGCAGAAAAGAAAGTTCACTTACGTGAAGGACCTTAAACTTGAAGTGAGGATCGGAACCACTGAAGTTGCTTCGGACGAAATCGTATCTTTTGGTGAAGAAGGTCCAAGCTGTGAAGACAGGGAATCCTCCAAGTCGGCGAATTGAGCCTGGCTTCGAAGACGTTATGGAGTTGTAGACCACATATGACACCAGTATCAGGCCAACAGAGGTCACTGAGGCTAAAACATTAAGTTGCTGAGAGGAAGAGAGAACGCGTATGATGGGAAGCTCTAGAATAACCTCCTTCAGCGCCATGGTGAGGGGTTAGGATTGAAGATGAAGACAAAAAAACAAAAGTTTCTTTTATAAGCCCTCAGACTAGCGTTTGGGGTGAGATCTAAGTGGGCGGCCATCTGGCATTCTCGGCGATCGACCTACATCGGAGAATTGGCACATACTTATGTTGCTGAAAGAAACGCTTATTTGGGGTTGTCGAATATATGTAGAAACCGGATGTTGCCTTGTGGCTTTAGCCAACCACAAGCCTCCGATTGTAACTTCCATGAATTTTTGTGCGGTTACATACGGACATCATTTTGAATAGAGTGTAAAACTTAGAGCAGAACGGTAGCGATTAACATGAGGACGTACAACCTTTAGTGAAAGCGATAGTGCGAAATTGTAGACTACCTGTCGGATTTCTTATAGTATATCTTTGCAATTGTCGGGTTTACTGTGGGGCATGATGACTGACAATGATTGCTTAGTACCTACTTATGGGTTGCCAAGCAAGGCAGTTATCAAGTAGATACCGACTCCAGCGTCTGGGGGAGTAATCTACTACCACATGTATCGATTCTCTTTAGGAAACTTGATGGCAATATTGATTCTCTAGTAGTATCCTGCCTGTACTCATCATTCGTTGAGTCCGTTCGGGGGTACTTCATTCAACTCTCGTTCCGCGAATCCCGAGGCACGCAGTGTTGCTTTTCGAAACACTATCAAACCTAACCGACGGGGTGACTTGAGGAGACGCTTGGCTACAACCGAACCTTAAAGCGGTGCAAAAATTCCGACGTATCATGTATGTATGCATGTATAAAGTCGAACGATAAATAACTTCGTATATACAGGTTTTGTACGTGAAAATGGGTAAATTTACAGCAGAAAAAATTAAGAAACGTTACAGCTCACCCGTAGTTTTAGCATATTAATAAAAGGATTCTGTCGCAAAGAAAAAAGTGCTAGTTTTACGTTGATAGTTGTGGTAACGTTAATCTTTAAGCGATTATTTTGAGTACAAGCTAATTTTAGACCATAATACAAAATTCCTGCTGAAAGCCCTCTCAAGAACATAGAAACGTAAGCTTGATTGCATCATCTGGGGAAGCATTTTTTCATAAACAGCTACGATTCCGTATACGTATGAATTTTCTCCTTAGTCAATCAATAAACTGAGCCGTGGCTTTGTGATGAGATTAAAAATACAATGTCCCGTCATTGTCCCTCGATTTTCAGCGGCGCCATAATTGAGGCGGTACTTGATGCAGTTTTGGTGCAATTGGCAATAAATGCGACAGTACATGTACACCTGCTTTCTAGGTCTTAAGGTTTTAGAGGATAAAAATGAGAGGGGTACATGCATTCGGAGGTTCACGGATATCCCTGTCGAAACCTCTGACACGTTCCATTGCTGCGGCGCAGGTCGCCGTCTGCAATTACTATGGGTGTATTTCAAGGTTCTGCCAACGTAATGGAGGTAAAAACGAAATTATCTAAGTTTATGATACGACTTTGAAAAAATAACAAGGATACGTGTCAAAAAAGAGGCGAGAATAAAGGCTACTTTAGTACTCACGCGCACGTACAACTATATAGGAGTCCGTCGCATGCTGTTTTTCTCATGGGGAGGTGTCTAATGACCTCGTTGAAGAGCAGTTGAAGATCAATGGCGAAACATCTACATCCAAACTAATTGGACAGAGGCCACTAATATCATCTTCATTGTGTTGTTATGCTGACCTGTACTACATGGGACAACATATTGAACAAGGGCGTCAGCAGGAGGTTTTTGATGACGTTTTCAGTTTTTCTGTCATAGGAAATAGGCGATGCGAGAAGTAAAAATTTTCAGAAGTTTTAAACAATCCGTTTTGATCTGCGCTGTATTTTTTATGCCGCGTGAATGAACCCGCGTTTGGGCGCTTACGCAAAACAAACCACGCAGATCGCGGAAAATTGTCAGGACACTATTACTGAGACTCCCATGCAAATGTTCCAAATTGAGAGTTGGATCAAGTTCAATGCATAATCGGTGGGTTATAGATCAGGGATTATGTGGGCCAAAACTGAGTACTGACTTTTAACTGTCCACATTTTGTTGATGTAGAATGAGGGGAAAGGTTTTTCAAATGGAATACAACCAAAATCAGACAACCGTGAAATATATTCAGCGTACTATATTAAAAGAGTTGTGCACGGTATACATTCAGACAACCATGAAAGAAATTATGACACAGGATTTGACTTGAAGGATGGTTGACGTCTAAGTGTGATTCTACGCCATGAGTAATACGGCGGTCCATCAGGGGACTCATACTTGAGTACTCTGACTGACGCTACATACTCGCAATCTTCTTCCGCTTTTCCTCCATGATTTTGGGACAGTAAATGGCGAGACAGATTTGACCCGCGTTTACTACAAAGCCTCCGAAGTAGACTTCGATAGGAAGGATCCCGTATTTGGGGATGCTGAAGGCTAGATCCCCGCCGTTGTGTTGAGTATTACCCTTCATCATCAATAAATCACAGTCATTTAATAGAGATACTTTTATAAATGGATTGACCTTCTCACCTGAACGAACTGACGGAGTTGATCTGCACATTTCCAGATGATGTTTTCGGGTGTCTCCGACCTCGAGAATGAAATTTTATGATCCGCATAACCTGGCCACTGTGACATGATCAAAATCAACATTAGTTTCGGGAACTCGGCACATGAAGAAGTGTTTGCGCTCACTTGAATAACAAAAGAGAATTTACCATCTCTGAGTCGATTTTGGGCATAATAAATCATCCTTTTGGTCGCGTTTGAAATTTTAAGCTCTGGTTTGGGATGGGTTTTGGTTGTGTATGCAAGTTTTAAGGCGAGAATTTCTCCCTTCTCATCCCAGGGGTTAACTTGTTTTAAAAGAGCCTTAGGATCCAAACCGACAGGGAGAGATAAGTACTCTTGTGCAGCATTATTTTTGTCAGTTATAGTGATAAAAAAATCAGAGGTCTTCATGCCTGAAGAATGTTGATCAAGTGTAGGAAGGATTTAGAGAGAATATGATTGCGGGGCAATGGAAAAAAAGTTCACAACACAGCCAGCTATTTATGCATTCGGAAGATGTGCCCGCTTTGACCTTGAGTGGTGACTTGGTTTCCTTGGTTTTACGAACTATACTTGAGGCCAATGCGGAGTTTATTTATTTACGACTAAAGCGCTCGTTTTTACATCCACTTTAGGATTTTATGTGTGGCCATAACAGAACCATTGGTCTCTTCCAACCTGACTTGGTCGTGGGCAACTTACGCAAGGGCCCACCATGGTATCGTCAATTGACAACAAGCGCCAGCAACCGATCGTGCGTAATTTTTGGGGTTACGTCGTCTCTCTTGTTACTTAATTAGACGCCTTGAGTAGGATAGGCTCATGTACACTATATCCCAGTGCCCATATATAACACCTTGGAAATAGTAATTATATTTGAATAAAAGAGTTTTAATACACGACCACGTTCACGATCACGCAGACCTGCGACAATCATGGGACCGTGGTTTTAAACAGGCAGATATGCCCAATATGAAGGGAATCTTACTGATCGCGCCGAGCAACTGGTCAACAAACTTAAAGAACTACGCAACAATGGCTCGTCGATAATGGAACATATTCTAATTGTCCCTTTGATGAAAGTCTTCCCAACCTCGCTCAGAGCATACCATGGTTAACAAGGACTTTGCACGCTGTGCCGTTTACTGGAAGTGCTCCGCGTGCATTGGGACAGTTTGGTATAGAACAAGCAAAAAGACGCACGGCGCTCGATGAATCCGTCCTGATGAGAGATTTATTCTACTACCCAGTGGTGTACTGCCAAGCTATTATTTGTTCTAAATTTGATATGTTCCAGTTTGAGTCTGAGCCTCCCAAGACGAAGATATCCAAGGTAGAATCCAGCGCAGTTTTAGCAATTGTCGCGGTATCAGTTACGAAATCAGCCAATCTCTTTTACTTTTTTTTTCGAGAACCGGAGTATCATCAACGTCTGAGGCCAGAAATTGACAGTTTTTACAGCCCTGCAGACCCAAATGATGAGATGGGCCTTAATTTTCTCAACGATTTACCTTTCTTGAAGGCAGTCAAATAAGTATGTGAGCAGAATTTTATCCGAATCACCAAGGGCCATTGGTTCTTTGCGTGCCATGTCATTTCCCCAAAAGAAACATAGACCATAGAGTATAATTTTGCTGTGGATCGATAGTGTCCAGTTGCTACGGAGGGGATTTGATGATCCTCCAATATTTCGATACCGCGCCGCTTGATTCCATTTCAGCGCTGGCGTGTAAACTTTGAAGTGTATGTCGTTAATGAATCTGTGATTTTCGCCTGCCCATGGTTGATACAGACGGCACCTAAGACGACAGTCCTTGAATACATCGGATGAAAGGGTCCAGAAACTTCCACATGGACTACGACAGAAACACCGCAGTGACTGGCGAAGTGAGGCGAGGAATGTACATTCAAAGGAGGAGTCTCCACCTTGGCCAGCACTCTTATCTTCGCATATACGGTTTGGTTCCGGAAACCGAGCCTGGATTGTCGTGACAGTGTGTTGGAAAGAGAACCTAGTCAACTATGATTATCTGGTTCAACTGTGATGGCTGGATTTTAAATCCGTTCCTCACGGTCACAGGGTGCCACTCGATCAACACGACGACCAATAACCGCAGTCTTACACCTTAATTTGTTTCGTCGTCGCTAAAGACAATGGCGAGCTCCGATTTTCTCCCTTCACTATCTCAGTTTGACATCGAGCACGCCGCACAAGTCAGTCAGTCAGCCTGTGCAACGCCATATCTGTCATCGTCTCACACCATGCCAGTTGATTCAGCAAGCGTATTCTCCATCGGGACCAGTGGTTCCAGAAGAACTCAAACGTCTTCAACAAGACCTTTTCGAGCTTCAAAAGCGACCTGAAGCATGGGGACTGGTGGTACCTCTTCTGAATCATCAAGATCAAAATGTTCAGTTTTATGGCGCCCATACCGCCCAAGTCAAGATTGCGAGAGACTGGTACGTCCGTCCTCAAGGTCCGTGAACTTTACTAATGCACAACACAGGGCAATGTTCCCAAATGAACATATAGAGGCTCTTCGTGATCTCATCGTGCAGTTGACCGCACATTCGATAGCTATAGGAAGGAGCAAGTTTATCCTGCGTAAACTTTTTGTTGCAGTACGCCGCTTAATTGTAATATCACCCCCCATTCCTTACTGTCTTTCCAGATCAACTCTCTGGCAATTAGGCTAGTCCCAGGGCGCCATTCACAATGGCCGGACTGGATTATGTCGTGTATAACTGCATTCTCCAATCAAGGTGCATCTGTTGAATATCTTCACGATTTTTTGGCCATCACTGCAGAGGAAATGGGTAATGCCGATCTCCTGAAACCTCAAAGGTGTGTCTACTCTTCCCTCGGTGCAAGCTAATAGTTTCAAACGGTGCGGTAGAGATGACATCCTTAGAGTTATGTCGGAAGCTGTTCCAATGATTGTTCAAGCCATCACAAACACAATTACTCAGCCTCTGGGTTCTATACCTACCCAACACTATCTTTCTGCACTTCGATGTTTACAGGCATGGTTAGGTCATATCAACGCAAAGTGAGCTCTTTGTCTGTCGTAAGACCAGCATTTAAAGACTGACGATTTGACAGCCATCTAACACCCCTCATCCCTATCCTTATACAGCTACTCGACCCAAAATTTCCTGAAATCTTTATCGGGGCGTCAGACGCGTTGCAAGAAATCACCACGAAATCACCGTTATCTGACGGGTCAGGGTCTAAGACTCTGACAGAACCGCTCATGATATGGATGGACACTGTCGGTCGTCAAATCATGGAAGCGATACTCGCCGACGAGGACATTCTCCCAGTTTCGCATTCCTTGTGCAAGCTAGTCGTCGCACTCGGAGACCACTCGACGTCATACATCGCAACCAACATCGCCTCCTCCAGTCCTGTTTCTACTGGCCCTACGACGCCGCCAACAACCAAAGGCCAACTTACACAAAGCTTCCTTAGTCTTCTGCTGGCATTTACTGCCCTTCCAGGGCATTATGGCGTCGACGAAGAAGAGAGCGAATTGACCCTAGGGTTCTGGTACCTGTTCCAGGAAGCATTGTGGAGCACCGACTACTACTTCGAAGACGGTGATGATGATAGATCACCGGCTCCTGCTGACACTGATGTGGCAGAGAGCAAGCAAGTGCTGATGGCCAAGGCGGTGTTTAGTGAAGTTGTTAAGGTTTTGAGGCGGAAGGTCGCGTTTCCACCGTCGGGAAGTGGTTGGTCACGAGGTGAGTTAAACTCACTGTCGTTAATTGAACATTTCTTGAAAGTTTCGTCATCTAGATGAAGTTGAAAAATTCCAAGTGTCAGTCACCGTCGTCCTCACCCCTTTCGGTACAGTTTAACAGATCTTTGCGCAGGTACCGACGAGATGTTGGGGATACTCTGATCAATGCGTATGTTCCACCAATGTCTCGAAGAATTCTCATCACTAAAGGGTATCCGACACAGCTATTACGTTCTACGAGAAGATATGCTTGGATACTATGTCAACGACGTTGCTGAGCGGTTAGCAGCACGCAAAGAAGGTGATGGATGGCAAGTGCGTAGAAATAAACTGTTTTCACCACGTTTCGATGTTAAACTCTGTTCAGGAAATTGAAGCTACGCTTCATTGTATAATGTCTATACAGGAAGCCGTTGACATGGAGACAGTTCCACATCTTGACAGACTATTTAGCCCTGATATATTTGGGAGATTGCCGTCAACAGGGAGGTCGAGGGTTAGAAGAACGGCTCTGGGTGTTATTGGTCAGTGATATATTTCAACGTATATCAAACAACCGAACTGAATGGGTGGTTAGGTTCTTACTCCTCGTGGTTTGCCACCTCAGGGGCTACGTCAGCGCAACCAAATCTCTTGCTGACCGTCCTGTCATATGTCGTCTCAGCATTGCCTGATCCAACTCTTAGTTTACCGGCAGCAACAGCGCTACGAAATTTGTGCGAGGCAAACAGAAAAGAGTTGGCCCTCCATATCGCGGCATTTGGAGAACTACATGCTAATATCGGCAATATTCCTGTAATCGCGTACTCCTTTTTCTGCATGCTTTCGTTCTGATTGATGTTTTCTAGGATTCGGAGAAAAGCAAGGTTCTTCAATCGATCGCCAGTGTTATTCAGGCAATTCCGCCACTAGAGTCAATACCTTCTATTGAGGTGAATTATGAACGCCGTGTGTACCTTGATGATATTCTTACTCGACCTCTTTAGGCCATTGTGGCTCCAAGTGTGCAACGGATCTTCGACGCTCTCCAAATAGCACCCACGGTTAGGAAATATCTTGTTTTTCCGTTTCTAATCCCCTATTTACTTTATTTTTAGAATCCTGAGGAAGCTCAACTTTCGATTACTCTCCATCTAGAAACTCTCGCAGGTATAGCAAAGGGCCTAACTCGGAGTTCCGACGGCTTAGTGCTCGAAGATGATTCGGATCCTGACGTGCAGGCCCAAATTGAAAGCATCAAGCAAGCGCGCGAAGATCCTAGAACAATAAAAATCCGCGAGAGCATTTTTGCTGCCATCCGGGCGGTTGTGGAGTTGTGGTCTGCACATTCTGACATTTCTCATGTATGTCTGCGATCCTGCTCTTAATACGCATCACCCAGCACAATATATTGATTAGTACGCATCTTTTTAAGGGGTTGAGCGAATTGTGTAAATCAATCACTGCGCTACCAGCGGACACCACTGTCATTTCTCTCCCTGCTGGGCCGCTTCTGGAGCTTGTATGCTTGGCTGCGCAGCGCCAGCTTACGGCTGCATGGCTATCTCTCGCACACATTCTCATTGCCCAGTTAAATCCACCGATCTACTCTGTCATTCTCAAGAATGGCCCGTCAACCGAAGCTGAGATGATAATCCAGAGATTGCTACCTATTCTTTTAGAAACCGCGTTGACAAGACTGGGGGCTGAAGGGGCCATGGAAAGCGTAAGGCTTCTTGTTGTGGCTACATCACCTGGACCATTTCTTTACTGAAGTATCCTTTAGAATCCAGACATTGTCCAAGGCTTCTTCTCATGTATGGAAAAGGTATGGCAACTTCAGCTTTCATTGGCATTACCTTACTAATT
This sequence comes from Psilocybe cubensis, assembly GCF_017499595.1. NCBI lineage: Eukaryota > Fungi > Basidiomycota > Agaricomycetes > Agaricales > Agrocybaceae > Psilocybe > Psilocybe cubensis. The sequence continues at coordinate 2,589,355 of NC_063008.1, read as the reverse complement.
GACATTGCAGACTGCTGCAGAATTTACAAGCGCTTTTTATGCTTTACCCCGGGGCCTTTTTGACGCCCTCATTCAATGTGCAATCAAGGCGCTGACTCTCCAAGAACGATATTCTTTGGTTTCAGCTTGCAACTTCCTAGTGCGTTGGGGTAGCATTCATAATCAAATTGTTCACCACTGACGACCTTCTTTCAATGGCCAGTCGACGCTTATTCATCGATCTTCACTGACAGATGAGCTTATCGCCAACAAAACGGCATTCATGGCAGTTCACGGACGAGCGATCATGCAGGCCATCTTGGAAGGATTTGCTGGCGTGGCGCCTCGTAGTGCGGTGCCAAACCTTATCGAGATGCTGGGCACGCTTCTCAGCAGAGCAAATGGGCCTGAAGGTGGAGTTGGTGGTGGTGCCCCTCAATGGATGAAAGAGATATTGTTGTCTGTGAGTCAAGGCGTGTTACCTTAGCCTATGTCATGTCTAATTTATTTTGCGTGCTCTCTAGGAACACTTCGTTCCGAGTAAGGCGGGACCAGATGCAAAGACCAAATTCATGAAAGCAGTTTCAGGGTACGTCTACTCTGTCATTTTCTTCAAGGAATTTTGCGAGTGACGCGATTAAATACTGTAATAGATCCCGTTCATTGAAACGGACGAGGGAAGCAGCTCAGCAATTTACATTGATTGCGCGAGGACTTGAAGGATCGAACTTCGGATATACGACGCTGACGATGTAATAAATGTACCTGTTTTTTTGAGTGTATTTTTATTCGATTCCTTCTGTTGAGTGTTTGCTTTTTTCGCTTTCGAATTACAGTCTACTTCTTGTAAATAGTATTAGCTCTTTGCAAACTATGGGTCCCCACAATCAGCGTTCTTCATTTGCGGGTTTGCTAAGATGCATAGTGGCGTTCTCGATTTGTCAATAGCATAGTATATTCAGTTACTTCAAGGCACAAAGTGAGTGTGATTACAATGTTAGTTACAGAGGTAGAACGAAAGTGAGATAAATCTATAAACATATTCCGGTTCGAAGCATCACTAATAATTAAGAGCCAGGACTGTATGAGATGACGAAGTGTTGTCAGCGATCAGTTTGGATATTTGGATAAAAGTCAGGGAAACGTTACTCACACAGGAGCAACGGTAGGGGCAGGACCAGCGACGGTGGCCAGGTTGGGGAAAGGAAGTGAGTTGCAAGCAATTTGGACATCCTTTTTGGAGAATGAGGCGGGGTATTTGATTGCCTGGGTGAAGGGTTTGGGAACAGGCACAACCTGTAAAGAACAAGAATTGGTTAAGTATTTGAATTAATATACACCATGGGGGACCTCTTACATCAGAGCAATCAATGAGCTTGCGGGTGTCTTGACCAAGGACTTGAAGTTTAGCCATAGCGGCTTTGAATTGGGACATCATGAATTGCTGGTTGTCTGAATAACCGATGCGTTGAGTTACATCACTTAAACATATCAATGAGTTAAAATAACTTACTGATCATTTCTTGCCAGAAACAAGCGGTCCTGGAATCTTGAGAGATGACGAAGTCACTCTGAAGACGCATTTCACCAGCCAATGGAGAGAGAACTTCGCCGGGCTGAGAACCGTTACCTGGGAATAGTTTTCCCTTCAAGAGAACCTCGAGGAAAACTTGTGAATCGCTAGTAGTGTGATCATGTTTTAGTTGGTGACAATATCTCTTCGACATGTGATGAAGACATACAAGGTTCCAACGGTTCTACAAAAAAATGGAATGTCAGATTCAAGATGATACATTTACTTTGTTCCAACAACAAGAGAGACTTACGAGTCAAAAGGTGTTCCCGGGATAGTGGGGTCAACAACATCCTATGTAACCACGAATTTATCTCAGCCTAGCGAACTTGGCATTGAAAAAAAAATACTTACGGCTGCAGCGATGGTGTGGGAGGCAAGCAGGGCAACTGCTTCTTTGGGGCTGAAGCCTGCATCGGCGAAGCGTTCCAAAATCTTGGTGACGCTATCAGTGGGTTCCGGAATAGTCAGATCAGGGGCAGGAGCAAGCGGTGGTGGGCGACCAAATTGGAATTCGAGCTGGGGAGCACCTGGGCAGTTAGCTGTACCAATCGCGGCTGCAAGATGAACACTAAATGAATCTTTAGGTGTTTTCTTTATTATGAATTTGCCACGGTAACTTACAAGTCGCCGGCGGTCAAGTTGAGAGCCTGGAAGACTGGAAGCTGGCGGGCAGTAATATCGTCAATCCTATGTGTGTTTGAATTAGATAAAATACGTCTGTCAGCAGTGTGGACTTACCCGCCATTGGCGTGGAAGGCAGTTTCAATGTCGCTGAATGCGAGAATTGATCCGTCGGCGCCTCCGCCCCTGCTATAATTTAGAATTACTATAACATAAATCATCAATCTTAACTCACTTTCCGCCTATATCATGGATCACGTAAATACATAGGATTTAAACCAAGAGTATGAATTATTGTAGCTCACCGTGAAGAGAGAAGCCAATGGCATCGTGGAATGAGAGGCGAAGGGCAGAGTGCGCCTCTTCACCGCACTCTCCACCGTCGAAAAGGTTCTCCTGAATAAAGTCAACGACAGGGAAAAGAGCTGGGGTATATTAAGTCAAATATCGAAGCGGCAGTATCAACAATGTGCATTACCACAACACGCGGCGTTGGTTGTGACCTGACCAGTGGCACAGGTTACCCGCCTAGCAGAGGTAGTAGCAGCGTAAGCCGATTGTGATGCTGTGAGGGCAATAGCAGCGAGAGCAGCGAGATAACCGAAAGCCATCTTGGGTATATGGGTATACAGCCTTTGAATGGATGTGTAGTATGGAAAGGGGAATACTTCAGGTATCCTAAAGAAATATGGTCCAAAAGCAAACGGCTTTTATACGATGTCTAGGCTTGAATGATGTTTCAGTATCCAAGAGTAGAATTGTGCTATGAGAATATTCTCGATCCCAAGAAAGGACGGTTCATGGCGATGAATGCGTATCAAAATATTCCTGAAAATTTTAGCTTCATCTGTGGGTGCCAGCATTCAAACCTCCGATTGAGTCCAAAGTAAGTGGTGAGAAGATGTACTCCGGTAGACACACAAATAGTAGTCAGTCGCATGTCAAATATCTAAATGATTATGATGTGTCTTCCTGAAAGTGAAATAACCGATTCTGCCTACCGAGGTGAAAGTTGAAACGAAATACATACCGCCCTAACGGTCTAATAAGTCACCTTTATGACTCCTTGACTCTATAGAGCATCCAATGGCCAGCACGTTGTATCTAAATAGATACATTTGCGTTGCAAAGAAGGGTTGCATGTCTATCTATCTTGACAAAGAATAGCGAGACGGCCAAAATTTGGTATTCCACGAACTGTCTATGTGCAATGTTCGGGTCTCCGGGGATAGGGCAGACCGTCACGGGCTTCACAGGCCAAGTTAGAACACCCTGATGAAAATGGAATTATACATGGTTATCAGGCCTATAAATAAAGATTACGTTCAGAAATAAAGATTGGCACGTACACCAAGGCGTGCGCAATTCAATTATTGACATGCTAGTTTAAAAATATTACCGGTTAACAGTAAATTGATAGTCAATGTCGAAAGCCTGTACCTGGAACGCGACCGCCTTATATTCGTCCGACGTTCACTTGACGTTCACTGTCGTGTGTGCCGGGGAGCGCTGAGTCTTGACCATGATCTCCCAGCATTGGCACAGACGAGATTCCCATTACAGCTACAAGGCTTCCGGATAATTAACCTTGCCGACGACGTTACTATACATTCTTCCTAAGTTCTTCACAAGTGTGAATTGTGCGCAAAATGGATTCAGCAGTCCTGGGGATTGTCTGAAGACCTACCCCTGATGATGCAACAGTAGGCACAAAAGGGCACTAGACCTGACCTATCTTCTGAAGACCTACCCCTGATGATGCAACAGTAGGCACAAAAGGGCACTAGACCTGACCTATCTCACGCAGGTGCGCGATTTGCCAAAGCCTGAAGATTGGATAATCGCTGCCGTATTTTGGTATGGCATGGGGCCAATGTATTTACATAGGTTTTGGAGGAGATTTATGTGATGGTCCCGATGTATGTGGTTTCCCAAGCCTTTGACGTCCACTTGACTATGTGCAATATTATGAATCATAGACAGCGAGCGTTTGGTATTAGAATAGAGGCCAGTTTTAAGAGACTCAGCAAAGAATACCCACCAAGGAGTTGCAGTAATACGCTCTAACAGTGGCGGGATATAGTCCTTGCGAATGCCCTTGGGAATATCAGTATCATTGATTCCGAGGAATCATTTGTAGAGATAATGTCCTAAGATTTCTTGCTGAGACTCACCTCCCATTATTGCTTAAGCGGGAATCATGTGACCCCTCCAAGTGACGGCGGGCTTCAAGCTACAGCTTCTTGCACATCTTGCCACTACATGAACGCCGTCGCGGAGCCAATGCTCATATTCTGACGGCATTAAGTGCCTAGCAAACTCGGAACAGTGCTCTCAGAGTGGAGGAAGTGAGCAGCGGACTACATGCTAGTGCCGCTGCTCGATGTTGGTACTCTGCAAATGCATGGCCCTCTGCACATCGCACACGCGCATATACGCATAAACACACACGCCGCGCGACATGCAGATTTGGCGAAGGTGACAATAGAAGTGGCTGCTGGTCTTGTCCATGGGAATGGATGCGGAAAATGCAGAGACTACTGTTCGGGCGTCGATCAAGGGAGCGCAGAGCCGTCCTATTGGTGGGAGTGGGCATGGAGGCCGCCGCCAGGGGATTATGAACGCGATAACGTGACCTGGCCATCGCTTAATGGGCACCATCGCCCCAACCAAAGTTCAAATCTACACCTATTATCCGCAAAATTTCTGGAAATTCGAATACGAAAAAGTTGCCTACACACGTTTTATGGATTCAGCACTCAAGGAAGAGCTCTTCGAGAGTGTGCTACTCGACGTACCTGGGCTTGTTGAGCACCTTTTCCCCGATTCACTCTTTCCTATTCCTTTCAGTTCGCTTGAGAATGCAGTTTTAGAAACGCACTGGGACTCTCGACAGAAGGTATGGAAAGTATATGGTGCCGTGAAACCATCCATATTTGTTACCAGCGCAAAACCAGGGGTAGCTGAGACAGATCTGGCGACGTTCTTCAACACAATCAGCGAGACTCTCATAGAAGTCTCAAATTCCACCGAAAAATCGTTCAAACTGTCCATCGACCGTCGCTGGGTTAGTAACAGCAGTAAATCTATGTTGTGGGGGCATCAGGTTAAAAGAAAGCCTGATATTTGTTTGGCCAATAAGGACAAAGCTGCGACGTGGCATTCCACATTGGTCACTACGGAATTGAAGTTGAAAGCATCGGATGCCAATGACGCCTTCAACCAGCTAGCCAATAGTGCCTGCACAATATTCTCCACTCAGGATGATCGCCGTTTCCACATCGGCCTGTCCATTTGCGATACCTCTGTGCGCGTCTATGTTTTCGATCGAGCAGGAGTAATCGGCTCCAGTCATTTTCATCTTAGCGAAGACGCGTCTTTGCTCATCCGTCTCATCGCCGGTTTAACTCTGACTGATGTTGGCGCCCTTGGCTTTGACCCGTCAATTAAACGCAATGACGATGGCAGTAGGACTGTTTCTGTTGCAGGTGTTGATTACCGAATCCTCAAAACGTTGTTCATCAGCGATTCTATTCGAGGGAGAGGAACTGTTTGCTGGAAAGCGTCTAGTGGGGGATCTGAATATGTCATCAAGAATTCTTGGACTGATGTCTCTCGATTGAAGACCGAGGCCGATATCATGCGTATGGCCGATGGCATAGAGGGCATTGCGCAGCTTATTGCTGAGGAGATTGTTCAGTACAACTCGCATGATGATAGCACAGCGACAATTCGCTCGATAATACCAATGTCAAGGATTACAAGCGCATGGACTGGTATGACAAGCTGGAAGTGCGAGTACACCGTCGATTGGTGACCACTCCTGTAGCCCAGCCAGTGGAATATTTCAAGAGCAAGAAAGAATTGCTATCTGTTATTATAGATGGGATTGAAGGTATGCAAAGAGCTTTCGGAACGATGTACGACGAATCTAATTAGGTTCCTAATCCTCTTAGCGCATGCCCGGTTACTGGAGAAGCACATCCTCCACAGAGATATCAGCATGGCCAACATCATGATACATCGCCCGTCGCAGGGTTCTAGCAATGACACCAACACTTCATCAGCGGAGGTACAGAAACCATCGACGTCAGTAGTTGCCTCTAAACGGTCCGTAGTATCTGCAAAGGGGATCCTGATCGACCTTGACTATGCATTAATAACCAACGACGAGTCTGGAAAAGAGACTCAGAGAGAGGCCGATGCAACTGGACATCGTACAGTTCGTAACCCGCCCACTTTGCCCATTAGATTGATTTTTTTCAGCCTGGCTGACCTGAACTGTTTTAGGGAACGTTGCCGTTCATGGCAATAGACATCCTCATGAATGCAACTGAAGGGGAGCATCAAGCACACCACGATATTGAATCGTTCTTTTACGTTCTCCTTTGGATCATGCTGCAGTATGCAGGTCCCAGTGGGATCGAAAGGCAGGACCTGGATATCAAATCTGTGGACACGTTCAAGGGTTGGATACATGGCAGGGACATTGCGCTCATTGGGGCAACTAAATGGGCGATCATGTCAACGGTACTCCCGCAAATCTTCGAAGCGACCGTTACCAAATTCGTCACTCTGTACTTCAAAGACTTGGTTCCGTGTATAGAGGAGCTCCGCCAGTTGATCTTTGTTCGAAGAAACCAAGGATTCAACCCCACGCACGAAGCTGTCATTGCAATCCTGCGTAAGCATATGCTTATGCTTCCCGATGACGATAAATGGTCTCGCGAAAATGACCCTGCAGGTTACGGCCCAGTTGGCGGAAAGAGAAAGCTCGAGACGTTCCAAGAAGAAGAGGAGGAAGCGGAGGAAGACCCACTCGAAGCGTCCCCTTCAGCAGGACGAAACAAACGAGCAAAGACTGCACCATCGAGGTTAATTCCTACAAGGCGCTCAGTCAGAATCTAAACGGCAAAGTCCCAACTTACTTAGCCTCTACTTTATGTTATCGGTATTCTCGGTAGTGTTCACTAAGCAATTTTTTTTGCTTACTGCATTCTCCTTTGCTATCTCCAACACGAATCACAATGTACTAGTAGTTTTGTATATTTCGTTTACTACGCGAAAATGGCTATGAATCTTCGGAATCATGGATGCTCAAATATAATCTTTACGTGAACCACAACTTACGTATGGTACGTACGAGCCTGAAACCTCCTATTTCAGTGTATCTTAAAGTTAGTATTTGGATTCAAAAAAAAAAATCAATGAAGAACCTGAACTGTACAGCGTTATTTTACGAAAACGACAACACCTTCTTTTGCATAGTGGAATTATATGGATATCAATGAGCACTTATCACAATTGTTACAGAATCGCAGATAATCCGAAATCATATTCCCCAGATAAAACAGACATGCATGATAAAATATTTCTAATTAAATACAACAGCAGTGTTTTGAAATGTGCACAGAAGTGATGAAAATCTATAACACGCATTCGCGGAAAGATAATTCTATTTATGAGCCAGCGCTATATTTTGATGAGATATATGCCAATGAGCAATTGAAGCTGCGTAGATTTTATGAGATTGTACTCACACTGGGGGGATGGTGGGAGCTGGACCAGCAACGGTGGCCAGGTTGGGGAAGGGGAGAATAGGGCAAGCGACCTGGACATCCTGCCTGGAGAAGGAGGCGGGGTACTTGATGGCCTGGGTGAAAGGTTGGGGAACAGGGACGATCTGTGAAAAAGATATTTAGGTGAGATCATGATTCCCTGCTTGAACACGGTAGGGAAGTACGTACATCTGAGCAGTCGATGAGCTTGGCGGTGTTTTGTCCGAGAACCTGGAGCTTAGCCATGGCAGCCTTGAACTCGGCCATCATGAGCTGCTGGTTGTCTATATGAATGGAGAAAGTTAGTGGATGCGAAGGGTGTTATACCATCAACAACATACTGATCATTGCCTGCCAGAAGCAGGCGGTTCTGGGATCTTGCGAGATGAGGAAATCGCTCTGAAGGCGCATCTCACCAGCGAGTGGCGAAAGGACTTCGCCGGGCTGAGAGCTGTTGTTGGGGCCTGGGAAGAGTCTTCCTTTGAGAAGAACTTCGAGGAAGACTTGAGAATCGCTATAGCATCCGAATTAGTTATGCTGCCATGGGTACAACAACCAGACATACAAAGTTCCTGCGGTTCTGCAATAATAAGAATATCAGAAGGTGTCCCTGTAAGAAGATGTAGAAAAATTGAGACTCACGAATCGAAGGGAGTTCCGGGAATGTTGGTATCGACGACATCCTGTAAATATTTTATTTAGTCCCTTCAAAGATTTCAGAGATGAATTGGCCTACGGCTGCAGCGATGGTGTGCGATGCGAGGAGTGCGACAGCCTCACTTGGGGAGAACCCGGCATCAGCGAAGCGTGCCAAAATGGAAGTAACGCTATCAGTTGGCTCGGGGATAGTGAGATCGGGAGCGGGAGCGACAGGTGGTGGGCGACCAAACATGAACTTGAGGCGGGGGGCACCAGGGCAATTGGCTGTGCCGATAGCTGCGGCGAGGTGGACGCTATACCGGGGATTTAGATCAACATGTTTACCGTGGATTTGAGATGAAACCGTACAAGTCACCAGCGGAAATGTTGAGCGGCTTGAAAGCGGGGGTTTGGCTGAGCGCCTGGAAAACGGGGGTTTGACGGTCGGTAATGTCGTCAATTCTTTCCGAGGATCGTCAGCAGAATAATAGATAAAAGTAATCAAAACTGCGCTCACCCTCCATTGGCATGGAAAGCGGTCTCTACATCAGCGAACTGAAGAATAGATCCGTCGGCGCCTCCTCCCCTGTACAAATTTAGAAAACAGGTAGTTAAATTTTATCAATCCAACTCACTTTCCACCTAGATTGAGACGAAAATAAGTGTGAGTTTATAGAATTTTATTTGTATAATACAACGCACCGTGAATAGAGAAGCCAATGGCGTCGTGGAAGGAAAGACGAAGAGCAGAGTGAGCCTCTTCACCACACTCTCCGCCATCGAAAAGGTTCTCCTGGATGAAGTCGACGACAGGGAAGAGAGCTACCGTTCTTTTTGAGATTTATCACTATACAAAGATTAAAAAATTGACATACCACAGCAGGCAGCGTTAGAAGTAACCTGGCCAGTTGCGCAGGTTGTTCGCCTGTTGATGTTGGCAGCTAATACCGATTGCGACGCGAGGGCAATGGCGACGATGGCAGAAAGACGAGCAAAAGCCATTGGTAGGACTGGTAAGATGTGTTTGGAAAGGGGAGTACTTGAGTATCCTGAAGATTTACCGTCCAAATCATTTGGCCTTTATACGATATCCGGGGGCGGGCTTGACGTAGAATCTGCTAGGAACCGATTTCGCTGCATGAGAACCTCTCTTCCCCCAAGGAAGAATAAAATCGTACAGATGGCGAAATATCAAACTATGGCAGTAAAACTGTGTCTGCAACAGATGGGTCCAGCCACCATCGACGTGCGATGAAATGCAAGGCATCATGAAGTCATTTCAACCATAGGCAGCGCGTGATCCCACTATGACTCGCATGTCAAGTTGAAATTCGAGAGCAGTGATTCGTCGCACTGCCAAAACACAGAGTAATGTTTCCGGTAGTCTGTCACTTCTTACTTTTCACCTATGTGTCAATATGGGTCTTTCAAAACACAACAAACCGGTATTATAGCCCGATAAGGTGCAAGCGATATAATTAGACCTTATTTCTCACTAAGGGGCAATGAGATGAGTGGAAAGCTTTCAATCATACAGTCAGTTTATTAGAATTGATGCACCCAATTCGGGCACAGAATGGAGGAACGCAAAAGATCAATAATCAGATTCGGGGAGGCTACATTCGGTCATTTCCACGGTCGATGTCGGGATTTCGGGAGCGCTGATGACCGCTTTGAGCGTCGCAGATTGTCGGCGACCCTGAAGTGCAAATATCGACATCTGGCGTGCCGTTATATATATAATTAGATTCACAAATCAGAAAGGTACAACTGCATACTTACCTACCACCAGTGCAATACATTGCTTGACCCAGTAGAGTAAAGGGGCTTATCATTCCAGTGTGAAATGCGACCGGTTATTGGCTGTCAATCTGCTACCTTGAACAAACTGGTGTACGACGCCGACACAAAACGTGGTCGGCCCGAGTTTTGACTTTCAGCCTTTCCAACGGCTAACTCTTAGCGAAAAGCAATCGGGTCTTTGGAACACATAATGAGCTACTAGTATTCCCCAGGTGTTATATCAAATCCTTGCTAATCTTTTGTTCGCATGCTGTTATACTAGGGGGTGAAACGGTTTGTTCCTTCAGGTTCATCGAGATGTCGTTTCAAGAGTTGAAAATTGGAAGTTGAAGATGAAGATACAATGAAAGGGTGGAAATGAAATATGGCACAGGATCATAAAATGAGATGACACGACGAGGACTTTCATTGCCGCCTGTCCAGGGCAATTTTCGTGAGCACAAGGCAGCCGTCTCTTGAAGTTTAAATCGGCATTTGCCGCCCCAGTGTTGCTCTCACATTCGTGAGATTAAGTCTATAAAAGAGGAAATAATTCTAGCCCAAGACCGAGCCTGTCAAGTAACCAACTCCGGTTCACTCTCCGAACAAATCTAATCTTCGAACCGCGTGGCAGGAACGAGAAAGTCACTCTTACTAAGCTGTGTCACAAACACGGAGGGTAACACGTAAAGAGTAGAAAAAATCGGATTTTTGATTATGTTGCTGCACTTTACATGGATTTTAAGGCTAGTCCAGATTTCAGATGTGACAGGTGTGATAGTTGTAGGCGCGCCACGCCAGGGTCTCTTGTGCCAAGAATGTCACCACTGTGGCGTTCATTCTATAAATAAACGTTGGTACTCAGGTTCAGGCGTTGTATCTTGTTGATGACTCTTGGCTCCAACTTGGTTGGCCGCATAGGTTATAATTATGTGGGTAGTTCAGAAAATATTTAAAATCTAGATAAATAACTTCAAAAGTACCAATTAAGATTCGGGACTACAAAGCAGTGAGACGTTCTTGATCAGTAGCGAAGCAAAGATTTATGCGGTAAAATGCTTACACAGGAGCGACAGTGGGTGCGGGTCCAGCAACGGTAGCAAGGCTGGGGAATGGAAGTTGGGGGCAGGCAATCTGCACATCGGCCTGCGAGAACGAGGCAGGGTATTTGATAGCCTGGGTGAAAGACCTTGGAATAGGAACAACCTGGGCACAAAAAAAGTTGACCAGTTAATGTCATTACTCCAAGGAAACCACTGCGCAGACGGATCACGTACATCGGAGCAATCAATAAGGTGGGCGGTGTTTTGCCCGAGAAGCTGGAGCTTAGCCATCGCAGCTTTGAACTGGGAGATCATGAGTTGCTGGTTGTCTACAAATGCACATCATCGCCGCAGTGATTAATTACCTCCAGCGCTGGTATGAATCAAAGGGAGGGGATCTTACTGATCATTTGCTGCCAGAAGCAGGCGGTGCGGGAGTCTTGCGAGATCACGAAGTCGCTCTGGAGACGCATTTCTCCGGCAAGAGGCGAGAGAACTTCACCGGGTTGCGAGCTGTTGTTAGGGCCAGGGAAAAGTCTGCCCTTGAGGAGGACCTCAAGGAAGATTTGAGAATCACTTTGAATAAGGACGCGTCAGTCACCAATGCCGATTTTCTGTCTGGTGTATGACGTACAAAGTCGCAGAGGTTCTGTGGCATGTTTGTGTAATCAGTTTCCTTGGGACAATGACATATGCACATGATCCAAATATACTCACGAGTCAAAGGGAGTTCTTGGAATGGCAGGATCAACAACATCCTATTTTGGAGTATGTTAGCATTTGACTTGTTTGTTTACCTGAATCACCTACGGCTGCAGCGATAGTGTGAGAGGTCAGGAGAGCGACAGCCTCCCTGGGTGAGAATCCGGCATCAGCAAAGCGCGCCAAAATCGACGTAACACTGTCAGTGGGCTCGGGGATAGTGAGATCAGGAGCGGGAGCAACTGGCGCAGGGCGTCCAAGCATAAACTGCAGACGAGGTGCTCCAGGACAGTTCGCTGTACCGACGGCGGCGGCGAGGTGTAGGCTACGAGGCGAAGATGACTTAGTCAAACTGTTTCTGACAGTTTAGGCCGAGAGGGGGGTAGCTTACAAGTCTCCGGCGGTCAAGTTGGTCTGCTGCCAGACAGGCGTCTGGTCGTCGACGATCTCATCAATACTTTAACGTGTTCATATTCAGTAACAGGATACGAGAAGCAATAGTAAGGCAAAGGAATGTGATCCTTACCCTCCGTTAGCGTGAAACTGAGTTTCGACGTCCCCGAATTGGAGAATGGATCCATCGGCACCTCCTCCCCTGTTCGATTAGTTTGTTTGAGTCAATTGATCCAAGCAAGTTGCGTCAATACGCCACATACTTTCCGCCTGTAACATGACAGTCGACAGATGAGTTAGGCGCCAGAATTTTTTGCTTTCAAAAAAAGGGATACGCACCGTGAATGGAAAAGCCAATAGCATCATGGAAAGACAGACGAAGGGCGGAGTGTGCGCCCTCTCCGCACTCACCATTGTCGAACAGCTGAGACTGCATCAGGCTGACGACAGGGAACAGAGCTGTGTGCAGGCAGAGTGCAAGAATGAGAGACTGTACAGGCAGCAATATTGGCAAAATAGAAACTTACCACAGCAGGCGGCATTAGCGGTAACCTGACCTGTCGAGCATGTAACTGGTTTTGCACCAGTTGTGGCGGCGTATGCAGAATGGGATGACGCGAGTGCAATCGCAATGATACCAGCGAGACGCGTGAAAGCCATTTATGTTTTGATTGAAGAACTGTAATAGAGGTGATTAAGAATTCGAATCACTGAGAACTCTGAAGAAATCTGGGCAAGCTATGAGCATCTTTTATATGTACTCGAACTCAGGCTATTGAGTAATGAGAAGTGGTTGTCAGAAATCAGGACATCATCAGATCATCGCAGTGTATCCCTTCGCAAAGCAATGGGGTAAGGTGAAGATGAAAAAATAACTTTGTGGAGTGGACGAACCTAAACGGCACATTCTTGCGTTGAGTCCAGCGTAGCGCGTAGTCACTAAGTAATTGCAGCGTAAAAATATTTCAGAAATTCACTCGTACGTCAATGTACTTGATCACGCACCATCGAAACCCGATAAGGAAGGGGTGTATACCAGCGCTACAGTCGAGGAATTGATAATAATGCAGACATAAACTCTTCTGAGACGCGTCGCGTCTCGCGGCGTGATGCCCAGGGCGGTTGGTGCCGGTATGTGAATATTTCCCAGCCCGGATCCACCAACTATGTCAAGCCAAATGATAAAGACGGTTATACCCAAATAAGGGTCGAGTCAAAGCCGCCTTTTGCGCACTGTATGTACCGATGAATCGTAACAACCGCGCTTTCGACATTCCACGGCCCATGCTCGGGAGACCGGGAACATAATGGGCCGTGCTCGGGCATCGCAGGTGCGCTGTGAGCCTATGAAGATATTCCTGAAAACCAAGGGTATTTTGTAATATAATTAAACGCTGCATTGTACATATCAAGACTGGTACGTACGTGGGCGTGTATACCATGGCAATAGAGTTTTTGACACTTCAAACACCATGGATGTGAAAGAATACCTTATGTTCGATAGGTCAAATGATACCGGTTATTGGTCCCTCGTATGTGTATGGAAACAACCTTGAGAGCGATGACTCGTGTCAACTCATTCCGATCAATGTCAGCGCTCAGCAGTGAAAACTGAACGCAGAGTCTATTATTTGACAGTTGATGAGGACTGTCAACCCCAAGGACCATCCGTATTCGATGGGAGTCGATGCAATGCGCCATGTGCTATGTAGGAACAAATCAGCTACGCCCCGATACAAGCTCGGAAAGCATCGCTGCTACTCCTTCGAGCTCGCCGACGTGCGTAATACACCTATGTCAGTCAGAGAAACATCTAGAGCATTCCCGCGATTTGATCTGAATGTCTGTCCAACTGCGGTCCGTCGAGGGAGTTTTGACATTCTCAAGCCTGATGATTTGGCGAGTCGCAACCTGTAATATCGCTGACAGAAACATCATTTAGTAGTTTCACAGGTTGCACAGTCGCACTGGGAAATTTTTTTTGGAAGAGCACCTTGTGTAAGATTTCTATTGAGAGCAGGCTGAGTGGGCTCTCAGTGGTGGGTGGAAAGAAGCGCCAAGACGTTCTTGAAAGCGGGACCGGTGAAAGTTTCGGAGGCAATACGGCACGTGATGTTAATGCCAGGTTGCAGCTCGTCGCTTTCAACGCTGACATCGACGACGACGACGACATTGCGACAACGCACAAGGTCTTAACTTGACCGTACACAATGTCATATCTCACTTCCGACCTGGGACCTTCCAAAGGCTTTCACCCCATATCCAAAACCACAATTCACCTCCCAGGACTTGAACGCGAATCCTACGACGAATGCACACTGCACCTGCACTTCGCGCTGCCGCCGCTGGTATTCGTCGACACGCACGAGCTCGCGCAGCGTAGCGCGTCGTATGAGTTCAGGCACTGGGGGAGCCGTGATCTGGAGAAACCTGTGCATGCCCTGCCTGATGAGGGCGCCGATTTGCTGCTCACTGTACCGCTGCCTTTTGTTGATGGAGACACGGACGCGGGTCGTGAGGATGGAGAGAACGGGTTAGATGTGTACCTTGAGGTGCCTATGCATTTGCGCTATGGAGTTCCGAATTCTTCGTCTTCGTCATCTGGAAATGAGGGAACGCATGGGCATGAACGCATACACGTCGACTGGCCACAGGGATTCCTAAGTTGTCCGCGCTCAAGTAAAGTCTACGTTCCCTTCCACCTAACGTATACCATACATCTGAAAGCTACTTTCCATAGCACAAGTATCGTCCTGGAAAGGGAACACGAAAAGCAAAGAAGGGAACGACGGAGCGCTCTCGCTTCCTTCACGAGTTGCGTCTGTGTTGCCTCCGGACAACATGCTCGTCGCTATCCCTCCGCACAGTGATTTCTCAGAGACGGCCTCTGTTTTATATCTCCCTGTTGGGAATACACAGGACCTCGCCTTCGTAGAACCTGTGACGGCACTGACAATCCTCGCATGTTGTTTCTGGCTGTTCCGAGTAGCGACAAAAACAGCCAGCCGTTTGAACGCCAATCCAGCACCACGGCCTAAAGCTAAAGTCTCATAGCGACTGCAGAAGTACCACCCCATTTCCATTTTTTTCACGTATTGCTGCACAACCAACTACACATATGGATGGAATATACACAGCACACAATGCATCTAGCTTTTCTATCTGACAACCCAACAACCTGTACAACAATCTCCGTTTTCTCGAGATATAATATGTGTATGACAACTTCTCACTTAATGAAAAACAACAAAAAACAGCAGTAGCAGCAGCAACTCCCTTGTCCTCAGCCCCAAGTGCTCACGCCGCATTCTTACTCCTATACAACAGCACATACGCACTCGAATCCTCTCCTCCGCCATCCAATGTAGCAAGTTTCTCCTGCGGGAACACAGACACCTTGTCGTCGTCGAACTTGTACCAATCCTCGTCGCCCTCCTGTGCGTCCAGCTCAGCCGTCAGCTCGGCTTCGGATGGCTGGGCAGGCGCGGCGCCCTCGGCGGACTCGGAAGGAGCAGGCGCAGCCTCGACTTTCTTTTTCTTCGTGTACGCGTTGAACACGCTCTTCTTGACGTACCCCATGTAATGCCCGGCATCGGCCGCTGCACCCTTGTGCGTGACAATAGCTGGAAAAAAAGGAAAGAAACATCCAAAAACATCAGCAAAAAAAATTCTTCCGTTTGCACAGATACACGAGGTAAGTAGACAGAGACTCACCGACGAGCTCGTAAAGCCCCGTCGTACTCGCGCCGATATCGTTCTTGATATCTTCATTGATCAGCTGAGCAAGTTCCTCAGCCTCGCGCTTCCTATACACCGACTCGTCCTCCAGCTCGCCGTCCCGCACAGCCGTTTCTTTTCCTTTACCCTCTTCCGCACCTGCTGCAGCCGACGCGTCCGCCATCTCGACATCACCCGAGGCAGGTGCCGGGGTGGCCGAAGACGAGGACGAGGAAGGGCCAGAGGCGGGGGCGGGGGCGGGGGCGCTACCAGCGGCCAACTGCTTAGTCCTCGCGCGGACTTTACGGCGCTCGCGTCTATCTTTCTCAATCTCCTTCATCTTCCGGCTCGCAGGGAGGAGTTTCTCCTGCAGATCCTTGGTGACGATATCCAGCGCGTCGAATTCTTGTGGGAACTTGACTTGGCGCTGTGAAAGGCAAATGTAGAAAGAATGGGTTGCGGTAATTAGAAATGAGATTCGATTCTAGTGGGTAAGTAGAGGAGGATCAAGGTGCGCACCATGATCTTGGCTTTCTTTGAGATATCTGCGCGCCAGGCGAAGCGGACCATGTGTACGGTCAGGTATGTAGGCAGCCTCGTGAGCCGGGAGGTCTGCGTGTATACCGCGGTTCTGTTCAGCGAGGGAGAGTTCTTTTCGAGTTCTGTGTCCAATGACTATAACCGACATAGTTAGTAGTTGAACATTTGCAAGTTGTAACGTGTATTGAACTTGAACGTACCGACATAATACCAGAGAGCATGAAATTGGTCTTTATCGATATGTTGCATTCGATTTTCAGCACGTTCTCAGTGGACACTGTCGGAGGCTCGTTTTCTGCGCCTTCTTCTTTGCATTTCAACCTTTCATCGTTGTTAGTTGATAGTAAAGGAAAGGGTATATTTTACTGAAAAAAGAAAACAAAGTAGACTCACTCTCGACGCAATTTACCCATGAAATACTGCTCGACGAATTTCGAGCGGTTGACAGATGCTTCTGCGCCCGTGGCAGTCGTTTTACCTTGTGCATTCAGTCCGGGGAGGTTTCGCAGGCTGTGGACGATCGCGCCGTAGCACTCTTCAGCGTCTGTTACATTACATTACATTACGATGAATTGATTAAAGGGCCCATGGTCAGTAGTGTTACATAAAGGGAAAGCAGTTATAACTGTTAACGTACCTTGTTGAGCATATACCTGTCTTCCCATCATCAAATCTCCAGCCCTTTTTTCGCTTCTGTCCATCTCGGCAAATTGACGATTGGTCTAAGGTAAAGGTGGAGGTAGAAGAATTTATCAGAGATCGAGGAATTTTTTGCTATACGAAAATGAATTAGAACTGACTTCCCGTAGCACTTGCAAAAATTTAAAAGGTGTGACTGTGTCGGCTGTTTGAGCCATGTTGCGGTACAGGTCGCGTAGTGCGCCGGGGAGCGGTGTGTCGGATTGTAATGAGGGTCTGAGGGTTTTTTTTGGTTTTGTGAGAAAGAGAGTTTGGGAGATCTGGGTGTGGAAGGAAGGAAGGAAGACTTACGCTTCGAGAGCGGCTTGGAGCTCGGGGACGGCGCGGAGTGCTTGTACGGTAGCGTTCATGTAGCAGGTGTTACCGAGGCTGTGGATGGAAGGATACTGTTAGCATGGCGTCGCGCAGAACGGAGTGGGAGGATCGTGTGTGTGGATAGATACTGACTTGGTTAATCCAACAGGTTTAGCAAGCTGTTTGATAAGCATGAGCACAAAAAACAGTAGGAAATAGAGATAATGAGCTCACAGCTTCCGCTAATTCAGAATCGTCCATATCTATATCATATCATATCAAAAGTCTGTTGAGTTTGGCCGCATTTTTTTGTCTCCCTAGTGCTAATTTCCGCATGCATACCTTCTAAGAACACGATTGGTTTCGGAGGGGCCTTTGGTAGCTCTCCGGCTGCACCGATTACCATGAAAGTTTGGCCCTGAATAGAATACATTCGTTGGGTATATTATAGTCGTTGTATGACCATCTAGAGGCAAACAACTCACCTCTTTCGGGCCGATTTTCTTCCATGACGAGTCGTCCTGTCGAAAGAAAGGCGAAAAGAGTAAACAAACGATCAATACGAGGCGAGAAAAGTGGACGATCCACCAAGAAAGTGTATGCGTCCAGAGAAACGATATGCGCACCTTCAAAACACCGCCTTTGACCATGACCTTCATCCGATCCACAGGAACGCCCGTGAGACTGTATATAGTGTCTTTGAAGACGGCCGGTGGCAGATCGGGGTCGAGCTTGATGTCGTAGGTCTTGCCGTTATGCTTGATATGCACATCTATGGGCGACATTGTGCTTTGCTTTGATTGAGTGATGATTGGTTCTGTTCGTTGATTGATTCTGTTTTTTGAGGTGGGTTGGTGGCTTGGTGGTGGTGGTGGTGGTGGTGGTTTTGGATAAGAGTGGATAAGTGGCTAATATAATGCTCGGACGCGCTTTTGATTTGACCCTCCCTGCCAGTCAGTGTGCTGATTACGAGGCTGGTGGGACGCGTCACCGTCACGGGGTGCCGTGAGCCGGCTCGCTTGAATTTGCAGCTCTGCGGGTGCGGGTGGTTCGGTTCGATTCATGTCAATGGAGCCGTGACGTCAGCCTGGTCTGGCGTCACGGTACGGTTCGCGCTCGCTGTGCCTTTTAACCTCCACGTAGTCGTACAGCATCGCGCAGCATCCTCGTTTTTCCTTCAAATTCACCTGTTAGCTTGAGATATACCCAGCTCGAGCTCAGCATGACGATCTAGTACGCGTTTCGCTTCTGGTTATCCTTGTATCTTGCTGATAATGTTTTTGTTTCGCACTGAATGGATAGCTATTCACTCACGTTTTTGTTGTTGGCGGCAGAGGTAAGTGGACTGGTGGGCTATTGGTGGTGATGGTGCAAAGAGCTTACACACTGCACAACACAACGTAGATGGTGACATTCTGCGTCCTCGTCGCACCGCTCCCATACACCGTGAAGAAAAACGTCTTCTCCTTCCTCTCCGAATCCAAAATCGTAGCCAAAATCGCGTATGGACTCAAAATCTCTTTCATGTGGGTCTCATCAGATATCGACCGTGTAAACTATTGACTGAAGGGTTTATACCAGTTTCGTTGCAATTTTGTTCGCGGACGCCGTACAGCGCATGTTCCGCGTTACAGCCGAGTCGGATATGGCGAAGCATAGACAAGGCGTTGTACAGGATATCCGTACCGACACGGGTATCGCAGCCAGAAAGTTCTAGTAAGTTCATGACATTACCTTTAGCTCTAACATAAAACTGACACTCGCCCAGCGCCCAGCGTAACGTCTACCTGACGGGCTTCTGCCTCTTCCTCTCACTTGTCCTCACGCGCACGTTCTACATCATCCTCGATCTCTTGCATACACAGGAAGAGTACATCAAACTAAAGGTGCTTGCGTTTTTTTTTGTGTGTCTGCTTTCTGCGGTCGATTAAACGTGGCATAGGCTTCGAAGGCTCCCGCGACAAAGGATCAAGCCAGCGAGATCGCCGCACTGAAAAAAGAGCTCGCTGAAGCAAGGGCTAAAGTTCGCGATTATGGTATGTGCCCCTGAAATCTGTAAATATTGCCTATTTATTTACTTTGGTGGTTAGATATCCTGAAGAAACAGGCTGCGCAGAATCATGCCGAATACGACCGGCTCGCTACGGAGCTTAACGAGCTATCGGGGAACAAGTCGGACAAACGCCGAGATTGAGATTTTTTCGCAGTTTCTATTTCTTTTTTGTTTTTCTTGTTAGTATTCAGTATCAGGGATTACTTGTACTTACTCTAATACTTGACTGGACTGTGTGTGTTGTCAAGAAAGGCCTAGCGGCTAGCATTCAGTGCCTTTGGGTTCAGGTCACGCAAGTCGAATGTCCATCAGAGCTGACAATAAAATATATTATGGCACAGTCTAATTTCTGTGAAGATTTAATCAACAAGGAGACGAGGAAGGTAGAGGAAGAGGGTAATGTTAGGCATAGAAATTGGAAGGAACAGAATAGGCGGTGTGTACGATATCCTGGGGGTAAGAGCTGTCCGAGTCGACGAGAGGAACGACGCGACACAGCGCGATGCGAGAGGATGGAGAGGAGAGGAGAGATGAGATACCAAAGGCCTGAATATGAATATTGAATGTTTGGGTCAAACCAGGTGGAAGGGAAACCAAAAGGGTCCAGGGAGCCAACGGTGGCTGTACCAAACACTGAAAAAAAAATATTTAAGAAGGGAGAAGGGAGAGGAGGGTGGGGTGGGGTGGGACAGAAAAGATTTAAAAGCGAGGAGAAATTTGAGAGTGTTCGACGAACGCCCTTGAGGAGCAGAATAGGCGGTGTGTACGATATCCTGGGGGTGTGTAGGGCTTTGGCGGGAGGTCTGAAAAGACCAAAGGAAAGAGTCACGCGATTAGCTGTCGACAGTCGACGAGAGAACAGATATGAAGCAATGCGACTCGAGAGGGGGGAGGCAAGGCCTGCAGGTTTGAGTGTTTGGGACAACTCACGTGGAAGACAAAAGGGAGCCAACGGTGGCTGTACGAAACATTGCAAAAATCATAAGAAAAAGGGAGAGGAGGGTGGGACATCAGGGCGAGCAGTAGAATGGTATAAGTGCCAAGTTTTACTTTACAATGACTAACGTTACCACTGCACTACCCGACGCACCGAGACCGCATGTGGACCAAGCTTGACGATGATGGCGAGGATACAAAAGGGCTAAAACCTGGCTGGAGAGGACAGAGAGAGGGGCAGAATGTAGTTGGCAAGGCCAGGGAGGGTGCAGGAGGTGCAGGAGGGTTGAGGAGGGCAGAGAGAGCCACATATCCGACTCTCGAGAAAGCATACAAATTACACGAGTATTCTACAGATAAAATATTGATATTGGGCGCTCGGTGGTACTTTTCTCATTGTATTTGTAAGGAAGAAAAATGAAAGATGGAAAAGAAAACAGAATATACGCAGTAGTTCACGATATTCCGTGGGTGCGTAGGGCTTGAAAGACTTTGTATATATGAGAGGATCACGTACCAGCGTCGATGAGAGGACCGACGCGAAAAACGGCGACGCTCCCTCGCGAGGAGAGAAGGGCCGCCAAAGGCCTGAGGCCTGAGGCCTGAGCGTTTGGGTCAAAACACGTGGAAACCGAAGGGGGGAGTCAACGTCAACAGTGGCTGTACCAAACACTGGCAAAAAAAGGAAAAGGAAAAGGGAGAGGACTCGCAGGGTGGGAGTAAAAATCAGTGATCAGTGAGCGAGACTCGAGACTCGAGCGGAGGGAACCGAACGAGGCACAATTGCAAGGTATTAAATATATGATCTACAGAAGTACGGAAAGATAGTATATAATGAAAGAACATGATGGCAAGTGACTAGTGAGATCTGAGACCTGACATTTACCCTTGAAGCTTGACGCGTGACGAGTGAAGTGAAAGAGACAAAAATGGTGAGGGATGGAAAACCATGCTCATGGTTTAAATAGGATATATGTACAGATACACAGAGGAGTTACTAGAAAATAAGACAAGGTGAGGTGAGGTGATGTGAGACCTGACAATATTTAATTTGACGCTTTCATGTATGGCTTCCTCCCACCCAACCTGTCTTCATTGGACCACATTAGGAATCTATGAAGTAAAAGCCAACTTTATATATAGTTAAAAGAATTCTTTCAAACTTTCAAAGCGTCAACAACTGCGCTTGATCAACATTCACCCAGCTAGACCGCTTAGATCTGTTGGAATCGAATCAGGGAAACAAATGAGCTAAAGCCAATAGATTAGAGAGGAAGGACTGACACTCTTTTATGGGATAATGGACTAGGAGGCAGCGCACCAAGTACCAATTTAACCGTCTTGACCTCAAACCTCCTAAAACTGAGCGAAAGACAAGTCCCCACGTTCTCTTCCTTCGCCTTGTCCTCCTCCGCCCGGAGAAGATACAGCTCCTCGTCATTATCCTCTAGCAAGTTGGTCGTGAAAGCTTTGACAACAGGCAAATGGCTCGAAATGCCCAATTTAACCTGCGCATGCCCGCCAAACGCTTCATACAGCCTCAGAACGACGGTAGTGGTCGCATCTGAATCTTTAGCTTCAAAATCGACGATGTTGTCAAAGGTATCGTTTTCCCCGCGTTTGACGGTCTCTAGGAAGACATTGCGCGCGCCTTGGACTACGAACGGAGACTTTAGGGATGAAACGATGTCAGGTGCACCCGGAGGCAAGCAGCGGACTGGAGGACACGATCAAATCATACTAGAAAGGATGATTACAAAGTTTCCTCTTACCTCTTAAGGGCGAGTTATACAGATAACCAGCGATTGGAACATCTGATTCCAAGAAGTGTCCTTCATGAGGCATCACAGCCCACGAGAAATGATGCTCCCCTGTATTTATAAAAACTTAAATCATCACCTTTGTTAACATGATATCGCACTACAAACCTTGATCCTGCTCGGCGTCTGGGGCAGTAGAGGAACGAAGAAGAGAAATTCTCAGAACATTTCCTTGGCACGAGAAACCATACTTTGACTCTGAAAGGATCGCTACACCATATCCAAACTCGCTAAGATCAGCATACTTGAACAGAAGTGTCAGTATTTCTACAGGTCAAATTCAAATTCGCGTTGAAACAGACCTTATGACCGCAGACCTCAAACTGCGCGAGACATGATTAGTAGATGCCCCAACTCAAAAACCAAGATGTGTACCTTGGCAATATCCCAAGTCGTGTTCTTATGAGTGGGTCTTTGAACATACCCAAACTGGGTCTCATACGTAGCATTATCGCTGTGGATATTAAGAGGCAATTCGACTTATTCAAATTCAAATCAAAGTCAGTATTACATCAACAATTGATGATAGTGAACCTCACATTTGAGGAATTCATGACGTTGACGCCAGTCAACTATAGCATCAAAGTTGAAAAGGGATCGAGAGTTCTCTTTGATAGTGGCTACATAGGGGTGTTAGACAAAGGAATAAACAAGAATCATAGCAAGTTCTCACCAGTGGTAGCATCGAGTGAAATCGTCACCGTGATTGTGCTCTGACCATACTTCACCTCCGCGCGAACAGCCGCACGAAGAGGTCCCTGGGATACAACAGAAACGTTGGAGAACTCGAGTGGTTGGGCAGTTTCCAGATGGTGAATTTCAACATCTATAAGGCAATTAATTAGACATGCTTTCAAGGCATGAGACAACAGGTCAACATGATCGACATACCCCAAGCATCCCAGTAGTTCGGACGATCTTGGAAGATGATTAATCCCCCAGTTTGCCCTTCCGCAATTAATTCGCGGCTGCGTAATAAACATAAGCGCCCAGTCCCCTTTAGAGCAATAAAACAAAATAATTACTTGAGCTTGACGTCAACTAGACTGCTGATACGTCCCTTTGAAATAGTAAGTTGTACACTCGCATTACGAAGCACGAAATGATCAGATCCATTAGTATAAACTGCACATAAAAACAAAATCTCAGTCTTCCTCGGCAAAGCAATAACAGTTCTAGAAAAGATTTAACATTAACATACCTGATACCGGTTTAAGATGAGCATGCAGCGCATTAGAAGGATGCTTCAACTCCCCCGCGCCTGCTCCATTCGCACAATGCATAATAGCGTACCCTTCGCGCCCATCATCCGACGCCTGTAAAATCTGCGCCTTCAACGACGGGCCCGCTTTCGCCAGAGGAATCTTGACGATATCCCACCGCGGGAAGAAGGTGGTATTGTACGCTACGATCTTGCTGGACCCTGCGAGTGCTTTGGATCGGGTGGAAGGGGTGAGAGGAACAGAATTTGGGAACAGAACGGAGAAGGCTTCTTCGAGCAAGGCTTCGCCGTCTTTCTTGACTTCTGCGTAGAGCTTCTCGGCGTCTTCGTAGACCATGCCGCTGTAATATTGAATGAGAATGAGCGCTGTTTTGAATCTTATAAATTCGACTTACATGGAAGACCCTGGAAGAACTAAGAAAAATGGAATAAATGTCAGGGGGTTATGGCTCTTCTTGTAAAACTAATCAACATTACCATCATGGACTAAAAACGAGTTACCAGATGTCAGCAAAAAATACACTGAAGAAGTAAAGTAAATCATACATTGATTCAACAAAACCTTTTCCCAAGATTCATCAACCTTATCCTTCGGATAAACATAGTTATTCTTGCTATGTTTGTACAACGACGCCAGTGTTGCAATTTGCTAGTGCGAACAATCATAAATGTATGAATGCAAGTTATATTTATACGTCAAAAATCAAAATAAACATACCTCAACATCACGAAGGAGGATCTCAGAGTGTCTATTCCCCTTCTTAATAGAACCATGCGAAGTATACGTCCCACGATGGAACTAAAGAAGAAAAAAGCCTCATTAATCAAGTGCCAAGTGCAAAAATGATGCAAAACCAGCGAGTCATTTTTAACCTCACCTCAAGATACAGTTCTCCATGCCTACACCCCAATCTTAACAGACTGTTCAAAGGGCTATCGATAACAAAAGACGTACCAATTGGGCAAGATTTTGCCTTCATTCGTCTCTTTCTCTATGTGCTGGAAGAACTCGTCGACAGAATGTCCCATGTTGACGGGTGGCAGCTCGCGATGGGTATTGGTAACTGCCCGCATACGACGCAACTAATAATATAATAAACATACCGTTAGAAATCACTACTGATAAACAGAGGAAAGGAAAGAATGGTGGATAGAAACTACGTACGTTTTCTAACATCTTGGCTAGGGGACCTCCTCCACCATCTCCATTTCCAAAGACCAACAAGGCCTTATCGGACGATTCCAGATTCTACACGAGTAATCAGATTGAGCACTACAGAAAAAGTAAATTTTCCCTCGATAGTAGAAGATGTACCTTGTGGTTTGTGATTCCCTTGTTCACATCACCGACTGTAGCTTGTGCGGTGTACGTATCGACTTATAAAAACCGAAATATCAGAATAATGACTTGAAAGAAAGTGGAATGGTGTCTCTTACCAGGAGTCATATGGCACAGAACCTGCGTACCATCAATACCCACCCAGTTGAACGTGGAGTGAGGGAAGACATTGCTACAAGATTAACCGATCCAGTCAGTAAGGATATTCATTAGTACAAAAACAAAACAAAAAATCTAACATGTTATTCCTAGAAAACACCGACCATCAGTATCAGTATTGGATCAACCAAGAGAAGTTGGAGTGAATGAAGCGTACCATGAAAGCTTCTGCGTAAAAAAATAACTCATCCCTAATCAAATCAAATCACAAACTCTAATCAGCATCTCCCAGCCAACTCAAAAAATTCTAAAAATCGCTAAAAAAAAAACTCACCTGCACCACGAATTAATTGTGGGAGAGCCCCCGTAAGCCCAAACGAATCAGGCAACCACGCCGTATCGCATCTCCTCCCAAACCTGCTTTCAAAATACCGTTGACCGAAGAGGAACTGGCGCACGAGCGCTTCGCCTGATGGCATATTCGAGTCGTTTTCTACCCACGAGCCACCTATCGGGTGGAACCGACCATCCAAAACTTTTTCTTTCACGCGTTCGTAGAGCGCGGGGTAGAGCTACATGACAGGTCAGTGTCAATGTGTAGGCTTTTGATTTAATAGGCGAGAGAAATACCTGTTCGAGCCATTTGTACTGTTGCGCAGAACTACATGCGAATCGGTGTTCGGGGTATCGTTCCATAAGATCGACCTGTGTCGCCCAAGACCGAGCCACTTTCTGCTGGGTGACGCGGTAAGGCCAGAGCCAGGCCGTGTCAATGTGGCAACTATGAAATAAACAAAACAAACGGTTTACTACTACCCATCGAGTTGAAAGTTAAATCACGCACTGTCCAATACCCCATACATTCACCTCCTTGGGGCCTTCGTTGTATATGTCTGCCCCCTTTGTTTCCCATCCTTCACCGAACACTTCCTCAGCGAGTTTTCGCGCCTTGGTGATGGACGATAAATCGGCTTTGTTAAATACATTCATAATCTCGTTCGCAGCAGTTAATGCCTTATTTTGGAGTCTATAAATTTCATAAATGCATTAATTGGAAATTTAAATGGTTAATCATTAGAGCACATACGGCGTATTCCCAGGCAACGTATCCACAAGCTCCCTAAGCGTCTGAAAATCCCACAGAAGGCCCCAAGCCTCCATGTTAGGTACGACCAAATCCGCAGAAGCAAGTGAGAAATAGCGGTTCATGTCCGGAGGCTGGATGGTGTCGCCGTTCCACGGCACACCGAACATACCATTGCAGCTCGACTCAATGACGAATTCGTGTGTGCCTTGCGCTCTGGCTTCCGGGGAGATGATATATTCCACACGACGGTCGCCGCCGTAGCCGCCTGTGATTCCTGGGAGATGTATTATATGAGATGTTGCATGGAATGGAATACGTAGAGGTGATTGAGCAAACGCGGACCTTGTAGCGGTGTTCCATCCGTTGAGAATATCATAGCTTCACATCCTGGATCGAACTCGACTAATGGGTGGATGATGACGCGTCAGGCTCAGCTGCGTACGTAGCGAGCAACGAGGAGAAGGGGGTTGGATTTTACGTACATTGCACACGTTCATACTGCTCCCAGTAGCTCGGGATCGTAACCGTCACTTTCCACCAGTGGTTCGTCTAAAATTCCCAAGCCCAAGTCAACAACATGCTCTGCAAATCTTCCTCTGGAAACACCAGACTAGACATACCCCTTTGCATACGTCAGACGAGGGAATACAGCGGCTCAGGTTGGAAGAACTTACAAGATGGTCCAAAGGAGTCTCCCTAGAGCACATAGATGAGGACGTTTCACAATTGTCTGGACTCGGTTACAGTCCTCCGAGACTCACCTTTTTCGCCGTTTTGAACTTTTGCTGCATCGCTTCCTCGAACGTCGGCTTCGTCAACCCCGGCGCACTCCATCTTCACCGAACCACATTACCGGACTGCCAGTGCGCGAAGAGGAGGGCAAGACTCACACTTTGAGCTTGATATGCTCTGCATTGTCGATGCGGTGTGTAAAGAGCACCGAGGCGAGGTTGACGTCCGCGTAATGCCCCCCGTTGAACGTCCCCAGTCTGTCTTTCGTCAGATTCTTGATCCATTTAGGTCCTGCGCTGTGGTTGAGCTGCGGGTACGACTGCTGTCCGTGGCCGTGGCCGTGGTTGCAGGCCATGTTTAATGAGACGGTGGATGTGGGGAAAGTGAAAGTGGTGTGAACAGAGTCCGTTGCCGCCTTCAATTAACGACTCTGCTATCCCTGGGAAAATGCTAGAACTCAGGGTCGCGCAACTCCAACAGCAACTGTACAGTTCTGAAATCTCGAGTGGATGGTTAAGGTTCTGCCCACTAGCTTCTTTTCAAAGCTTAAGGATATCTTTTCTATGTCAGCCCTCGAGTTTTGAGAACACAGACGGCCTTGGTGACCCCTATCAACCCCACACAGAGCGGCTGAACGGGTGAAACATGTATTTCTTGGCATAGATTCAGGTTATTCTTGGGTACTTGGACTGATCTGTAGAATACTCGTGTAATTTGTATGCTTTCTCGATATAATGTGGCTCTCTCTGCTACCTTGTGGCTCTCTCTGCCCCTCCAACCCTTTCCAAGTTTATGTAATTTACAATAGGTGGGTCGTTGAGTATGAAAGCTTGGAGGCTCCCCGGCATCTACGTGCTCAACTCAACACTATGCCACATGTCCTTACCGGTATTTGAAAAGATCAACTGCGTCGAATTCGATTCATTATACCTAAAACCTTCGGCTTGTGACCCTTGATATCCTTGACCGAAACGCATTCTACTGTTGAGGACAACCAGCATGGTGTTTGCATACATCTTGGAGAGCACGTTGGCGGTTGTTTGGTAGTACGTCGGCTCCCCTGGAAGCATCGTTAAAACGATGTTGAGGATGGCGATACAAGCTGAAGGTTATATTTTACATTTACGTTTTCAATGTGTTTAAGGAGGGGGATTGTGCAGAAAGCTTTACCTGTCAGTGACCCTGTTTCTATTGTGAGGCGTACAAGGCGCTGCACAATTTGTCTTGTGTCTTGTATCCCGTTGTTGCTAGAAGAAAGTAGCTGGGTGGGATTGTGTTAGATATCTGGCTTTTATGCTCGGGAAAGGTACTTTGACTGACGAGGTAGGTCATGCTGATGGCAATGATTATGTCGCACAGAGCTCCTCCGCCATTCCAGAACTAGTGCTGGTCAAACTCGACTTGCAATCGACATTCAAAATCTTACTTACACCAACCGTCAACTTTACTTTCGAGTCCACGAAGCGACTGAATAGTTTGGCTTGGAACATCTCCACGCCAATTGCGATTGCCCCAGCCATTTGTGCAAGTGCAAGCTATGTTACACAGAGTGAGAAGGTGTATACTTGAAAGCTAAGTGATGCGATGGCGGCGTACCAGAGCAATGATTCCTGCTGCATATTTTGCGCCTTTGAAGTACCTCCCAATGACGGTGATGCGGTAGGCGTAGAATGTCTGTGATATACAGGCAACTGATAAAAGCGAAGGAAGGCCAAGGGTGTTAATAGGCGTAGTATGTCGCTTAGTTCGCTGAAGCTTTACCTGATCCTCCAAGGATTGGGACAACGAACCATAGATTGCCGATGTGATCCAATGAAGACAAGTTGGGTGCGAGGAACCCATACACGAAAGCGTCAAATATCGTCTTTGTGCTTAGCAGGGTTTGTAGTGTCTCGAGAATGAATGTGATGTATACAAGAGCCTTTACCCGGGTTGCATCCCGGGAAAAGGAGAGATGGTACAGGTCTATATACATAGACGCATCCAGAACACAATTTGATCAACAATGATGTTACTCGTACTCAGAATCGGATAACGTACATGTTTGTACACACAACACACCGTAAACACCGACGTTCAATAGCATGCTGAGTAGCTGGACGATAATCTCATGAGAGGCGGTTCGAAATTTAAATCATAAATGTGAAACTAGATCACCAGAGGACCCGCACTATTCAATTTTTATAGTGAGAACGCGAGGTGCTGTCAATAAAAAGTCAAATTGTACTTGCATTCTGGCTATGTCTACAGCTGGTTCAACAGTCAGGACCTTTGCAGAATCCATGGAGGGGGTGTACAAAGAAGAAAGTCGAGGGTGGGTGGGATTCCTTCCTTCATTTCCCTAAACATTTCAGGCAGCTAACTATCTATAGCCAGATTCCACCGTCAACCGTTGACTGGCATTTGATGAGCATGTACTAGGAGCGCCGAGCGCATTTAAAAACGCATCTTACTGTCCTGAGGAATTGCAGCACACCAATAGCTGAGGACACCATCACCTCGTGCAGTCGGTACGATACATCCCGTCGACATTGCGCTCTGAAAGCATGCACATGTGTCCTTCCTTTTGATTTGCCTGGTTCAACCTCTTGACCCATTGCCCGTCGATGTGTATACTGTTTATAGATCAACTATTTTAAGAGTGAGCAAATGCTCTGAACGGGCGGCCAAATTAACCAAAGGACAATCAGGATGACAAGGTGTGTCTGTAATGTTGCCTATGTTACCTTTCCTTAGCCAACAAAGGGGATGAATTTTTCACGCTGCGACGGGCTGGGGTTTGGACTGTTAGTGTTTAATGACCATCTGGTAGAGGACCCAGCAAAATAGGTACTGGAACGTATCGTTAAGTATGCGATTCCCCGCTAAAGGAGGGTGAACTGTCGGAGAGCGCGCGGATGATCAGAGTAAATGCACCACAGGAGGCTCAAATGTGAAGATGTAGATAAAAATTCATCGAGGGATCTTGGGCGTAGAAATTGCACGAATGAGTCACATAGTGCGCACGAACATGGGGCGTGAGAGTGCCAGGTGATAGGGCAATATTTCGTATATTTCGTATATGGGGTGTCGTAGACGTTCCCCATGGATTGCTTAGAGATCATGGGTACTCGCAAAGAGGCCTTTACAATTGGTCGCGACGAGCTGTGCTGAAAAGCTTAAAGTGCAAGTATCAAGCCAAGTAAAAACTCACAAGGAGGGCCACGCATCTCTTATCTTACACACAAGATTCAACACCGTCACATACAGGTGGCGCCCAACACCAGGTCGAAGCTGAAATTGGACGGTGAAACATTGATGCTGTCTTCGAAGTCGAAACTGAAGAGCCATATTACTCTGAACACGCACACTCAGGATAGTGGATGTGGGGCAGCAGAGTATTATACTCAAGGCGTATGTATGTGAAGGCCGGGCACAAGAGGGGCTCGATCGCTTGATGTGTTTCAAAAGCTGTGAGGGACATAAACCGAATAAGGCTTGGTTCGTAGTCTAAGAATAGGAAAGAGGATGTTAGGAGTCCAATAAAATGTGGTTGTTAACCACCCATAGATTAAATGATACAAAACAGAAAAAAAAACCTTGCGACAGGTTAGATATATCTTTGGAAGCTTTTATGATTCACGACGCACTATAAAAACGCATTCACTGCGTTGGCCCAGATGGTAACACCTTCACACTATCCTCCTGACTGCTGCTGTGACGCTCTAATATCGCAATATTTGGCTCCCTCCATGCCTGAGTAGCCCTCCTGATATGCTCTGACAAGGGCTCGTCATCTGAGTCATGTAAATGTGCATTGTCATCGTCATAATCGTCTGCGAGAAATTCATTTGCTGGAGGGCCGTCGTCTTCACTCAGACGTATTGGTCCCTCGGTTTGTCTGAATGTTTTGAGCCTGAAAGGTAACCAAAATGTGTAAGCGTCATAAAATTTATGGTTTAGATGATTGCGCACCGATGAGAGACAACTCTTCGCAGAGCATCCGCCCTTCTCCATAGCAAAAATAGGGCGCAAAGTGTACATGTCGTGAGCAAGAAGATCATTGGCATATTCCCAATAGGCTGGGGTTTGGGGGATTCTTTCGGTTCTAAGCTTTGATGTCAGATAATTTAAATATGATAATTTGTAGAAATTAATTCTACCTCCAGGAACTGGCGACATTTTGGCTGATAACGGTCACGAAAAGAGTTTTATGAGGTCCAGTCGTAGCCGACAAAATTGGGTGATTGCTGCGCCGTAGCTTTCCAGAGGCTGATTAGATATGCACAGAGTATGAGATATATAAGTCGTGAGGTTCCGTAAGTGGTTAAAAGCGCAGCTCAAACCAGAATGAAAGCAAAGCTACCACCCTTAGCGGTGTGAGAGTGCGAGCAAAGGTCGAGGTTTCTGGCGCCACAAGGGTGACGGCACATGTGCAACACGGTCATGTGACATTTGATTGTTTGAAATTGCCGGGAGTGCGCAAGCCACATTAACTGCTCTTCCATCCTATACCATAACCTAGACATCATTCTACATACTCTATGGCCACACCAAGGTGAATTGAACTCTCAGACATCTAGAAATAATCTAACAGAATACATCTTTTTTCACCATTAGTGATTCGGACGCTGCTGCTTGTGTCTTGCAGACACCAGTAACGACGCACATTCAGAAACGCGTTCAGAATTCCGTGACAAACCTGAGATCGCATAAAAGGAGGAGAATATCTATGGCCTCCGTTGATATTGACGAGAA
Organism: Psilocybe cubensis; assembly: GCF_017499595.1. Taxonomy (NCBI): domain Eukaryota; kingdom Fungi; phylum Basidiomycota; class Agaricomycetes; order Agaricales; family Agrocybaceae; genus Psilocybe; species Psilocybe cubensis. Next base: position 2,557,787 of record NC_063008.1, on the reverse strand, counting down.
TTTGGATGTGAACGAGGTGGCAGGATCCAGTGCACATGTTTGCAGCACGGTACGGGGTCGCAACCCCTTCACATTCGTTGAAATATTGAAAGACCATGATCTTAATAGGCAGACAGATTCATTTCTAATCGTCCAAAAGTACTCATGCCCCTTCAGATTACGCCTCGCACAAGACGCATCAGTAAACAGTTTGGACTCGTCGATGACAGGGTGCTCAATTTTGGCGATGACACCGATATCTTCACATCAGCACACAAAGATGACGCAACTATATCCCTTCTTCGGCGCAGTGCATCGTCTTTATTCAACTCCGTACCCGCCTCACGGCCGACATCAGTTGTGGAGAATCTTTGCAAACGGCGGAATTGTCTTATGGTCCTCGACAGCCCCGGAGTGCCCTTTGACCCAGAAGCATTCCCGATCACTTGGTCACGTCGTAATAACATCGCTGTTGCATGCAGAAAGGACGTGTATTATCAAAATCTTGATACGAGAGTTATATCTCATCTGTGCAGCACCTCTCTTCCTGGAGATATAGGCGTTGTACAATGGGGTGGCAGCAAACACGAATCCCACCTCGCCCTTGGCATTACAGGTGGCACTGTTCAGATGTGGGATGCTGGGACGGGGGGGCCTGGGACTGCTGTTCATACATGGCAAACCACGGATAAAGGCGCCGTAAAATGCCTGAGTTGGAATAACGACATCCTCGCGGTCGGTATGGAAGGCGGTGAGATACATCTTACTGATGTTCGTGCTCCCCAAAAGCCTTCAGTAATGGGGAAACACCGAAGTCGTGTTATGGGTATCGAATGGAGTCCCAGCGGAGAATATCTGGCCAGTGGTGATAAAGAGGGTGCAGTTCATATTTGGGACCGGAGAAATGGTAAATCTCTACTCGACGGTGGGCAATCTCAGCCTTGTGCCAAATTTCGTCATAAAGGGAGTACAAAGGTAAAGTGATATCTTGATCCACTCTCAGAAACGCCTTTATCTGACAGTGCTGCCTTAGGCACTTGCATGGTGTCCCTGGAAACCTGATCTCCTTGCGTCAGGCAGCATTGCTCCAGAAGGTAAGATCAAGATATGGAGCACATCATTGACATCGCTATCATCCCCTACTCATTCCCCTGAACCTATTCACACTATTCCACTCAACACATCTGTCCTATCTCTCCATTGGTCTCCACATTGTAAAGAACTCCTAAGCACACATGGCTCATCCTTCGCTCCTCTTCTATCGACATCCCGACACCGAACACAATCTGGGGCAGCCTCCTCCAATGCCCCCCAATCATCGTCCCGGTCTCAAACCAAACTGACGTACACCAAAACCGCACTCACGAACTCGATCACAGTCCATGAATACCCGTCATGCAAACGGCTGATGACGCTGACGAACGCCCACACGCATGCGGTGACGCATAGCTGTCTGAGTCCAAACGGGGAGAGCATCTTTACCGTTTGTCCAAAGGAGGAGTCCATCAAGATGTGGCAGGTCTGGAGCGAGCGACCGCCTCCCCCAAGGAGAGAGAGCGCGTTTGATCGGTGTACTATTCGCTGATTTGTTTAACTTATTCCTTGTATGTATAGACTTTTCTTGTCTTTGCGTATGCACATTATTGCTTTAGTTTTTGCGGCAGGTTGAATACCTCTTGTAATCTGTGACTTCTTGAATGAATTATGTATCGCTGCGCACAATTTTGGAACATTTCGTCGTTTACACTGTATACACTATTTAACTACCCCTATGTCAAGCCAGATCCTAGTTAGTTTGTGAGCTGTGTTAATGCCCCTATATTGTACAATGTTGTCAAATGAGAGAAAATAACTAATGTAGAACATCTTTTATATCTTCCATGCCAGGAACTTCCTCGCCATATTCTTGAACAACAGTCCTTGTACCAAGTTGATATACCACCAGCTCTGGATCTCCATGCGAATCCTATCCAACTTGGTTCTGGAAGATGTACCGCCGAGTTTTTTTGACTTAGAACCAGGAGCCGTGGTAGCGCCCATATCCGTACTCTCGTCCTCCTGAATATAGTTCGCCTTTCTCGGACAGATAGTGACCATCCGCGTGTCCCTAATGACCAGACCATCACTCCCATGATACCGCTTTCCCTCGCAGCTCCAGTCGTCGTTCCCCCTGACCCACTGGCCCAGCCCGTCGATGTACATCCTCACACGCGCGTCGATATCCGGACCCCATGAGGGCATACGGGCCTGGTTGGAGAGGAAGCGCTCAATAACTCGGGAGGTGTAAGTGTCCATCCAATTGAGGGCGGATTGTAGGTCAAGGTTGTAGTCCCGCATGATGGGCGTGAGGACGTTGTGGTCCGCGAGGCCGCACGATATTTCGCGGATGTACGAGTGCATGTCCTATTTTCGTTTTTCAGTAAAATTCAGCACACGAATTTTATTAAGTTGGGAGAGATATAAATAGCACACGCACATTGACGAGAATGATCAGATCCACCGCGTCCTGGGTAAGCGCCTGTATAACAGGGTCCGACGTGACTTCTTCGGGAAGATCCAGGCCGAATTCGATGAGCGCTAATGTTGGGCGCGCGCCACATGTGTCGCGACGCAGGATGAAGTAGTCGTCGAACGAGCGCACGCGGTGCATAGCGCGGTCTTCAGCTTCGAGTGAGACTGCGCGCAGGTAACGCTCAGATGTGGCGATGAAGTGGGCGAAGCATGGCGAGCCTGGCTTGGCGAGTGTGGAGGCCCGCTTCCAAAATCTGGTAGGATTTTACAATGGTGTTAGTGCAGGGTAAGTTTTTACGGAGAAAATGTTGCGCACTGTCGTGTCATTTGTCCCAGGATGTGCGTCGAGGAGCTTGAGGGCACGTCTTGGTCAAGAGAATCTTCCGTCATATTTTCGATAACGATTGTAGCCAATTCATTGGCGACTGACGCGTCCGCGATGTCGGTGTATTCGTCGTATACAAAGTAGAAGTTCATGAGATCACATCCCGCACGGACGAAGTCTGTTTAACAAAAAAATGCAGCATGAGGATTTTGATGTCTCGCACTTCGCGATAGAAAGCAACCCTACTTTCGTCTCTATTTGAATACGCCAAACTGGCCAGCAAATCTGGAAGAGACGCGTCGCGTTTCGTTAAGCATAGGTCAAACTATGACTCAAACATAGTATGATGTTACGCACTAAGGTCGCATGCATCGAATGCCTTTTGGCCCTTAGATTTAAACGGGCGGAAAGAGGCTACCCAGGCACTTGACTCCTTTTTAGCCCTAGCATAGTGAGGACTTAAATGCCGAGTCCAGGGCCAATTTCGAAGAAGGTCGGGCAGTCGGTATTGTGTCGATTCTGAATTTCCAGATGATGACATTGTGGTAAAATGGCTAACTAGACTAAGACAACGGTCTGAAGCTGAGCAGTGCAAAAAAAAGGGGGGCGATATACTGTGCCAGAGGAAAACGCGGGCTTGCGTGTGGGTTATGCATTGCTTATATTTGCTCTAAGATCTACATCCCGAACCGGGAAAAGTTCATTGGCACATGTGGCCAGCGGAAGCTTGATAGGGAATCGTTTTCCGTGCAAATATTCCAGAAAAAAAGGTATCGTTTTCTATTGCCATGCAATTTTTTTTTAATTCCAGGCGTCCAAAGTGTTTGTTGGACGTGTGATTTCATTGGACGACAGGTGCGAGATGCCGTGTAATCGCCGACGGCCGCTTTGTATCACACGGGTTATCAATGGTCTTGACGGTGTATTCGACAGTACTTGGTAATTTCAGGGGAACCTCGTATTGATTTGCATGGTAGGGAATGAACCAAGGGCACGCGTAAGGAATCGATCATCTAGAAGGCGATTGAGTCAGGGACAAATTTGGGTTAGGTCATTTACTCTTCTCTTGAGAGTAAGCGAACAAAAGGGTTAGAGTTGTGAGTTTTCATTACCCACACATGTCGCTTCCGCCGTCCCGAGAGCGACAACTTTAATTTTTAATATGATAGCAAAGTTCAGACAGCGTTCAGACAGGCTTTATGGTAGTTGACAAGGAAAGAAGGTACTTCTCCACATAGTAAATTGCTGGTGCTGGTTATGAACCCTTTGCAAAGACGGTCTTCGGCCTTGGAAATGGAATGACATGGTTCCAGAGCCTAATGCAATATAGAGATCAAGTTCAATCTTCACATTATGGAGAGATGTATTTCAATGATACACCAGCCATATATACCACAGTCCGCGATGTAAAAACATCAAAGCTGTACACTTTAATCAGTTTAGTTTGATCTATTTGGCAGTGAATGCGAAGGTAAGTCAGGACACATACTCAAAAAAATGCAGCATTTTCAATCAGCAAACAACCCTCCTTCATTTTGTGCTGGCGGCGAAGCGAGACGCTGAGGGAACGACAGATCTTCTTCCCCCAACCTGATCATTTCCAGCTCATCTCTCCAGCTCTTGAATCTGTTTAACAGCACGTTGTCTCCGGTTTCGAGATCCTGCGAGCTACTCTCCTGTTCCAATATCGATATGACCTCAGAAAATGCGTGGTCGAGCTTGTCCAAAGCAGCATTCATCATGAAAGGGTTTCCGACATAGGTCTCAGGAGTAATACGCCTCGGAGGGGTAGCGGAAGCTGCATTCGGTAAATTTGAAAGAAAGAGGGCAGAGGAAATGGGGAAATGATTAACAACATTCATAACACTTTCCACAGGGTGCAGCAGCGTGACTTGCCTTTGCTTGGATCAGATTGGGGGAAAACCTTGGGATGTGAACGTAAATCCTTGAGATAACGCCAGGTTTGTTAAGATTTAGAAGCTTACCCGACCTGGATTTTCTATTGTAGGCGATGGCGGAAGCCCACTTTTCAACTGACCTGGAAATTTGGCATCAACTGTAGGGTAATGTGTATATAAGACTTGTTATATCCATCGAACAGGAAATACTACTCACATTCGTATTGAGACATGATGGGCGAATACAGAGACGATAGAAGCAGCGAGTTGGATGGAATACAATGGCAAAGACAATTTCAATCCAGCTGACCAGGTTCGAAACTCTTTTCAAGAAAAAGCTTGACCTATGACATAAATAAAACATAACGTCATGGATCAAAATCGTACTCCTGCGATTTTATCGGCACGGAAAACAAATGAAAATTCAAATAGATTACACGAAATGAAATAGGGGCATGGCAGGGCACATCCTAAGGAACAAATACACTAGACAGTACCAGGGAAGGGAAATATATGAGAAATACAATGAGAAACTGACTGCTAAATGCCAGATGGCGGACATTTTAGTTCCGACGGAAATGACCATGGGCTCCTTCCAAAATCAAGGTGTTCGGCCCAATTCTAATGTCAAGTGCTGGATCACACCTTCTCGTCTCCACCCAGTGGATATATCCGATGTCAGGACGGCAGCGGGTAGGCCTACGTTACAGTGGGGCACCACTAAACTCATAATCGACATTCAAATTGTCGAACACCAAGGGCTGCCTGTGACGTGATTTGTTGATTCTGAATTCATCTAAACGACATCATCGGATCCACTCCCGCTCGGCTCGCGCCTGCCATCTGAATTCTTCTTCCTCTGGCTGCAGGTGGAAGGTATCGTCGACATCCTCGTGAACGGTGGTAAATATGTACAAGGTCCCCGATTGTCGGTGCCGGTCCTCGATTGCGGGTCCATGCATTTGGGACCGTCGGTGCTTTAGGAGAAGGAAGATGACGCGATTGCAGAAAACGGAGTGCAGGTTGCATTGAATACTGTATGAAAAATATGGCCGGTTACTTAGGACTCGATATAAATATGAGTAGCGGTGACTAACGGTACGATGCTCATCTTGATTCCCGCCTAAGAAAATAAAAAAGATTGAGCGCTAAATGGCGTTTCTGCTTCCGAACATCACTCACCGTCCCTTTGAACATTATCACCGAATTTAACAGGCTAAAACCTGTGTATTTTGTCAAGGAAAACATTGGAGAAGCAAAACGCAAGAAATTACCCATCATGCAAGCACATTGCAAAATACCATTTTTGTACAGTCCACGGACCCATGAAGGAGACGGTATCCTCACTATAAGTCAACATTAGTCAGATATATATATGAGTACGCGTTCAAGGAGTCCTACTATGCTGTTTTGCCTTGATGACAGTCAATACTACAATGACTGCGTATCGACACTATATTCAGCTTCAAACAGGGCACTAAAGTAGTAAAAACACACCAAATTCACCGGAGAAGATCATAATGTAAAAAATAAGGATCCCCACATACGCGTTTTGGAAATTTGTGGAACAAGTCATCTTCTGGGTCAGGTTCGCAGGCAGCTCTGAAGCCCGTTCTATGTATTTATTAGCCATCGCTACCTTCATGAAGGAAACTTGACAATCATACTGAGTATATCGTGTGTAACTATACCGCCAAGGACAACCATCGTTCCAGGAAAAACCTATGGAAAAAGGATTCATCTTGGATATCCTCGGATGAAATTAAGTTACAATTTCCTTACAAGGATCCAAAGTATGAGGATGTAAAAAATCAAGCGCCGACGTCCCCAAACTGCGTAGGTGCGTAGAACAATAATAACTGCGAATCCAATATGAGTTTACGGAAAGATATGCAAATGAATTGGTCATACTTTGGGATGCCAGCAAACTACCAGTAGTTAACCCTACGAATTAATGTGAGTCAGAGTATGAGATGGTGTTGAATCGCAAAATTTTCACATAGTACAGCGGGAGCCACATATCCGCACGACTGTAATTGATTAGTCAACAAACGGAAACAGGGATATCAAAAGAGATGATGTAGGTACCTTGGCCGGCATAGGGGTAAATTTCGCTATCATGTGCAATTTCAATATCAAAACGGACTTCAAGGTCGACAGAGAAGATGCGACTTGCCATACATGACGAGAACAAAATTGACGAGAGGCAGGTAACGATTGAGGTAGAAGAGAAGGACGCCCATGGACCATGGACACGGCCACACGAATTCGACCTACACAGTGAAAGAGATATCAATGTCGACTCTAATGCGTGGGACAGGGGCTAGAGCTCACTTCGGATTTGAGGGTGCAGAGGTAGTCGTACAACTGAATACGGGTTTGTTTTGGTTGTGAGGCATTGGAAGTCCTGGATAGAAAAATGTACGCACCAGAAGAGATTGACTGATAATCCAGATACCCAAATCTAGTCGGACATATCGAGCGTTTTTGACCGCATCGCCCATATAACGGAAGGTGTCAGCGTTCATTATGGAGCTGCCACTGGTCCCTCAACGCGTAACTATTGCCTTCAGTGTCGAGATTGTGGGTTTGATAAGGCAACACTGCTCACTGGATGCGCTAATAGCATTCGCGACCCAAGTCGTCCTCCCCGTCGTTACGGTGGTCGGGTTCTTTGTCTGATATAGCTAGGGCAGCGTGCGCTGGACGCCAGCACGGCTATAGACCTTGATTATAGTTCGCGCGCAGCAGATGGTGCAAGTGGGATAAGAAAAAGAGTGCCGGGGTCGTCATGATAGACCACGCCGGAATTTGTTGCATATTTCCAGGGGCTGACTCCGAAAAATTATGTCTTGATGTCGGATTGGCCACCATCACAGGCCATCAATCCCATAATGTAGAGCAAAATTGCAATGGCCGTGGAGCCGCTACTCAGGAGAAGGCAAGAGTGACCGACTGCCTTGGTCTTGGCTCGTCAGACTCCGAGCTCGACGACCTCGCGCATATGCAATACAAAAGTTGCAATGGAGTTCTCAGAAGATAGGGTCTACTTCGTAAAACACAGCCCTGATTCAGAAGTTGTATAGCCAACGCAAGTTAATGCCTGAAGGCACATCACATCAGATTTCTTTAGGAGAGAAAAGGCCAACATATATCTTTGGACTACCTACCCTTCGCCGACAAGGCCACAACTATGACTTGCGTGAGCGTGCAAAGTCTGTAAAGTTAGTCAATGTGCAACCTATGTGGAAGTCGTCGGAATATCAATGGCGAAATTTATACCCTACATTTGATTGAAGACGGTACACAACATGGATTCACGAGAGAGCACACCAGCTGGCGTGCAGTTTCGGTTCGATAATCATCAAATTGAAACTCCGCTTATAATTTTCTAGTCACCATTTGCAGCGTATCTATCACAAAAGTCTAAAACCTGTCGTCCGTTTTCTACACAAAGCCCAGATCCTACGACCAGAGACCATGCCAGGCGACGAGACACTACAAAAGCGCGAAGAGGAGTCTGAGTCAGAGGAGGAGGACGATGAGGACGAGGTCATGGACGAGATCCCGACAGTCGATGTCGATGTTACCACATTAACGCCTCTCTCTCCGGAGGTTATCTCGAAACAGGTGCGCATACTTGAAGATCTTTTCTCGAATTTGTAGGGCTTATATGGGGCATTGAAAGGCGACAATTAATCTGGGTTAGTCAATTCCATCTTCTATAAGATGAAATTTATCGAATTTTGATCACAGGCACTATCGGTCATGTCGCTCACGGAAAATCGACGGTGGTCAAGGCCATCTCTGGAGTTATGACGGTCAGGTTCAAGAACGAACTGGTCCGAAATATTACTATCAAGCTTGGATACGCTAATGCTAAAGTGCGTCCTGCTGCATCAGTGTCGACAATCCGGCAGATCATCTAATCGTCTTTGCAGATCTACAAATGCGAAAACGAAGCATGCCCGCGGCCAGGATGTTACCGATCCTACCCCTCATCCAAGGAGGACAATCCTCCTTGTGAACGCCCAGGATGTGGCCACAGAATGAAGCTCGTCCGCCATGTCTCTTTCGTCGATTGTCCCGGACACGACATTCTGATGGCCACCATGTTGAACGGAGCCGCTGTCATGGACGCTGCCTTGTTGCTTGTCGCCGGAAATGAAACCTGCCCGCAGCCTCAGACCTCCGAGCATCTTGCTGCTGTCGAGATCATGAAGCTGGAGAATATTATCATTCTGCAAAACAAGGTCGATCTGATTAAGGAATCACAGGCCCTCGAGCACCAGAAGAGTATCGCTGCTTTCGTCAAGGGTGCGTCAATGTCCTCCCCCCTTCATACTCTGAGTTACTGAGCGGCTGATCTACAGGAACTGTGGCTGAATCATCACCCATTGTCCCCATTTCCGCCCAGCTGAAGTATAACATTGACGCCGTCAACGAATACATTGTTAAGCGCATCCCCATCCCCGTTCGCGACTTCCTTTCAGATCCCCGCCTTATCGTTATTCGTTCATTTGATGTCAACAAACCCGGTGCTGAGGTCGACGAACTTAAGGGAGGTGTAGCTGGTGGTTCCATCCTCACTGGAGTCCTAAGACTTGGCCTTGAAGTCGAGATCCGTCCAGGTGTCGTCACAAAGGATAGCGCTGGGCGCAACAAATGCAAGCCCATTTTCAGCCGAATTATGTCCCTTCACGCCGAAAACAATCTCTTGTCATTCGCCGTCCCCGGAGGCCTCATTGGTGTCGGCACAAGGATTGACCCTACACTTTGCAGAGCTGACCGTCTTGTCGGTCAAGTTCTTGGTGCTGTTGGTAAACTTCCAAAAATTTATACCGGTTGGTGTTGCATTTTCCGTTCGCCTCACAAATCACGACTGATTTTATTGGTTTGTTGCCGCCTACAGAATTGGAAATTAGCTTATTCCTTCTCCGCCGTCTCCTCGGTGTGAAAACCGAAGACAAAAAGCAGACCAAAGTCTCGAAACTCGTTAAAAACGAGCTGCTGCTCATCAACATCGGATCGACTTCGACCGGTGGACGTGTCGTCAGCGTCAAGGCTGATTTGGCCAAGATTCAGCTGACATCGCCAGCCTGTACTGAGATCGGCGAGAAGGTCGCGCTTTCACGTCGTATTGAGAAGCATTGGCGTCTTGTCGGTACGTCTTAATTTTCCTGGGTTTCATCGCTCGACTCTTGTTGACGTATTACTTTTCTTTTTCATTGTAGGATGGGGAAGTGTGCAGCGCGGTACGGTGATAGAAGTAGACTAGTCCATTCATATTGCTGTACTTCATGGCCGAGACGTCAATGTAATCCTAGATTCCAGCACACCTTCCTGAGGTGAACACTACGGTAAGAAGGCACCGGCTGTTTCGTTGCTCTATGTGTTCTAACTTCTATGGACATCTGGAGACCCCAGTAAGCTGAGTTGCACTTCATTGAATTTCGTACGTATCATCAACCAAATAAGGTGGTGTAAACAACACCAATCCCTGCGTGACCTTTATCCTCTTCTTACTGCTCTTACGACCAACGTTCATCTTCAATACAGGTACTGAAGGATTCATCGATCATCCTCAACCCAAAAGCCAGGGATTACTACGGCGATATGCCTCGGTTTTTGCCAGAACTCCGACTGACAGTCTGAAGTCGAAATGTTCAGATGGCAAGTTGAACCCGATGCCTTTGTGCCAATACCATGTCTTCCAACGATAGTCCAGATACCCCCGATACTCAGGCAAACGAAAATGATTTCCAAGAAGCTCCGCCTTATTGGAATCTCGATGATCCACTGAAGCATGCTCCTCCAAGGCCAGAAGGCGACCCATGGGAGACCCTTTTGAAGCCATTGTTGAAGAACGATAAAATGCGCTGCGATTCATGGAAAGACGAGGTACAAAACCTTCTTATTTTCGTGAGTTTTCTTTCATTGTGCTCGAGTCTGAGGGAATTGTAACGAAGTTTTGTGAGGCTGGACTGTTCTCTGCTGTAGTCACGGCTTTCATTGTAGAATCATACAAATCTTTGCAGCCGGATCCGAACGATACAATCTTGATTCTTCTGTCGAACATTGCAATACATATCGACGGCGCTTCCCGCTCTAATTCTACAGCACTTCCCCTCGTGCCGCTTCCGTTCTCTCCAACGCCTTCAGCTGTCAGAGTCAACACCTTCTGGTTCATCAGTCTTGTTCTCAGTCTGACCACGGTCCTCGTGGGTATCATCGCTCTCCAATGGCTGCGAGAGCACCAGTCCTACTCGACGAACCTCACGTCTCGCCAAAAGTATGCCTTGTTCATGATGAGAGCCGATGGATTAAAGACGTGGCACGTTCCCAAGATTTTCACGAGCTTGCCATTGCTCCTCCAGTCGGCCTTGATTCTTTTTTTCGGGGGAACCATCGACTTTTTGCATGCGATTGGGCACCTAGATGTCACCATCCCAGTTACTGTTATTATTGGCGTTGTCCTGATCTTTCTTGTTGCGACAACCATACTTCCATGGCTTCAGATGTTTGTGCTCTCCCTCAGACTCGCAACACACAAGGATCATTACCCTTCTGGTTCTGGGGATGAACGAGCATTGTATCCAGAAGAGATATACAACAGGCCACCCAGCCAGTGTCCTTATAAATCTCCTCAGGCACGCGCGGTCAGAAACCTTGGGATCACTCTGCATCAACTGCGGCATAGGATAGGCCGATACTTGCGCCGTTTGCACTACCGATATGCTCCTGGAGTGTTTTTGCCTCGCTTTCGGAAGACAACCCCCAAACCAGAAGATTTTAAACCAATAAACAACCTTGTTCAATACCCTATTATGCGTTCGTTCTTGTATCCAAAATGGACCGACTTTGATTTGGAATGGGTTGCCCTGCGTGATTATTACATGCGGGACGTTTTTAAGCATTCGATAAGCCAGCGTGGCCATGATGAACTAGAGACTGTGCCAATCCATGATATCATACACGGTCTACGCGAGCAAAGTCAACAAGATGATTTGTTTTCTGCGGCGTATTACTCTTTCACCGAGATCTCTCAGAAAATGTTGAAACCTTCCATCACACGCGGGATGTTCCAGAGCATCGACGATTTCTGTCTACAAAGCTCACACCTTCATGATCTTTTAGGATCCCGCTACGGTGTGTTGCTGCCCAAGTGGGTGGTTGCTGACCAGGCACCCTTGAATCTGCATGCCCTTGTAAAAAGACTATCGATTCCTTTGCACCAACAAAATGTGGAGGCATTCCTATTCTATCGTCAACATGGTATTGCCACCAGCATGAAGACCGAGCTTAGGATCCGCCTCTTAACCTATTTATTCCATAACAAGGATGTGATTGTCCCAAAGGATTTAAACCGCATTCCGAGATGCCTTAGATTCAGGCTAATAGTTGATGTATGGACTGGTCAATTGCCGTACAACTTGGACGAATTTTCAGGTATTTACTCCAGCTTTAATACCACTCAACGTATTATACTGAACTGAGCGATTTCAAGCTTATGCTACACCGATTGCCGATTTCACTCGAATCCTGTTACAGAAGATCCAAGAAAACTCTGATCCAACGTCGATTGTCAATAATGCATTGGTACGGCGCGAGATCATTCAACCGTTTTTAACGACCTCCGCCCATTGCGCTCTAGACGCCTTTGAATGCGGGGATGCTTTGAAAAGCTTGAGCGACACCTACCAGTCTATATTCGTCTATATAGAAGAAGCTCTGAGAACAGAAATGGTCCTGTGGACCCCAGAACATTGTCGCCCGAGCCTGTTCTTCTACACTTCGTCTGTCTTTGCGTACGCTGCTACCAAGCCTGACGGCTTCCGCTTCAGCCAATGGGCCTCCCCAAAAAATCACTTTCGCTCCATGTGCGACACCATATGTGAATACCGCCGACGTACCATCGATCACAGAATATCTGACCGTACCATCGAAGAACAGCTCGGTTACGAATATAGAAACCCTAAAAGATTTTCAAAGGCGTGGTGGGACCTGTTGGATTCTCGCAAATGGCCAAATGATGCTTTGGAATCTTCTTCGCGTGTTTCTATGGAACAACTGACACCTCTTCCAGACACGCCTGCACCCTCCCTCGTATCCTCACAAGGGTCAAAACTCGATTCTTTGCAGTGATGCGGCTCTTAATCATCATAGACATCTCGTACTAAAGGCTGGTGACTGTGGACTTTTGTTATGGTCCATTCAATTTCGATACCGAACAGGTTGTGTGTTTGCATTATATTAATATTCTAATTGATCCCTATGATATAGAGCCTATGCCTTACTTGTGAGGCTTGCTACTTGAGTCTGGCAACAAGTGATAACGAACACGCTACGGAACTCTGACATTATTGGATCATTTCAATCAGGGGCTACGACTATTAATATATACATAATACAATCACATGCTTTCTTTGACTAATTTTGCTTATTTTTTCTTCTCTGCCAAGCATTTCTTCATATCGGCCCACGGGTGACGATGGTTCAAAAATATTTCAATTTTTGTTTACGACGAACATCGTCAAGTAGAGGCATAACACATGGATGATATCTTCCTCAATCAATTTCACTAATGTCAAAAAAGAACGACGACCGCAAAAACATCGTTATCGTGGGCGGTGGTGCCGGAGGCTCACGGGTCGCTCACTCACTTTCTACCAAGCTAGATACAGCAAAGTTCAACATCGTTCTGATAGACGCACGTCCGGACTTTATCTTGTTGCCTGCAACGGCAAGAGCAGTTGTCTCCAACCCCAATAACCTCGAAAAGCGAATCCTCGTACCGCTGAAGGACGTCTTCTCCAAGAATAACGGCACCTTCATCCAAGCAGAAGTCACTGGGATCGAAAAATCCGAGAATGGTGGTGTTGTGGTGTTGTCCAACGAAGAGCGCATTCCGTACGACATTTTGGTCCTATCGCCTGGTTCAAGATGGACTGCACCCTTTGCTTTCCCGAATAACAACATTCGAGACTATTTCTATGCCAGCAGAGCCAACATCGAAGCCGCTCAGAACATCGTCCTGGTCGGTGCTGGGGCAGTTGCTATCGGTATGGATAAAATCTGCCTCCAAACTATGAGCTGATTGTCTCTGTAGAACTCGCTGGCGAGATTGCTGATGTTTACCCGGTACGCTCATCAGCTTCTGTTAACGATTGTAACCCATCACCTCATTGTTGTAATCTACAGAAAAAATCAGTCACCATAGTTCAAGCCGCAGGGATGGTTTTGAACAAGGTTTATCCGGACAAGTTCAGACGGGCGTTGGAAAGTCGGTTAATTGCACGCAACATCGAACTCATCTTTGGCGAATATGTTGAAGATACCCAGATTAAAAACGGCACCATCAAGACTAAAAGCGGAAAAGTCATCAAAGCAGATCTAGTGGTACGTCTGCCATACATGACGATAGCAGGGGATGATGTCAAATGGTGGTTATAGATATCGACTGTAGGTCCCCAACCCAACACAGAATTTATCGCCAAATCATTAGGTTCCGACGCGTTAACGGAAAATGGGTATATCAAGGTCGCACCTACTCTGCGACTATTGAACCATCCCAATATATATGCCGTCGGAGATGCCATTGATTATGCTGAACAGAAGCAATACATGAAGTCGATCAACCAAGCTAACATTGTAGCGGCGAACATAATCGCCTCCATCCACAACAAACCCCTATCGCCTTATAAAGGATCAAGAGAAATTATTGTCATTACTATAGGAAAAGTAAGCATTGTCGCCCGTTCCTGAATACCCCTGTCGATTCACCTATCTTTATTGTTCAGAACGGTGGTGTGGCATTCTTCGACGTTCTGTGGGGAATTGTTCTTGGAGATTGGTTCTGTCGCCTCGTCAAGTCAAGATCTTTGATGGTCAATAGGCTGAAATCACTCATTGGACTATAGATGTCGGTCTTTATTACCCTCTCGGAGGACTTCAACAGCTTTCCTTGGTTTCTTTTATGGGTTTTGTTCTTTGTTGAAGCCTGACTTTGTCGTTGCATCATTCTCTGGCTATTTGGGATATGATTTGTGGTGCGTATTATATATCGAAATACACGTTTATGATTGCAAAATAAGCCAACTTGGCCGATTTCGACCTCATGCGATTTAATCGCGAGGCACACTCCGTGTAAACTCGAGTGTCTTTTGATAGACATGCCATGCATATTTTAGGACGGGGCGCTCGCTATACCAAATCTTCTTCACGGCTTCATCATATGAGAGTAAGTGTGTCTCGAAGTGAAATTCTTCATCAGTGCGTGTTCCGGCTTCGAATTTCTGGTGTTCGAGTTCCTTACGGTCAAAATTCGCTGCATGAGCAGTTATTCAAAAGGTACTTACAGCATCCTCCGGTATCTGGCCTATGAACCACAAAGTCAGGTATACCTTCCCGTAATCATCAGGACCACTTTCCCCGGGGGGTTTGTTCGTGGTGGTCATAAATATTGGTTCCGTGTTGAGCACGGTCTGGTTGTTCCCATTTGTAAATGTTGGGTGGGGCTGGCGGGTCGGATTGACCACAGGAAGGAAGTGAACTCGATAACCCGACTATAACATGCATCAAACACAACCGATACTTGGTCAGGAGATAGACACACTTCTTCATGAGCCTCTCGTAATGCAGCTTGCTCGATGCACTCGCCGATGTCCTTTCGGCCCCGGGGAAAAAACCAATAATCCATCATCGTTGAATATAACACTATTATCTTCTCCGTATTTTGTTGGATAACCACCATCCCAGCACCCGTCATGAAATCGGTAGAACACCACGCATTTTCGGGAATGGCAGGTGTCGACCATTTTGATAGACTTGGAACTGGGATGGGCGGAAACTGATTGACCTCCGACTCGCAATCGGTAGATGCTTTCTGAGCGGTCGTCTCTGCCTGAGCTTCCTCCACAGTCTGACCTGATACCTTTGTCGCTTTAATATGAGCTGTGTTTGACTCCATATCAAAGAGAAAACGGGTAGGACTTCAGGTCTATCAAGGCTTTTAATTGTTTTAGTGCTTTCGGTAAGCTTCGCTACCGATCGAGTCTAAGCAAGTGAGTCATTTGAATTTTTGGGTGAGGTTAGGTTAGGTTAAGGAATCGGAACAAGTCGATAAAGTCCGATGATTAGTGACTTCCCGCCCGCTGAGATTCCGTTTTCTCTGAGGTGTCCGTTCTATGCCCATAATGAAAGCAATCACATTGCGAGAGGCTGTACTGCCGGTGAAAATTAAACTCAACATGGACAGGCGAAGTTGTCTAATAGGTTCAAGATACGATCGCTCCGGAGAGTTCAACTAGTTCAGGATTGGTTGGTGTACACTCTTGATACTTCTTTATTGATCGTTATACACATACTTCTTATTCTGTTTTCACACACGGGAAAAGCTAAAAAAATGTCGTCCCTAACTGGTAGACCTAGTTGAGGATCGTCAAACAGCCTAATGCCAAATGGTTTCCCGGACCTATTCTCGTGAAAGAAATTACAATTGTCAATACATACAACTCAAGAAAGATATGGAAAAAAGCAGAGATTTGTACAGTCAGTTGTGAGCTAGAAGACACCGACATCAAGCAGGGGATGCAAAGAAGCTGAAAATGATAATTTCTGCCAGTCCGCGTACTCTCCCAGCCTATGGTGCTATATCAACTTTCTTGCGTCAGATTTGAGCAATATCCCTTCAATTCAATTGTGCACCAGAGTTCTTGAACCCACCCTCTAAAATCATGAACGCATCGCTGTACCTTATCTCCAATCCAGTTGATCAGAATGATTAAGCGTACGGTGCTCAACAGTAGTGTAATTGTGCTAACAGTAGTACAAGTTAATGATCAATCAGCGTATAAGCTCTGCAGTTTTTGGATTATTTTCCGATATTTGTAAAAAGAAAAGAAACTGCTTATCGGCCCAAGTTTCTTAGACGGGCTTGGGACGGGCTACCATGAAAAGTGAATACCCACGCTGACTTTGCGCTGACTGAAGTTTACCGAGGAACTACCCTGGGAAAATCAAGCCCTATATAGCAGGTGCTGGTGCGTCCACGGCAGTTCGGCAGCTCGAAGGCAAACACGGTTTCTTGGATTTCTACTAACGTCTTTTTCTTGAAACAAAAACTAATAAAGTGTAAAATATATTTTTTATGCTTGAATACTTTTCCTTGAAGTTGTACAATAAAGCCATCAAGGCAACAGTGTGGAAAGGAAATTTCGGATTCTGCCGGGCAGATCACATTGCAGGTATGACATAACCATTCCTATGCTCGGTAAACCGTCTAACTCAACCGCAATATTTGATCTTTACAGCCCACACATTGGCCCTCATGCCCTTGATATAAATGGAAGTCAGTGATGTTTAGGGTAGTAAGGAACACGTATAAAAGCTCATTAGAAATGCTGGCATCCTTCAGCAAAATCCGGATAACCTCTGTCGTTCTTATCCACTCAATCGTCCTCACCGCATAACGAGATGTCTTTCAAGTCGCTCTTCACCCCTCTTCAGATTGGATCTATAACGCTGAAGAACCGTATTACTATGTCTGCGCTCACTAGAAATCGTGCAGCGGATACGTATCCTAGTGATCTCATGAAGGAGTACTATGTTCAACGTGCGAAAGGCGGAGCTGGACTCATCGTCACAGAAGGCATTCTAGTGACGCGTCAAGGGTACGCCGATAGAATACGATGCTTGTGTATTGTTTGTTGAATGTTTTCCTCTTGACAGAACTGAGTGGCCCCATGCCCCTGGACTTTGGGACTCCAAGCACGTCGCAGGTTGGAAAAATATTGTAGATGCAGTCCATGAAGCAGGAGGGCATATCTACGCACAAGTTCGTCTGATTTTGCTATTATTGACGAGCCTAAAATACTGACACGGAGGTATATGACAGCTTTGGCATGGTGATGTTATCCCATATCCAATCTTAAATTTTAGACTTATTTTTTTCAAAAGTCGGTCGCTTGTCCCATCCTGAGGCTGAACAGCAAAAACTAGCCGGAGTCGTAAGTACTGCGATCTTTCATACTGTTTATGTGGCTAGTTAATTGTTAACTTTAACAACTCCATTGGTAGCCAGTATATGGTCCTTCCGCAATCAGTGCTCGTGGAGGCAAGTTCAGGACCATTCCTGGAGTTCCTGGCTATGTTACGGTAAGATAGCATTTGACTTGTTTGTGGAATTTCCAGTTGATTTTCCTGCAAATTATTCATAGCCTACAGCTATTGAAGATCCCTGGACGATCATCAAGCAGTTTAAGCATGCCGCTGTCAATGCTAAAGAAGCCGGCTTCGATGGTGTTGAGCGTGAATATCTCAGCCTTATTAATATTGTACAACGCTGACTATGATCTAATTTAAAAGTGCATGGAGCAAATGGTTACATTGTTCAGCAATTCCTCGACAGCACTGCTAATTTGCGCACTGACCAATGGGGCGGGAGTATTGAAAACCGTTCCCGCTTTGGCTTGGAGGTTCTTAAAGTAATGGTCGAGGTATTTGGAGAAAACGTTTCATTGAAACTTAGTCCTTGCGGAGGTTACAACGACGTTGGGTGCGCATTATTTACCGTTAATACGATATGATTAGTCACTTTTACTGACAGTATGCAACAAGCATGCCCCTTCAAGAGACGCTGGACACTTATTCGTACTTTATTTCGGAAGCCGACAAACTGAAGCTCTCCTATTTCAATCTCGTCAGATATTCCCCTTCCTTTGATGTTGAATTTGATGGTAAGTCTTCCAATCCGGTATATTTTATATTGACAGAAACTGATAAAAGGTCAAGGTGTTCCACGAGCCACAAAGCATGATGTGCTCGAGTCATATGGGCATTTAATTAAGAATGGCAAGAAATTTTTGAACGCAGGAGTAACCGCCGAAGAAGGAGAAAAATTGATATCTGCCGGAAAACTCGATGCAATTTCCATTGGATTCAATTGGATTACACATCCCGATCTAGCAAAGCGCGTAGAGCATGGAAAGCCTCTCAATAACATGCCGGATATCCCTCATCTTCAAACCAGCAAGACTTCTGGTGACTGGGCTACAGGATATACTGACTACCCTACTGCGACATACTGAGAAACGTTTGTTGTATACATGTACTCATGTTTTTGGGATTGCTTCGACACGCGCGATGAACGGAATTTCACGATATTTTACCCATTGCAATCTACCCTGCCATGCTTTAAACCTCTTCTCAATATGCCAATATTTTGACAGATATTCAAATAAATATGGTATTGTTTTCAACGAAATGAACACCTTTGACATTCAAGTCCTTCAATTGTTGAGAATAAGGCCTCCTCGGCCTTTTCCCGCCAGTTGGTGATCCGAGGTTAAGTCCGACTTCGGCTGTCATGCCGGAGTAGCGGGAGTGGCCGAGGCCCGAGATTGCGTGGCCATTGAGTCCCAATCGAAATCACTTGCTCTCTTCCAAAGAGTCCAAGTCCGAGCTTGAAGTCAGTGTTCCCGTACCGTAGGAGCTGTTCTCCTATTATATAGAAGTCATTTCCTCAAAGGCAATATTGTGAATGGTGCTCGAAAAGATTCACTGCACTAAACATCCCTTGCCAGTGCATTGAAATTATTTGTATGTTTGATTGGTGTATGACTCTCTATAATCATATGCAACATAGGATAGACCTTTAGATAGATAAGCATCTCCTACAACATAACGTTAACTGGTTGTTCATAGAAGTGGGTCCGTCTGCATTCCACATGGACTCAATGTACTTCCTTAGGGGCTTACTTGCTTCATTTATGGGTATAAGTATGTCATATTCCAAAGGTAAAGACCAATAAATGGAGATATGAGAGTGTGAATGGAGATAAAAGATGGTACATTGGGGTAAGACGACACAACTTACAAAGGAATTGTTGGTGAGTCCACTTTTTGAGAGCGAAGCTGTGGGTCAGATACCTATTCCTATACCACCGATTCATAATGCAATCATTTACTGTCTTTGTATAGACGCTTTTGGTCTACATTTAAGCCCCGTATTCAAGTTCAAGCCGATATCCTAAAGGACCATCCCAACATCTTAATCATCGTCTAGTCCGTGCTGAGGATTAAGATGTATAAAAGCAAGGTATCATAGTCATTTTTTCCTACATCTTTTTCTTTCACTTAATTTCTCCGAAACATGGTCGAATACTCTAATCAGAAGACCAACGTCGGCTTCATCGGTTTGTCTGCAACCTCAGGCTGGGCAGCGACGGCGCTTGCGCCCGCGCTTATCCAGCCGTCGTTGCGCGACAAGTACGATCTTGTAGCTGTGTCAACCACAACCGAAGCTTCATCCCTGGCTTCAGCCGATAAATATTCCAAGGAAGTCGGCCATCACATTAAATCGTATTTTGGACCCGCATCTCGCATAGCTTCCGATGAGGATGTCAATCTCGTCGCCATCTCGGTAAAGGCACCACATCACAAAGAGGTTGTTCTCTCCGCCATTGAGGCGAAGAAGGACTTTTTTGTTGAATGGCCCGCTGGGATATCAACTAAAGAAACGGAAGAAATCGCCTCTTCAGCTCGCGAACACGGAGTCAGATCGCTCGTTGGACTTCAAGGACGCCATTCTGTCGTCGTTCGCAAGGTATGTGTCTTTTTCTACCTGAATATTAGTCATTCAACCTATGAATAACAGGTCAAGGAAATCTTGTCGTCTGGTGTTGTTGGTACGGTCAGGTCTACCAACGTCGTGAGTTACAAATAACTTCTCTTTCCAATGTTTTAATTATCCATTTTATTCTCAGATTGCACATCTGCCGAGAGAAGCGGGAACCTTTCCGCCATTCACATTTGATTATTACGAATACACACTTGACAAGAATAATGGTTTGTGCCAACTGTTACTACTAGATTTCCTTTTCATTCAATCTCATGTTTCGAAATAAAAATAGGTGCTACAATGCTCACGGTACCGATTGGACATCAGCTCGATACACTCACACATGTCCTCGGTGACTTTGTTAAAGTCTCTGCAATAGCAACCAATGTCTACCCTGTGCTCACCGTGCTCGACCGTACCCACAAACCAACAGGAAAAACCGTGGCATATCATCAACCTGACCACTACGCCATATCCGGCGTGCTTAAAAGTGGTATTCTCGCTAACATACTGTGGAGAACGGGATATGCCTCGACAGAAGGCCGACGTCAGTACGTCTGGGAGATTGAGGGAGAGGAAGGCACAATAAGGATGGAGTCGAACAATTTATTGGGAGCTATGGCCAGCATGATCGAGCCAGACCTCTATCTTAACGGCAAGAAAGTCGACTTCGAGACCTCTGGAAACGCAGTCGAATCGTGCGTCGAGGCATGGATGCCATTTTCCAACGGTCCTGGAGGTGATTATGCCACTATTGAAGATGCCGTCAAGCACCATCGTCTTTTAGATGCGATCGAAGCAAGTGTACAGGAGGGGAAAGTAGTTGCTTTGTAACATAGGAATACTTTCGGCGATAGACACACTAGTGATGAAACTAATAGCTTGCAGCTGTGTAAGAATTCGCGTGTAATTGTTTTGCTTCATTTCCTCGATTGTTTACGGTAAACGTTCTTTGTCTGCCGAGAAGTGACAATGAAATCACTCCCATACAAATTTATTTCACAAGAAACAAAGAAATTTCAGAGGTTCAATGTTGTCCGTGACCGCCCATTACGCTCTGAGAGAATGTTAAAAATTTCTAGATTCTCAGCCATCACAGCTGAAGTACTGTACCTCGAAGGTATTCAGCATATACCATACATAAATACAAAAAACGCGAATTCTAATCAACCTTATACCGAGTAAACTGCATCAAAAAAATATCAAAAACCTCGCAATCACGAGTCACCTAATATCCAGTATAATAAAAGCGAAAAAGAGGCACGTTCGTGAACATGAACCATATGAAACAAGGTTTTACACGCATAAAGCGCATTAGCAATATTAAAAGCAAAGGGAGGCAAAGCAAAGCAGAGAAAAATCACTCGGGGTACATTGCCAGCGCACGCTGAAGAAGGTCTGGCTGCAAACCACGAAGGCGAAGACATTTCTGGAACAACCTTTTGTCGATGGAGAACTGCACTCTACTTGCCAGGTGCTGTCCGGCCACAAGAGCCTTGATGACGTCGGCAATACGACGTTGCTTGTGAACATTGATTAAGGGCTCCAGGTGCATGGACTTGGGTAAAGGTACGAGCGCAGAAAACACTTCTGGATGGGCTGGAGGGTCAAAGGTCGCATGGACAGGATCAATACCGACAACAAGATGAGGCGCCGTCGCATCAATGAGCCCCGGGAGTTTGGTAAACACGCGAAGCTGGGAAAGATAAATGCCTGCGAAGAATCAATACCAAAGAAAATGAAAGAAAAATGTAACCTCGCATACCAATGAAAGGGATACAAGCAGTTGGAACCATTGGGCGGTTATCTGAAGTTCCTCTGCCCTTACCGCTCTGAGAGTCCCCGCCACTAATCACGGAGGCGGCATGAGAGCTACCCTCGAGAGGCTTCGCGTCGACAATCGAATCGACAATTTGGCGCATAAACTTAAAATGATCAGCGACCGTAATGAATATTTTCAGATCCTTGAACACCCGAGCCTCGAAGACGCCGATCCGATTCCAGCCTTGCCTTTTCATAGCTCTGGCAACCCATTCATCTTTCAGCGCCATGATAATGGCCGTCAAAGTGTTGAAATTACTGAGGGAATAACATTTCTAAAAAAGAGAATAAGATGAAAAGAAATCGGCACACATCAGAAGCCACAACTTACCCAGGCAATACGTAAGAACTTCGAGACGACGATATGTCTCTCAGTAGGTGGAGTCAAAACGACTTCAGAAATGACAAAAGAAACCATGAGATTGAAGCGGGCGCGCACAGCCGCCAGGGCAGTTGTCTTCTCGGGGAACTGTTGCTCAGCTTTCCATCGCGCTCTGTCCTTGAGATACTGCGCCCATTCATAAACATTAATCTCCTGACAATATATCCACTCGCCCGTGACCAGCTCTTCAAACTTGACGCCCATAAAGAGCTCTCTGTCGATCATCGAGAAGTGCTCCGCGAGCTGTTCAGCCGAGTAATTGAGAATAAACGATCGGTGGATGCTATGCGTCGATTCAGAAGAAAATTTGGACGAAAAGATGGATTCTGTGGGTGGACTGATGGAATCAAACGCGGGCCTTGCAATTGGTGGCAATCTGCTCTGCAGAATTTCCTCAGGGACTGCTGGCTCCGGGGGCGGTTTTTGTGACTCGTTACGAGCAATTGGTTCGAGGCCGGGTGGGAAAGGGAGTTGCTGAGTAGATTGCGAAGGGATCGGGGTGCGCGGCATTCCATCCCTGTCATCATTATCATTACTGTCATCCGTCTCGGAGGAGGACACAACCAAGTCAGGAGGACTTTCGGGGTCGGTATCATCAGTCGCTGGGTATACCTCGTCAATGAATCCTTCAACGTCGTCTTCGGAAAATATTGAACTCTCATAATCATAATCGCCATTCCTAAGCCGTTCCTGCATAGACCGAACCCACCCATCCACCTTTTCCGCCTTCTCCTGCTGGATTTTTGGGTTGATCTGCCCTTCCAGCCTCCGCAAAGCTGCCTCCACGTCTCCACCATCTTCCCCATCATTGCTCATCGATTCAAATGTGCGCTGAAGGGTTTTCATCTGCCAGCGAGAAATGGGCTGTGGAAGCCCAGAAGATGAAGGCGAAGACTGGGAATGTGTTGAACTAGCAACAGAATCGCGCATATATTCGTTGGAAAAGCCCATTGAAGACACCTCTGAGCGTCTCACAAATTCGAAATCGCGCCGGTTGGGAAGCCTTCTCGCGGGGCGCATTAATCCTGGCGGAGCAGGCAGATCTGATCCGCCAGGCAACGATGAAGTATCAGATAAATCTAAATCATCAATGGAAGTGTCAAACGACCATTGGTTGTGTTGTCCCGGGAACGTAGGAGGAAGAGGACCGTCGGCGGTCAAGATGGCACCGAAAGAGTCAGTCGAAGAAGACATGAAAGATTCAGGACGGTCGGGTTCTCTAAGGCCATGAGTGTCGTAATTGAATGATGCAGGACTAAGTCGGTGAATTTCAGACGTCTCGGGAGCAGACTCTATTGGGCCAGCGCAAGCTTCGTCCTGCGAGACAACGGGATCAGGAGATAACTCGTTAAGTTCTTGCACGGATTCCACAAATGAAGGTGGAGGAGACGATTCTGATGGTTCAGGCAATGGCGAAGAAATCGAAGTTGGAGATTCGGTCTTAATAGTGGTCGTAGCAGTCGTGTCGGGAGCAGGAGAAGCGTTAACATGAGATGACAGAGGAGAACTTGATAGTTGGGAACTTGGGTATATATTTGCAGTTGATAGAGGTACTGAAGGAGTTGGTGGTGCAGATGGCAATGGCGGTAAAACAAGGAGAGAAGGAGTCCGAGAATGGCTTTCCAGAGGGGCAACGATGATCTCGGAGGAGCTGGGCCTCGGGGCCGGAGGTTCTACCATCCTGAGGTAGTTCTCAACGCCACCGTTTACAGTGAGAAGATCCCGAGCAGCGTTGAGGTCAAGATCGAAAGCTTGATCTCCAACACCACAGGCACCCAGGGTGTTGGCAGGACGAACCGCTGACTTCTGGTTCAAAACACGCTTCCAACGCCCAAGTCTGCCAATTGTCCTGACGAAAGCTCTCGACAAGGCGCTATGGTGGTGGCCGAGAAGAACGGGAGCCGTATTCTCAACGAAAGGCAAATCGACATCTGCGCTTGGTCCTGGAGCATGGTCCGTGCGTTGAAGAATGTTGAACGATGAAAGCGGAAGCGATGATGGCCGATTCGGTGAAAGGACGGTACCACCAACGGCGCCTGCTGTGAGATGGGCGTTGGCTGAATCGATCGGGAAGCCGGAAAGTTCTTCAGTTTTAGCTTCGTCCGGAAGAAAATCAAGGTCGAGGATCGAATCGTGGTCTTCTTGAGGTAACTTCCGAATAGCCTCAGCGAAGCTTTTACCCAGTAAGTGATCGACAGGGCGTTCTTCATTGTCTGAGCTAGACTTGTTTTCTTTAGGTTTTTCAGTGCGGATGTGGGCCCGTTTGCATTCCTTTGCAACTTTGATCAACCTCTTGACAATATCCTGTAAGATTCATGGCAATGTTAGATCTAAGGTCCAGTAAGCGTGATAATATCTTACGGTCGCATCACTGTGTTTCTTTAATATCGGATCCTCGATCAAAGTGTTCAGCCAGTCCGCAATTAACAACCTTAATTCACGATTCGGTATAAAGTCGACAGTGAAAAAAGTCAACAGCCAATATCGAATAGCGACAAACGTTCGCACACGAACAATGCGACGGACAGTTTCGTCTTGTCTGGAAGCGCCAGTCTGAAGTGCCCAATGGAAGCGACATATGAACAAATGGCAAAGATCCACAGCTGGGACATACGTCCGATATGTCAGAAAGAAGTTAAGGAGTTCGTCGTAATTCAAGTCGCTGGTGAGCTGCGCGATCCAACGTTCGATTGTAGCTGCCAAAAGCACCCGCTGCCCCTGCTTGGGAAGACTGGCGGCTGAAGCGTCGGGGGACTTGAACTTGGAAACTTTGCTGCTTCGTCTTTTTGATATGCTCGAAGACGGATTGGACGACGAAACATCCGTCAAGCTGTCGCGCGATTTCGAATTGAAATCGTCCGCCTCAGACTCAACTTGCGTCTCTCCCCAAAGAACGAAACGAGGGTCGTCTCTCGGGGCTGCACTCTGGTCGGCAGCCAAAGAAAGTTTGATCACGTTGTCGTTGTCGATTTCCGGCACCAATTTTTCAAACATAGGAAGACCACGGTACGTTTGGAGCACATTGAAGACTTCGGTGGAATATTGAGTTGACAGTCGATTACCCTCGGCCATTGGTGCCACATCAGGTTCCGCTTCAGCAGGCGGATCACTATGCGTGTCGGAATCAATAGAAACCTCAGAGAGTAAACTTAAACGAATAGCTGAGGCAGGACGACTCCTTTCACCAGCCGTACCCGACGCATCATCAGAGGAAGGCACGGGTGAATCGCTGCCTGGCAGACTCTCTTGGGAATCACATTGACGAGCCGTTCGCCCAGACTCAAAAGATTGCATTTCTCGCAGATGCCTGGGTGGAGGGTTTGGTGCGACCTTGATAGCTGGCGACTTGAAAACGACATTCGGACCAAATGGTTGTGGTACTGTCGGACGAGTTTTAGGGGCATCTGGAGATGACGTATCAGGGGTGAATAGGCTTTGGTTGGAAAAGTCGGCTGTTGAGGTCAAAGGGTTGAACCAATCCAACAATTCTGCAAATGCGTCGATTGGACGAGGAGGAGGATATGAGGCAAATGGCATGGGAAGTCGAGGAATGTCCATGGCAGTAACACTCTGCGAGTGACCCCTACCTGTAACTGCAAATGTGGGCGCAGAAGTGATGGTGGGTTCGGAGCTAGACATATCGGGTATGGACCGAGTCTTCCGG
Source organism: Psilocybe cubensis (assembly GCF_017499595.1). Classification (NCBI taxonomy): domain Eukaryota; kingdom Fungi; phylum Basidiomycota; class Agaricomycetes; order Agaricales; family Agrocybaceae; genus Psilocybe; species Psilocybe cubensis. The sequence continues at coordinate 2,531,588 of NC_063008.1, read as the reverse complement.
AGCTTCTTGGATATTGAAGGAGTATTAGATACAATAGGAGGACGACTAGTTGGGGGGATAGAGGTTTTGGCAAACATTCCGGGTTGGAGAAAATGCATGCTCAGCCGAGACCGGCGCTGTGTACGAGGAGAATGCGAGGCGTCACTTGAGTTCTTTGGTTGCGCTAAAAGGTCGTCGGCATCAGCTGCAGAGGCAGCAGGAGCAGAGTTTTTGCCGCGATGGCTAAGGTGCATCGTCAGTTCTCGTAAAACGGATGCTCAAGGAAGCAATATACGGACCCAATGCGGTACATTGATTTCCCATGTTGATTTACGAAAGCTGTTATAGCATAGGGAGAACGAACGGAAGGACCAACGCCTGCCAACTGGTCGTATCTTCTCTTCAGAATATGAGCTGTCGGTCCAGACGACGTTTCAATGAAACTGCCATCAGCTGATGGGGTGGTGACGGTGAGAGTTGACCATCAACAGGGTGATAAGAGAACATACGTGCAACGCTGATGTCGCTCAAAGCTACATCAGGGCCCAAATCCAACTCTCCATTTTCTTCACGCAGGTCGGCAAGTGAGAAGACATGGGGTGTCGGGGCAACAGGTAGAGATGGTGACAGATATTGAGGAGAAGTTTCCGGTAATTTGAGAGTAGATGCTAAAGAAGGGCCGTCGAGCTGATCAACAGCCAAAATGGATTCTGGAGCTTCAATTACTGGTATTTGTACTGTCGATGAGGGATTAGTGTCGGGCAGTATCTGGACATCAGGGATGGTGGTGTCGATTTGTATCGTATCGGACATGGTAGGATAATGAATATAAGCGCGAGAGTCAGCGTCGACGATCAATATGACATGGTTCAGCAATTTGGAAGTCGTAGGGTGGACCTCTGAGCCGGTGGCCTCAAAGTGAAGCGTGCTTTACTAGAAAACAGTTAGCCTATATAATATTGTATTAGATCTATACGTACTGATACAATGCGTGAACTTGCTCGTCGCTGGTCGTCGTCAGTGAGGAGAAAGAAAGGCCGACGTCTAAAATCAGGAATAATAATCGTGTGTCACATTCACGTGCAGTTATGTCCAGAATAGGTCAATCCTCCTTGATAATTCCGGATGGGCCATATGTAAGAAAAATACGGAAAAAATCTGTAAGGTTTAGAGACAAGGAGAGTCCTCTTTTATAATTCTACTTTATTATTTTATCTCCAACTTTTCTACCTATAATATACAAATACTTTTCTTTCAATAGTCTCGGCCAAGTTTGTCACAATGGCACGTGAACATGTGACATGCTGTTATCACCCTGTCACGGTCGCGTCGAAACGCTTCTTATATTTCTACCATTCGCGACCTTTGTATTTTTCAAGTGTATCCTTTCACACATCTCCACTGAATTTTCGTATATACTACCGAAGATCTGTCTCAAATGGCTGTCACGATCAGGGTACATTTACCTTCCTTTCAAAGATTCATTAGGATTGACGCCTCGGGTTTCCAGAATGTCGAGTTTATGAACAACCCAGCGCGCTTCTCGGATGTATACCGATTTCGTGTCACCTTTGAATGCATGGCACCACTAGAAGATGGTATGTCTCGCATTTTTGGATATTCAGACTCGAAATTCTGATTACTTTGAAGATCTCGAGTGGAGGCTTATTTTCGTATCATGTCCTGGCGACGAAGAGCTGGATCAAGAACTCGATGATTGTCTTGTTGGTCCCGTTCCAAAGGGAGTCAACTCATTCGAATTTGAAGGCTGTGCGCCTGATCCCTCGCGAATACCCACGGATGATGTGCTCGGAGTGTCAGCTCTCATCCTAACAGGATCTTACAAAGACCAAGAATTTGTGCGAGTGGGATACTACCAGAATACGGAATACGACAATGAAGAGATGAACATCACCCCACCCCCACAAATTATGTTTAATCGCCTGGTGAGAGACATTAGTACGAAACCTCGTGTGACATCTTTCAGCATCAAATGGTGTGTATCTATGGCCTATGCATCGCTTTCGTCGCGCTGAGCCTTACTCTTCCCAGGGATGTTGCTCAACAGCCTGGTACTTCTGTAGCCCTTGGTGCTGCAACCTCTGCACCAGTACCCTCCGCGGACGATATCAGCAACGACGATGATAAAATGGAAGTAGAAACCAATGGCAAATCATAACCATACCTAAAGGACTATTGTAATATTTGCTCTCTTGCTTCATCCTTGTAGCTTATACACTTTAACCATTTGATAGTCGCTGTTGTGTCAATATACCATTGATCTCTGAATTCCGACCCGCAAGTTAATAAAAGTACACTAGATCCGTAGTCATAAAGATTGAGAGGCGAAAGGAAATCAGAAGTCGTCAAGATCCACCATTTTAGTTTCTGGTTCATTCTTGTCTATCGCCTTGGGGGCCAGCGTCATCTTCTCTGGCAACTCGTCATTCGAGTCACTGTCCAAATCACACATTTGCTCTCTTGGCTCTTCCGGTGCCACCTTATCTCGTTTGGGCGCTGTGACTCCAGATCGAATCCGCGGACCAGGCTTAGGACCCAACGCAATGTCTTTTCTTCCCTGTAGTAGCGCTTCAAGAGTTTCTAGCTAGTTCAACGGCAAAAATATAAATTGTCATAGAAAATACGGCAGTACACACAAAGCGCACCTTCTGTTGGACACCCTTTGTTTCCACTCTTCGTTGACCTGGTTTCAACGAGGGGTCGAAACCTAGAGATTTGATGATTCCAGCGGAATATGCTGTCTTCCGGAGATTGTCAATCTTGGTGTCACTCTGACCCCCTTGATCCTCTTCATCGCTGCCCTCCTGATCTTTCTTTCTTTTCTTTGTCGTAGTACCCACGCTTTTGTTGTCCTTTCCACTTTTCGTGAGCTGGCGATTCACCTCCCTAGCTTTCATGACAGCCTTCATGCCCTCCTTATCTCGCTGCAGCAGTGCTTTGAGTGCTCGATCGGAGTCTTTGTTATCCATTATCCGCTTCGCCCTGGCTTGTCCTTCTCTTCCTATAGTTTCTCCAACAAACATTGTCCTAGGGTCAGCAGATGACCCAGAGACGACATGCCCCGCGACCATATACGTCGCTCCATTACCAGAAACCTCATCTGATGGTTTGAGACCCCATTTGCGTAACGGATCATAAGCGTTTTTGCTCTTATGAGTCGCGGACGTAGACATTCCAGAAGTACTAGGGAAAATGGAAAAGAGGGGCATTAATACATCCAATACCAAACTCGCATTAGAAAATTTGCTCACCCGACGGAGAATTCAGGCCGCGCTGCTCTGCGCCGCTGGACAGCGTTTTGAACATGGTAATCACAAACTTCGCTCAGTCGCTTATCACACCAGCTACCACATATCTTTCCGTCTTGTTTTCGAACAGTACACATACCCAGATCCCGCGCACGTCCAAGAACCATGATAGAAGACGCAGATTCTGGGGTTAGAGCCAGAATATTGTTCACTGGATGAGGACTATCATTCGACCTCTGTCAGAAGTACATCGTTAGAAATTAAACGGATAGAACATGGTGACAGTTATACTCGCCTGGAAAGGCTTTAGTATTCTGGGATTCAACAACGCAATGACATCCCCTTCTTTCACATTCGTAAGATGCTCAAACGCGCCTCGACTCCCGCCTTTATAAATCTTCTCCGGCTTCCTTCCATCATCCCTGGGTATCAAATCAAACCCATCCGCCTCAAAAAGCAGCAGCGTCAAAAATGCATCACCCCTAATCGTTGGCGTGCGCCCCGTCGCCGACGACGTCGACCCCGACCGCGCACCGAAATCCACCAGCTTCAAATTGACGAACTTCTTTCCGCCTGGCTTTTCAGGCTCGTTGTCTCTGTTCTTGCCCTTCCAATGCTTCTTATTAGCATCGGGATCTCCACTCTCCCGCTCGATTGCGACCGGTGCGCGCGTGAACTTGATCGGACCTCGCTCTGCCACTACGGCGATGGTGATCCAGTCGCCTGGTACAGAGACGTCATAGCCCTGCTTATCGGGAAGTAACCTGATGGACGAATAAAGACGGGATGGTGAAAGATAGTATCGCCCCGCCAAATGATCATTAAATTCCTCATGTGGTATTGTCCGTGAGCTGTAATAAATCATAAGAAAAAATTGATGTCGAGGGGAAATGAAACATACACCATGGCAATGCCTGAATGAGGCTCTAGCTTCTCGAAATTGGGGTCGTCGGTGGGCGGCGTATGTTGATATGGGCCCGGTTCTATATTCTCTATGAGAGCCAGCCGTTCATCGCGTTTATGTCCGTGTATCTCATGGTCAACAGGTGATGGCTTTACAGGTCGGTCAGTGAATGCTGCAGAGCGTGGGTGTGCCTCTGGTGCATCCTCCCCATCCCCTTTCTGAGTGATGCTTGCTAACTTGTTTATTATGTTTGAAGGAGCAAGTTTTGTGAATTGCTGGGGCGGTTTGCTGCTACTTGCCACAAGACGCGATATATTCGGAGACGTTGAGTGAAATACCGGTCTGGCAATGGGTTTCCCCAAGCAACGATCGTCTGTTTTTCTCTTCTTTTCTAAGTTACAAAAGATCAACGTGTTTCAAGTATCTGGTTCATAGAACTCACTTGGTGACGGTGTCGCTGGCGCCAACGTTACAGGCTGATCCACACTCTTCCTCTTCGGTGACCTCACCATTGGCGTCGTCTCAGATTCAGATTCAGGCTCCAAACATGCTTGAAGCAGTGCTATCTGCCTCTTAATTTCCTCCTGGGTTTGCTTTTTTGCAGCATTTCGGCTTGTTGAGGAGTTCATGGCAAAGGGTGGTGTTCAAATTGTCACGAACCAAGTCGCGCCAATGATACACGACGCGTGGATCGGAGTCTCAAATCAATATGGACACATGTCACGTGGCACTGCTCGCGGTCTTTGAATTCTTGGAGGAGGATGACTGAAATGGGCTGAAATGCCTTAAGCACGGAGAGATGTTATTCATGCTGACTGTATATACGTTCTTTATAGACATATACACTAGTCGTTGTGATATTTGGATTTTATTACCACTGTAGTTGACATGTTTTGAGCCGTTGCCCGACTTACCCGCGTTGAAAGTCACTGTTACCCACCAGGCAGCAAATAATAAGACATACTAAATGGTAAAAAAAAATAGAGCTCTGCACATAGAAAAAAGTGCGCAGGTCGTCTTTCTTTATACAAGAAATAGAGTCTTATATCACACGTTCCCCTATTACTAGCTATCACTACCGAGTCTATTCTTTAACGGCCTCCTATCGTCCGAGAGAAAGAGAAAATTCCTGACCGATGACCTCGGTGACCAGGCTTCTTCAATATAAATATCTCTAATAGTTGTTTAACACTTTTTGAATGCCCCTGCGTGCCAGAAATGGTGGAATTGATTCCACTGTAGAATAGGAATGCAATCATCTGCATCCTGAAAAGTAGAGGACTTCATCTCAGATAACAAGGGCTTCAAGGCCTTCCTTTTCGAAGCAGCGTAGGAATGGCGGAGTGGATAATATGCAGACGGACATTAACGGATAAGCGTTTTGGAGCTGTTGACCATGAGTCAGTACGACACCGTAGTGGTCATGTTTCCCATGTGCCACTGATCGAACAACAGATCAGAAAGCGTAGGACCTATTAAGCAAAAAAAAAAGAAAATCTCATTCTAGGCATATATTACGCTGTTTACGGGCAGTTTCCTGGGCCCAGGGGTTAGAGATGTGGCTACCTGTTGTTGTTTGAAGTTGTCATCTATTTGTCTTGATCCCACGGACCATCCTACTTCCACGCTTTGAAACTCAGATGGTGTGAAGATTCCTCGTTTATCGCAGCAAAACGCTGCGAAACAGATTCAAATGTGGCTATAAAATGGGGGATGACACAAAAATATATCATCTGACAGGGGAGGTGGGTAACAGGGATGGTGTACAACCGCATTGAAGGGCACAATGGGGCAGGTCGTCTAAAATTGCGGCTCCGGGGAGTGCCGTAGTTTGTAAATGCCAACAACCGCTGATTTTGGATCGTCATTTACAGCTTGCCATTGACCTTCATCTTGGTTGAGCGCCTGCTTCAAACCCGTCTTATCGCCTGCGGCCATGCTCAAACCTCAGAGTAGTATATCTTCATTTACTATACAGCAATATCCCTCATCCCCTGAGGGATCATTGGCGCACACATTTAGATGCGAAACCAGAATCGCCAATATCAGCTATCAGATTAGGTCTCTGTCAAACTTCGTCTCTGCATCCAAAGATCTACTGGACTTTGCAACTCTCGCTTCGAACTTTTCAATATATCAGAACCAGGTTAGTGCTTGTTATCATTACTTAAAATTTTACCTTAACGCACGTACTCATGACTATTCTTTAGATCATTGACATTATAGAGGTAACCTGATATTGCAATCTACTTGCAACTTGACTACTGACTGCATTTATTAATAGTTGGCTCGAAAAACTCTCGAGTCCGCTGGGATTGTTTTATTTCTATGGGCATCATGTCCAGCTAAACTTACAGACCACAAAGCTTCTTACATAGAACTTCTAAGAATGCTTCGAGCCAACCAAGGCCACGTAGATACCGAATCACAAAGTAAGTAATCATGCAAAGGTACTCACACACTGATTACATGCTCATCCTTGGTTCTCCACTCGACTTAATGTAGGGCGTGTACGAGTGTTGTTGATGCCTTTGACATCGCACTTCTCCACATCGCCGTCACCGCCGCCCTCGATCCCCCCCAGACTTCTGGTAACGGGTCGCAACCCTCCTAGCACTGACTCTTCTGTCTCCAACTCTCAAGAAATTGAGTCTACATTACAATCGCAAGATGATTCGTCATCCTCTATGCTCCGTGAGTTGGCTTCACAGAACACAGCCATCCGTCCACGTCTCACGCTTAATAACATTTCCTAGCGCCCAACGAAATTCGGCAAGTGGAACCACCGAATAGATCTCCGGTGGCTCCACGTCATCGGAGGCTATGGGATAGCCGTGAACTATCTTATGCCTCCGTGGGTCCAAGGCATCGTAGTCGTAGTCGTAGTCCTCACCGCTTTCAGCAGCAAAGCGCGGATGAAAAGCTAGAGCAAGAAAATGTCGCTCCGGAGACCACAATTGCATTCCGCCAAGCTCCGAGGACTCAAAGGTTCGGTATATTCCTTACCGGACGGTCCTCAATGCTGGGGAACTACAATCGTACCGATCGGAACTCGAGCTTACCTGCTCATTAGGAGTTGCAAGAGCCTTTGTCTTTATCGTTTTGCTGTAGAGTTTTTGACTTTATTCTGGGCCTCCTTTGTTTCGTTCTGCGCCTCTACATTTTACACCGCCACAAACTCCATTCTCCTCGCAATCTAATATACCACAAATTCGTCATCGTTTAGCCTTGACTCGTTGGATTCTAACCTTTTGTCACAAGTTACTGGCAATAAACCATTCATACGTTAAGGTAAAGTTGCCAAACTGAATTCTGGAACGATAAAGAATCTGGCAGAAAGCATCGTGCAACCCTATAGCCGTTCTATCAGATAGACGTCTGATTGCATTGCAGCATCATTTTCCACATGGGATAGGTTCATATCGGTACTAAAGGCTTACTTATAAACTGCAGTATATTGCACTAACCAACGGGACGGCGTCGATGGACATCGAGTACGGTAGGACGGCGCAAATCTCAATTCTTGCCTATGCTCACGTTGAAATCTACAGATACACCTGCACGCTGGCAATATAGTATACACTACAGATATATTTACGTTGATCACTACCGCTGAAACGGTGCTGGGAAATTTTTTCCGATGTTGACCAAGAACCAAAAACATAAGCATCGCCGTGAGCGTGAGCCCTGATGGTAATCTTCGGCGCTTGAACTATTTTTCAGCCGGTCTTATATCCGGCTTACATTTCCCAACCTTCCACGCCTCATTGCACAATTGGATGACCGTAACCTAAGCAGCCCTGCTCATGAAGCTCAGAAGGTTTGTGTTATTTGACTAAAAAGGAAGTGTATTGTGATCAAACTGCCAAGAAAAATGATCGGTGTTGTCACCCGATGTGGCGATAAGCCATCCCTGACTTGGACCCGCCAGATTGAACAAAAGAACTTTTATCTGAGAGAGACTTATTGAATTTAAGTAGCAGTCTATCCTCGAAGTTACCGAAGCGAATACAGACTGTGACGATTGAAGAGGATGATGATGATGGCGACCGGTGATAAAAATAGCTTGCATGACAGACTACAGCGCTAAACCCATTGATATCTGTAATCTGAGGCTACTAATAAAAGCATACAAGTGAGTAAAGAGACAGTAAGGAGGTAGGTATGCTGTGTTATACTGTCGTGTTCGATTGAGGTACATCTGTGAGAATACCCAAATGACGTCGTAAGTAGGATTCTGAAATGTGGAGGATCATGATGACATGTGACAAGCGAGGGAGCCTGGAAGTGCAACTCTCCCCGGTACAATGTGGCCGCTGTATGTGTGAGCCATAAACGAACTCACTTCATCAACACTTGTGTAAGGGGAGAGGTGAAAAGAACGAGTTACACACGATATACTTAGTACTATTGTCAATAAAAATTCCTTCATGAAGGCAGCGATGACTAATAAACACACAAAACGGGCATCAGAGCTATCTGCAAACCTGACCCAGAAGATGACTTGAAGTTCCACAAACTTAGCTGGAGAGATGAGCTGGAAATGATCAAGTTGGGGGAAGAAGATGTGTCGTTACCTCAGCGTCTCGTTTCGTCGCCAGTACAAAATGAAGGAGGTTTGTTTGCTGATTAAAACGCTGCATTTTTTTGAGTATGTGTCCTGAATTACTGTCGCATTTGCTGTCAAATAGATCAAATTGAACTGACTAAACCATACCCAAGTCGTAGTCGTTGGATGTTTACTTTAGACGTGTAGATAATGTTATTTTCAAACTAGGGCAATTGCGTATGATTTCATTGTAAGATAACGTATCCTACAATGCAATCCAGTACATGCCACTAGAGTACAACACTTGATGTCGATAATATCAAAGTGAGTCCGATGTTTCAAACTTGTGGAAGTCATACATCGAGCATATGGTCGTCAGAGGTCGTGAACGTAAAAATAACTGACTAGAAAAGAATTCAAAAGATAGGAGATAAATCAAGTCAAATGCTCGTCGATTTGGAAAGTTAAACGGTATCGCTGGCGGTGGGTGTGGATGTGATGAAAGAGATAAAGCACAATGGTGTCGCGCAACTCCTGTGCTGGGGATGCACCTCAACGAATCTGAGAGTATGCGGAATCAGAGCTAGTGATGCTCAACATGCTTCCGCGTTTCTTGAGCTTGGGTGGCTCCTTTCGCTTTGACACACCTCGCAGACATTAATTTTGCCGTCCGATGGTGTTTGGTATACCAATCGAGTACCGGTACCATCAAGGACACTGTATCCGATTGGTTTGTCGATACTAAGCCGCATAGTGGTCACCGTGGAGAACGACGGGAACGAATGGACGGCGAGACAGTTTTCAAACCACGGCTTGAGGTTGTTGAAATCCATAGGCATGGGCTCGCCGATAGGTGGGCCTTGTGTCGTCAGAACCTCCTTACATTGAGGAGAGAAGTGAATGCCCGTCATAACGGACTTGACGTCTAATTTAGAGGGCAGGGCGTTGGAGTTCTTATTCTCGCTGACATTCCAAATCCGCAATATGCCTCGGATGTCTCCAGTTGCGAGAACTTTGGGCTGCCAAGGGCACCATGCCACAGACTACAGACGAAGGCAGTAGTCAGTATCGCGACAGGACAGGAGATCTAGGAAAAAAACACTAACCGATATCTTGCCACTTTGCTGGATTTTCTTGCTGCGGCGATGAACCGATTCACCGACCTGCATAGGAGGTCCAAGCCCATTTTCCCAGCACAAGACCTGGCCGATGGCATCGCCGCTAGCAAGGTACTTTCCGTCAACGCTCCAATGGAGGGTTGTAATTTCGCCTTCGTGACGACAGAATTTGCGGGATTGTTCCTTGATCTTTGAATGTGGCAGACGCGTGTCGTAGTTGCGTATAACGCCCTTGAGGCTGCCGATCGTCAAGATTGGGCCATTCCAAGCCATTGCAGAAATTTCTTTGCTAGAGTGCCATGACGCTGTCATCTTCTTAGCTTTGACATCCCAGAGCTGGATGCAGCCTTTGCTCGTCCCGATAGCAATAACGTCTGGCTGGGACGTGGTGTTGACCTCCAGAGCGCGCAGGCTCCCATGACTCTCCTTCAGCTTCATGAGCTGTCCAATCTCTTCGTTAGCGTTGACATTAATGTTCTTATAATGAACACGATTTCCGCGGGTGAAGTAGACGAAGTTGTTGACAGAACATCCTAGGAGACGAGCGGATGGCTGATTGGGGGCGGAGGGCGTATAGTCAATGGTGGTACGCGTATTGCGCATCCAGTGCTTAGCAGACGATTCCGGGTATCTAGACAAGGGATCCGGCAACATAATTTCATTCGCTGCGAGCCGCATTTGTCTCACAGTTGGGTCGTCCGAATCGGAAACAGGCAGGAATTCCCTGCTTGCAAAAGGGCTTCCGTGGCGGGAACCCGTAAATGATGAGTGTCGACTTAAAGGTCGGTCAAGGCGTAAAGACGGTGTGTATTCGATACTGGTGTTGCTCAAGTCCTCGAAACTTGTATCGAATAGAGACAGGGAGCTGCGGCTTATACTGCGGCTCACAATCCTATCAGCCTGTATATTGATAGTCATGAGGGAATTATTACTGTCGAAGTAGAGTTGTGACTTACACCGAAGCCGATAGAACCAGGGCGGCCATAACTGGAGGGAATCGCCATGGCAGATGGACGAGGCCTCGGCCGGCTGCTAGAAACAGAGAAGGCATCTGAATCGAGGGATAGGTCTAAGCTGAGATCGAATAGACTAGAAGACGACAATCTGGGCCTCTTTGTTTGATTAGTGGATGTATTGGACTCGACAACCAATTCAGGATTGGAGTCAACGCGTTTCCTGACGCCTAGATTTACCGGACCGCCGGTCTGCGAGTTACCAGAAGTGGACGCAGCTGGCGGATCCATGTGTCGATCTCTGTAAAGCCACTAAGTTACTTAATATCTATGTAGAAATCGGTGATAGTCAAGGACGAGAATGGAGAGAAGGGTTTGGTAGATGAGGAGGTAAGAGATGAGATGAGAGAGAGAGCCCCCGCTTATTTACTGCCTTTTGTTGACGTGTTATTTGGTCTTTTTGATTTCGGCGGGCCATCGGCAGTTGATTTTGGTTCCACGCGGTGGAAACCATTGTTGTCCTTAAACGGCCATGTTCAATTTTGCTATGCTGTCGCCAACTTCCCAAACGAAAGATGTCAGGACTGTCAAGTGCTAGGGAGGTCTAATGTGTAGACGCCAAGATCAATGGTATACGCATCCCATTATGTTTATTTCTGATACAAAGCAGGACACTCGAACCAAGAATGCAAACAACGCCATATCCCATCTTATAAAGAGTCGGGACGAAACAGGGACATGAGTAGCCCTTTCAAAACTGTCGAAAGAGAGGTGTGGGTCGCGTAAACCTTGAATCTATGAGCTTTCTCTTCGGTATGTTCATCGGCTCTTACATCTTGACTGACACAAATCTTACCTATGTCTCCAATTCAGTCTTCTACCAGTCTAAGGATAACTGCGATGAACTGAAGAATATGATGTACACATCTTTGCATTGCACGTATTTCAAGGATCAAGATCTCAAGAGCGTTTCCTTGACTTGCTGCCACGGTGGTCGACAGCCATCTGAACGCGTGACAGCACGGTTCCTGGTATTTATCTTTTTTACAAATATCCACCCTTGCTTTCATGCAGGCTTACTCCCATCACTTCCTTTCCATGCCCTATTTCGACCTCGTGCGTTTATCCAAGAGGCAAGAGTCTTTAATGTCCTTTTTTTGGACGCGGACCCCTTGAAGCTTCTACACATGCTGGTAAAATGCTCTTTACTCTTTATCGGTCGCATCGGCTCTGTATCCTTGGGAGGTCTCGTTTCAGTTTTCCCTGAGACGATTGCGCGTCCTGACCTGTGACATCTTCTTCGCGTTTGTTGATTAATCTCACGTGATCGCGACAGACACTGTGACTCGCGCCGGCACAGAGTCTTGTTTCAACTCACGCCCGACCCTTATGGCTGACGCGTTTTTGCAACACCTCTGAAAGAGACGGGTAACGCATTTATCCCTGGTTAATCGCTTGTCTGTATTCTCATGTACATGGAGGGCAAGTTGTTCCACGAAAAAAGGGGACTGTCCGGCGATCTGAAGGCAGTGCTAGCCAGGCAGTGAGGAACTTGAAGGCCGGTGACCCCAATCTCTGTCTCTGTATGTCACAGTGGGATTACAGATATCCGCGGCATAGCTCAATCCGCCGTACTGCCGCGAAAATAAACCTCGTGGATGAACTTTCTGCTCATATGCTCCCTTACTTTCTCAAAGTACATGTTTCAAGAAATGATTCGATCGACATATTCGCGTCGGTCCCAACAACTGTGATCCAATGTCCAAAAAGGAGCCACTCTGAAATGGGGCTCTAAAAGCTCTGAGCCGTATACACAAAGACAGACAAAGCACCTTCAGACAGCCACGACCTAACAGCGAGGTTTATTATTTGTTCCCAACAACTACAGCTAGCAGCCTTGTATCACTGTCGCTTCTTGTCTATGATCCTTTTACTTGGGCCAAGATATCCAGAATTATTTGGTTGCCTGGGCCTAATCTTGCTGGACATTCACGTTTCCCTCGGATCCTGTGCACTTCATCTCGCCTTATCTGAGGCCAAGTGTCGTGTTCCGACACGAGTTTTATGTTTTTTCCTGTTTGGGTCGGGCTCAAAATGGAAAATAATCGTACAATGACGCAAGGCTGAAGCGGACATCCGGTGCAAGAGCGCAGTGGACCTTCTGGCTAGGACTGTTTTCAGTCATTCAGTTACTTCATGGGTTCCCTAATAGCATCGTATTCGGAAAGCCATTGGTGCGGTACGGGCCAACGAAGGTTTCATTCAATTCCTCATTGTTGGCGACTTTCATATTCCGTGACTTAGGTTCTCGTCGTCTTTACATCTTGCCTTTCGCTACACCCTATGGAGATGTTGAAATCTAGCTTCCCTAATGTGGTGCTGTCAATCTACATTGCAAAGACAAAATGCTTTTGACGATCTCAGAGATCACCGAGGAGCTCACACCCTGATACTTCGCGATCCTAACTTACAGAAAATACGACGCCCAACCTCGCCATTTGCTGCTGCCGCGTTTTACTGACGGATGCCCACAGGTTATCGTAGAGAAAAATAATTTGTCAACCACATATGTATCGCCATGTTCTGACGCTAAGGCCAAGAAGACTTGCCCCATGACTCGCTTGTGTCCTTGCCATTGGGCTTATTGCATCATTATCTGTACGCTTTTTTCGAGTCAACTATCGTCTTACTTATATCTCTCTTTCACTGGTCATGTCGGCTTTCCCTAGCTTTGTTTTGGTCCCCACGTAACTCATGGCATGTGTCAACCTAAAGTGCTATTTCTGGTATTTGCATTTTAACGCGTCATCCAAATCTTTTGTGGGCCCTTTATTTTTTAGCTGGCCTTTGCACACCCCAAACTATGACTTGCCAACACCCTCCGTCCTCTCCGTTTCTTATCTAATTGGTGTGTACACAGGATAATGCTCACATGGTGCGACGGACATAGCACATAGCCGACAAAAACTATCAGAATCATGCGGCGGGCCCAACATCACACCTTGGCGTGTCCTCTTAATCTCTCTTCTTGAATCCAATCTTCAGCGCTACGCTAATAAAGATTTTTCTTACAACCCACAGCACCTCACTTTTGGTTTAAAAAATTCTTTTGTTTAAATTGCTGGATTCTTGCTTGCTGGATACAGAGCTTGTCGATGTCAAAATTGATGATATCACGCCCCGTCGAAACTAGGTATGCGTGCTTGTCGTCATACATCCAAGGATATGCTGTACATGAGGATTGTTTCTCTGATACTGTTGATGGAATGTATGTTCAGCTAGCAACCATTGGATGGCACCAACCAGCTCGTTTTGACTCAACGACGACGCTTTGAGAATGCTACCAAGCAACATCTTCTACAAAATATTTGATTTGGAATATATGAGCCCATGGCGACTTTACAGGAACTTCTGATTTGTTTCTACCTGGTTGGGGAAACCACGGACGGTGTACAGAAAGTGGTGATATCATCTCGATTATGGCTTAATCTCTGCAGCGTACTAGACTCGTTTGATATTGTTCAGTCTGTACGTACAGAAAAGGGACAGTGACTAATCTTCTGAATGATGTCACCCGATGACCTTCAGCCAATTATACAAATTTTGCTTTCCTAACAGTTGAAGGCAAATCACGCAGTCCACGCCCCGTTTCAATATTCAAATTGATCTACGGCCGGCGTACTGGGCGGTTTTTGGTGATTTGAAATCGACGTAGTTGTTGTGCCCGCTGAGATTCTTCCTGTTGTAGTATGGTTTTTGTATGTTGGTATACAGCCCAGACATAATCAAATAATTTTACTTCTGTTCCCCAGATGAGGTTTCTGACCTCTTCGTAGGATAACAAGTGCGTTGTAAAGTGGTCTTCATCGGGCATACGCGTGCCAGATTCGCATACCTGAAGGTGCGGGGAAGATAAGATATCAGAAGAAAGATTAGATCAACCAATTCCTCATTTGATGCATTGATAGCGGAGACATACCGCATCTTCAGGTATCTGTCCAACGAACCAGGACGTCAAATATACCCCTCCGTGGTCAGTGGGACCACTCCTTCCAGCCCTCCAGTTCGTGGTGGTCATATAGATAGATTCTGTGTTGAAATGACTTCGCCTGTTTCGTGTCTCTGGTGAGTGGGGTTGTCGGGTTGGGATTGCCAGTGGCATGAAATCGACGCGATATCCCGACTTGCAGTGTGAGGTCAATCAGACATGCTGGGTAAAAGAAACGCCTTCGGTACTTACCTCCTCGTATGCCTCTCGTAATGCGGCTTGTTGTAGGGTCTCGCCGACATCCTTTCTGCCACGCGGAAAGAAGTAATATTTCCACTTCGATGAGTAGAGCAAGACTATCTTCTCTGTTTTTTGCTGGATGATAACCATCCCTACCCCTACCATGAAGTCGGAGGCGCACCATGTACTTTGAGGAATTGCGGGAGATGACCACCTTGAAAGAGCAGGAATTGATTCCTGCTCTTCAACGATAGTGGCATCTGTCTCCTGTGTGGTATGTGTCGAGGACTCTGGCGGCGATGCTTGTGCACCCGCCGACTCATCCGGCAAGGGGGTAGCTGGTGGTTTATTGGAGGAATTCATAGTTCCAGCAGATCAGATCACAGGAAATACTTGTAGCGGTGAAAGAACCAAAAAGATGGAGAGTGTTACAAGAGAAGACACTGATCTTGTTCACAGGTCACTCAGGTTACAAACTGCTGCAAACGCGTCATTTACCAATAAAGAGTTATTTTTAAACAAAGCGCATCAGATCATTACTAAATTCGTTAATCATCGTCATCGTCGTAAAGGTCGTGAAGTAGTCCTAATGACCAGACATGCAAAAAAGAAAATAAAGAAAGAAATACTCAGAATCCAACAACAAGTCCTACCCCAGTGAAAACAACAGCCGCTTTGAGGTAAGCGGCATTCCACTTAATCCCAATCCCGCCCGACGTGCTGGTTGGCAGTGGTACATTTGATCCCGTCAATGAAGCATCTACTCCAGACACATTCCCAAGCAATGCGCTCTCTAAGGAGCAGATTTGTCGTATGGACCCTACAAGGCTGGGGAGGTCTGATGTATCGAGAACATCAGTTTGATTGGTCTGAATGAAACTGGTGAAAGGCTTTGGTGAGTATCTTTGATTAAAGGTAACAGTGTTTCCTAAGCTCACCAGTCAACACATTGAGGAAACACGGACTTGAATGTGTCGGCACAGGCACATCGGATGACGTCAATGAAGGCTCCTGGGTTAAAGATGATCTTTTGGTAGAAGGTAGTCAGAATTTCCAGAACTTAAATATGAATAACGATACTCGCCATGGAGAAGTTGGACAAAACTGGTGCTGCTTGAGCACATCCTTGAATGCTTGGATAACCCTGATTATCATTTCAGCTCAGGATTTCACCTATATGTGACAATATATATTGATAATCTTGCGGGATCCGTGCCAGAGAGACTCAGCGGGTAGTATGGTACATTGTCCATGAGGAAACAAGGACTATTGGACTGTCGTTCATTGCCGACATTCCTCTCCCGCAGAAAAGATGCGCCCACGGTGTGAAAGTATAATGAAGATCCAGAGCTTACCTGAGCGCAAATGGGACAGGACGGTGGCGAATCGGGAAATGTTGGGTTCACCGTCCTCCGCTGGACCGACTCAACAAAGTTTCCTACAGGTAACAGAGCCGCTTGTGATATTAAAGAATGTAGTGATAGAGAGATAAACAATATAACGAGTGCAAATGATCGAAACATGATGGATATTTGTTGAGGGGTATATGAGGCTTGGTGATTACTGGACAAGTGGAAGTGCGATTATAGTCCAATTAACCGACCCCCGACCTTCTGCTCCTGAAGCACCTCAAAAGTCGGAGAACGCCGACAATCGCCAATGATCAAGGGAAAATAGATAATGATATGCCGAATCCCATGTTCATGAAGGCATGTGCATCTTCATCATCATGTGTTGAAGAGCACCTGATACCGTTACACTTTTCCGATCAGCATTCACACTCTAGGAGCCTATCGCACCCATTTTCATCAAGCTTCTCTGGTCATTAGACTCTCGAGGACCTAGATTCACAATCCGAAATAGACTCTCGTTTTATTCTGGTGAGAGAACAACCGCACAGCCTCAAT
Organism: Psilocybe cubensis; assembly: GCF_017499595.1. NCBI lineage: Eukaryota > Fungi > Basidiomycota > Agaricomycetes > Agaricales > Agrocybaceae > Psilocybe > Psilocybe cubensis. Next base: position 2,514,681 of record NC_063008.1, on the reverse strand, counting down.
GATGTCAGCGATGGTCGACGCAGACGTCGTGTTCGCCAAATACCAGCAGCTGTGTAGGTTGCATCTCCTTATCTCTTATGTATTTTCCACATTTAGGTAGAGAGTAAGGACAGCGTTGAATGCCTCGGTACCTCTTATATTTTGCACTGCGGAGAAGAAATAAAATATCAGGACAACTTGAGATTGTGTCTAGACAGTCGCGTAAGGCTTCCTTGAGGCGAGGAACATCGTGTAGAAGAACAGAGCACAGTACCAAGCCCATGGACTCAACACTCGTCTCTTACCCTGTGTATTGATCGGAAGGTCTAGTTTCCTCTCTGTCAACTAAGTACCCAAGCCCGATGCTTGTTCGAATCTGACAATATGTAACACTCCTTGGTATGTTGTGTTGAGTTACGAATCTTCAGAAGGCTACGTTCATTGGTGAGTGTGAATATCTGGAATTTCCGAATGACATCGCCTCAACGGCGGTGACAGTGAGAACTCTTATTCATGAAACAGTTTCCTGAGTCCTCGGAGCAATGTTATTGAAATGATTCGGATTCCTTTTTCTCGAACAATAAAACCTTGAAAGTTTTAGTTGCTTTTTAGAGTCAAATAATTGGATATGGGTCCAACATAATACCTAACTAGTGATGGCCATGCACAATTGGCCAAACATTGCACATCTTATAGCCGAGGGACGATAAGAACACATTTTGATGTCGACCCTAAAGAAAAGCGGCTGGTGACGTTTTGAGCCGCCCGAAATTGTTGAGGTTGGAGAACGACTCGTCAAACTCAGATTGAAGGTTACATCCATGATCGTATTAATATATCATAAAGATTTCACACTCCCGAGGCCTGTATGAACCGAGTCTAGAGGAAGTGAACCTCGCCTCCTTTTGTTCAGCGCAGACCACCTCTTGAAGATCGGACAGTTTCTATATTTCTCTGGGAAATGTCTGAACATCATGTTTTTCTACATGTTTTATGACTACATATACTATGGAAAAATGGACATAGGATAACATGAGAATATATCAAAAGTCGTTAGATCTGGAGAGTACCTACTCATAGGGGAAATATCCTCAACAGGTAAAAAAATGCTGGCACACAAGGAAGGTACATGCGCCGAAGCGATCGTGAAAACACAGGATTGCGGTGCCAGCTTCTCGCGCCACGCTGTTTTAATAATGTACGCCCAAGTGCTGCCCTGTGCTCAGCTACCACTTGCCAGAGTGGGAATGGAATATCTGGTCTGTAAACATATCCTTTTCGAATCAAAGACAAAAATAAATCTGCAGAAGGGTTTGGATTTTTTTTCAGTAAGTTAGTTGAGTTACTTTAGTGGATACAATATTTCATTGTCATTTTATGCGTGTGTCTCAGAGTGAGTTGCAGCGGTTCTATTTTAAGGATTTACGCATCACATCACTCGTCGCATAATAGGCTCCCTGAATCGAGTCAAGCGCTCAAGTCAAAATATTATTAGCTTTTGACATCTATCGAAGAAATAACAGAGCAGCTCCAAACCACCATACGGAGCAACACCAATAATGTGAAGTCTTCCATAGAGTTTACTGGAGATTAAACCGACAGAGACCCATTCCCCATTGATGAAAATAACACAAACCAGAGACAGAACGAGCTGCTGATAATAGCACATCTGAATGACATTCAGCCTACTTTGAAAAGCTATCACTCCGGTTGTACGTCAAGGTTAAGGTAATCGTATAAATATATACCCTAATCACAGCATTGCTGAGGACGAATGCGGGGCTCCGGTGTTGATTCAAAAACCAACAACATTGAACACAAGCGAACTTCAAGTTCTCCTCGGATAAAAACGTAAGAGTAATATTAAACAAAACTCTTGAAGAAACAGTCAAATTTTCTACCCTATACACTTTTACCTTTTACGACGTCATCTACAACCTCTGTAATGCTTGCTATCCCTTCTGTGCTAGATAGTGCAGGGAGCCCCCTCTCTGCATGCAGATGCCTTGTATAAGGTGTTCGTCCTGAGAGACGCCATATACGAGTGCTACGCGCTGGTCTGTAAGGAGAAATATCACCGTCTATACTTTTGAAGGTTGATAAACCCTGTTTGTCCGCCGCCTCACAGTCTTCCTCAGGGTCTCTGTAAATGAGATAACGATTCTTCCTACTCTGCTTTCTTCTTGCAAGCAGATCATCCGGGTCTTCCAAAGGCATAGGATATTTCTCTCCTCTGAGGTACCTGGATATCATCAGCAGCGCCACAGGCATGGGAAGAGGCGTAAAATTGAGGTTCGTGCGGAGAGGGCGCTCTGGTGGGGGAAGAAATCGCAGGTATGTGATAGCATACGGGTCTCTCACCAATCGACCTGGTGGCCCATGACCGCGGCCCGTTTTTCCGTATTCCCGAAGTTCTTCGATGAGTTCATCTAGTGCCCAGTCATGAAAATATGCGGCCTCCTTTCTACATTGCTCCTGATCAGGATACGGAATGATGGCGTTCAGCTGCAGCAAACGCAACTTCCCATCGGTTATGAGAAAATGGTTGCTTGCAACTGCAGTGTATACACATCCGGCGTGCTCGAGAGCCTTGAGGGATGCTTGAATCAGGTCTTTATCGTCGGGAGTGACCACTCTTCCCTTGGCTGCTTCGGTAACAAGTCCCACAATTGTTTCGTCTCTATCGACCAGGTGGCCATACACCTCGAATAAAAGGTCACAATTCCTCCCTTCTAGAGCTCGAAGTCCTTGCATCGCACGATTCAATACGAATCGATCTAGATCCTTGTGAAGGGCGTAAGATATATCTGATGTCATGTCAGTATAAAGGTGCTTAACGCCCTAGTTGGACATTTCAACTAACCTACTTCTTTCCCTTCCCATATTCCACGACGACCATCGTAATCACTACCCCAAACCGTTATATTTACCTCATCTACGTAGATTTTATGCATCCAAAGAGGACAGGAAACATTCCTGAGAGCCTTCCGCCCTGGAATGATTTGATAGTCCTCGTTGGAGTCTTCTATCATGTAAGCCATGTCTGTGGCATCGAAATCAATGATAGAAAGTAAGCATTCCTGTCATATGTCTGATTAGCAGTAATTCCAATCATCAACCCAGATGTCATACCAGCACCGCAAGATATCGTTGGAACTGCTCAACATACTTCGCTACAAATTCATCTTCAGATTCGTTGGAGCTTTTCGTAACCTTTGGCTCAAGAGGCGGGGCTTGAATGGTGAATTCACGATTGTTTTTCAACAGCACAAATTGAGGTTTCCATGCGTCCACAACTCCTCCAATGTACGCTATACCGTGGGGAACTACTGGGGATTTCGGAGGAATACTCTGTAGGGTTGTTTTCGACTCGTACACCAATGGCATGATCCTGAATATTCTGAATCCGTAGGAGCAGATTGGCGACAAAATGACTTGGATAAATACCTCGTGTTTTCAAGAGGTTCAAGATCGATCAGCATTTGGATTATCGGGAGTTCTGAATCGGAGATCCAAATTTGTTCACCACTATAGAGTCCACGACTCGGAAATGACAAGTTCTCAGGAAGGGAGTCAGGCTCATTTCACTCATTTGTCGCCATCCCATGTAGACCGCACAGGTAATAATGAATATACCACCGCACAAATAAACCTCGAGGCTGAGAATGAGAACGATAATGATCCTCCACTGGCTAACCACCCCAAACGTGCATCTGAGACGTTTAGTATTAAATCCTGTTCAATTCCAATGTTTGGTATGTCTATCTACTGGATGAACCCATTATTTTCTGTAAGACTAATGTGCTACGAGCTAACCTATCAATGTTCTAGGTGTGGAATAGCTTTTCGGTCAGTAACGACCCCTTGCCAGCTAAAGATAGTGCCTAAATTTTGCATGAATCGAACTTTTGGGGTCTCAACGCTAGATATATGCTCGTCATGTACCGAGAGCGCCCGTCATAGTAAGCCTTTGTCCCATTACATGATAGCTATTTAATGATCAACCCAATAATAGAATATGTCAAAAATTCCTCAGGATCATCATCGAAAGAAGTATGAAGGTCACTCACAGCCACACAAAGTCTTACATCTCACTAAATCCATTTTATTTCTCTGTATTAGTTCGTCAATCTTTGGCTCTAACTCAAGTCCATCGTGGTATTGCGCCGTTTTTCAAACTCAGGGCACGGCTGGCCAAGGCTTGTTCAAGGAAAACCGTGATGAGAACGGCTTTAAGCTGTACATCTCACCACATAATTTGACGGTTGGGGTATGTCTGTAACCTGGGTCTGGAGAATGCCCAAGTCGGAAAAGCCATTGTGTATTCAAGGCCTAAAAGGTGCAGTTGACGGAGTCCTCATGCATCTTCCACAACGCCCAAGGCCAAACTGCCAACAAATCGGCGATGTAATCTTCTCATGCGCGCGCGACCTCGACCCTGATGCTTCTCAGTCTACTTTGAAAGTTCAAAGGTTTTTTTAAGGCTCAATGCATTGGCTTAGAACTATACTCGTGCCGCCTATTTTCTACCACTTTCAGCAGACGGCTACTGTTGGAAACATACTTCTTGTAGACATCATGATTAAATTTCAGCAAGGCGACATACTTGGCATGCTGAAATCTACTTCTCTAGTGTACACAAGCTTTACTTTCAACTATAGTTACTCAATTATAATTCAGGTAGTTTGGTATATGGCACGATATTAACCCCGCGATCCACTCGATTATCAAGATTTCGAGTAGGAGCGGCCGGAAGCGGAGATAAAAGTCGGAGTCAAACGCTTCGTGAAAGCAAGTTGTTGGAATCAAACGCTCCAGTAGCAAACGATGTTTCTTATCTCGGCTCCAGCTTGCGCCGGAGATTTCACGCTGATCGGAGAACAAAACTGCTGTCAAATTAAGCTTTAGCTGCCAAATGGTACTCTTTTAGCTGAGCTGTTTATGACCAAACCTATTTTACTTCGTAATATTGACTTTCAATGTCAGAAATGCTGGTTAAGAGCTTAATAACGAATGGGTATGTAATCACGACGTTTCCGATTTCTCTAGGAAGCTCAACTCCGACTTCATTCTCCGTCGGAGATTTCCGAGAACTTGATCAAACCGAATGACGTGATCTTTATTATAACCGACCAGCCATCAACGTTCAACGTTTGGGACTGAACTCATATAAGACTGTCGGAAAAAAACGGTGTCCCATCACATAAAAAAAGTCCAGAGTTATGAATCTTGAGAATATTGCAAGTAACCTATGCGATAGTTCATAAAGGGGAATTGCGCCCATGATTTCTATCCAAGTGCACTACAGTCGGCAAAATTCTTGTAAATCGACCGAATGTCTTATTAAATTATAACCGGGTCATATGCTAGTCGGTTGAAATCTGTTGAAATCCGCGCGGTATACCAAAGCTTTCGGTGTCTCTTCAAGTTAACCCGGGAAATGCATGTGTTAAGGTATCCCTATAATAGTACAAATGCCTACTTATTGATAATCATTTCGATTACATTGTAGAAAGTCATAATGACGAGGTCAAAATAAATCATGAATATAATGACTTAAATCTTGTTTCATTTGACCTAACGATTGGTAGTAAAGTAGTTGGGATTTCAATTTAGTGACGATCTTCGTTGATATGAACGAAAAGACGCGATTATGGGGTAATACCGCTGTCAATAAATCCTCTTGAGAGCACCGTAGACCACATCCAAATCGCTGGTCGATCCTTCGACTATGCTTTCCGTGCCCTCGGTGCTAGATAATTCTTGCAAAACCTTTTTCCGGCGCGGATAGGGATGGAAGTTGGTAATTCTTGATGGAGGTGATATGGTAAGGCCTCGTTGGTAGGCGTTGATATCGACAGGGTCAACATGAAGGAAATATCTTCTTTTTCTGAGTGACCTTCTGGAGCTTGTTGTAACTCGGTCATTCTGTTGATCCTCCTCTTCGACACAAGTCAACTTGCACGTGGTTAGAAACACTCCACGCCATGAGTGATTAAATAAACGCTCAGGAGTAGGGAGCATGCGAAGATACTTCACATCCATGGGATCCATTATCAGCCGAAGAGGAGGGAGCCTCAAGAGTCCATATGAGCCATAATTCCGGAATTCGTCAAAGAGCTCATCTAATGCCCAGTTGTGGTGAAATTCTGCATTCTTTTTGAGAAGTTCCGGACAATTGTATCGTTCGATGTTCTGAGGCATTAATAAGCGTAACTTCCCATCAGATACAAGGAACATGTTGCTTGAAACAGCCCGATACACGCAACCCAGACTCTCGAGGCGTTTGAGGGCGCTTGACACAAGTTCTTCGTCTCCAAGACCAATATTCCTTCCCCAGGCAGCTTCGGCGACATATCCAAGAATTGTTTCGTCCTTATCCAATAGATGCCCGTAGAACTCGAAGGTGACATCGCAATCGGTGCCTTCAAGATGGCGTAAGACGTACATTACGCGGTTCAGGAGGATGCGATCATACTCCTGGAATGCGTAGAAGATATCTGCGTGGAAAAGTAACTATTAGTGTTGTCAATTAGCCTAACGGTTTCTTCGACTGACCAACTTCCCTCCCATTCCATATCCCACGGTGCCTATCAAAATGTGTGCCCCAAACCGTGATGTTAACATCATCGATGTATATTTTAGGGCCCCACATTGGACATGAGACCTGCATGATCCTCCGGTAGTCATGTACTATGCAATATTCGCCATAGGTGTCTTTCGTTAGGTATGCCATCTGAGATGCACCGAAGTCAATGGATTGAGTGAGGTCCTCCTGCAAGGTATGATTTAAGATTTGATTCCCACACAGACATTCAACAAAAGAAGTCAACAATTCCGGACGTACAATTATCAACAGGTACCGCCGATACTCGTCATTCAATTGTTTTAATTTTGTATTATCCAATTCCTCTACCGAGGGAAGATGGGTAGCTTCTGGGTCGAGCGGGGGTCCTTCAATCCACACTTGAATACCATCCTTTAGCACGACATATATAGGACGTAAAACGCATGCATCTCCGCCAAGGAATGCCACTGTATTAGGATGTACGGGAGAGTGTGTCGGGATTCGCTTTATCGTGAGGTCAGGATATCTTGGGAGATTCATTTGGAGTGTTGTGGGTCGTAGGTCAAGTGCAGATTAGGTAGATAGTAAGCCTCGTGTTGAATCACGACAAGCCCACAACATCTGGAAAAGGCGGAGCTTGAATAATGACTGATCTTAACATAGACTTTCCATTCTTTCGGTTCATCCACCGAGCTCTGATCTCGAGGGCTTGAAATGGACTTACCGCCCTTTTAAACTGTGTGTCCACTGAGTTATATCGAGGCCTAGTGGGCGATAAATGCATGGCTCGGGAAATGGTCACATTAGGAAAGTTATGGCTCTCAGTAGGGACATACTCCCGACCTTTTCGACACCTATTGAACAATATTGGCGCCAAAATTGACATTTTAAAGAGTGTTCAATGTCTTAAAGATGGTGCTACAACCCACTCGTATCTCTATGTGCACTACACAGGAAATTCGCTGTAAAAACTGTAATGCCGTTACTTACAAGGTGATTTACTGCAGGCCGGGCACTGTGAAATGCGCATCGCCAAGTGAAAACGTACGTACACAAGCAGTTACCTGCGTCAACTGTGCTGGATAAAAGCTCTAGCGGTGTGTCTTTCTATTTGTTTGATTTACACCTTTTCTCACGATTTTTCTCCACTGATACAGTGGAATTAACTGCCGATTCTTCGGTTGACCGACTGCAGGCCTGTGGTCATACTTGTATGACCCCCTGGTTCTTATTCTTGGTCTATTTGGCCTGTATCATGAAGACCACCCATGTCTGTCAAAAAGGGCTTCATTCAGTGTCTATGTTCTACTTGTTGTTTTTCGCGCTATTGTTTATTTTTGTTGTTTTCACAACCATGTATCCATTGTTATTCGAATGCGCACCTATCGAGCCTATTTAAGGCGGTATGGGAGTCTTGTCATTCATATCTATGTCTAAACTCCACTTCTACTGTAATTCAGCCCTAATCTACGACTACTTAGCAACTATGTTACCAATTCACTATGTAAACCTTATATCATGTACTTTCACTTCGCTGCTATAATTCTGATGCATGTATGACTTCAACTGTACTGATGTTCCTCACTTCGTTATAATCATAATGTATCTATATAATTAATTACAATAATACTTTCTCTACTAAGTCGGATACCAAATTACATTGTCTGACCCCACAAAGTTGCTCCCCCGACATTCCCAAGACGAGTGCATTTGGAAACACGATATCTGCCTTTCAGCTCAATATTTTGGATACGACGGTTGATTTATGAACGGATCATGTTAAGTGCTTCTCAATATGAAGATCATTACTGACATTTTGCTTAACACCGTTTTTATAGCACGACAAAGACCGAATATTCTGGGCGTCCGAGTGGCAAAAGGTCTTTTCAATATCATGCTCACCCGACCATAGTCTTCCCAGGGTCTTGTGGCACTTGTGCATTTATATACTGAGGTCATTTAGTATATGAATGTGGAATTGACAGGATATGTCGATCTGATGCCGACGCAGCTCCCCGCCAAGCGAATCGGATACCATAATGGGTCAGTCGAGCGCCATATATGGACACTTCGTGGATTCGATGCATGCGCCACACTGTTCGTCCCTGGACATAGGGGATCCTCCAATTTCCAAATAGAGTATTTAATTTCAATAGTGTCAATCGATTTTCTCCTCTCTTCTGGCAATGGGAGAACACCACAAATCTCTGATATATAGATACTGCCTTGTGTTCGCTTGGCACGGTTATGCCTACCATTGCTGACATAAACTACCTCAGTGACATTTATCTACGTCTCGTAATCCGTGACTATACACCAACTTGTACCAACTAATGATGGAATCTGTCTGAGTAATGGATCCTTGGTAACTGGATCGTCTACACTGTAATTGTTTCTACTACATGAATTTATTCAAAGACGGCTCCCTCACACGAGGTGCTGCGTACTAGAATCCAAGGCTCTAGACCCTTGGGTCCATTATCGAAAGATAGGAGCATTATTGAACTGCGCTTTCTCGATTTAATCATTGTCTGAGATTCCGATGTTAGTACTCCCTCGTCTGCGTAAATGCCTTCGGACTACAAACACACGTACCCCAACCATCGAAAAAGGGGCTATTATGGCATTATGCTGTGCATTTACAATACTTCTACCCAAATAAATATTGTGGTCACCAATAGCCGGGCGTGTGGTGAATTTGGGGAAGTAAACGGAGAGGACTGACGGTGTGATTGTGTAAAAGATCTATAGCTAATGGCTAACAGCAATTCAAATTCTGGGTCTCAACCAGGAGTGTAAAATAAGGCTGCTCATTGCCGTCTTCTTTTCAAATCTTCTGTGCGATATGCATACGGTATCCCATTGGTTTGATCAACGTCGGCACTTGACTTTACATCCTCACTGACTCTGACGCTCCCCGGAACCTGAGCCTACTAAGCATAGCTTTCGCTAGTCAAATTCAAATTCATCTCTCTCTCACCCGTGTGATATATGAAAAGTAGGGAAATGAAATCAGATCACTGAATAGACGTTGCTACAGTTTACATCCATCACACAATGTTCGGCATTTTAGGAAAGTGCGAAATTAAAAGCTTTCACTCGCACATATGACAGAAGGGGACATAATATGTATAGTTTTGTGCCGAATAATGAACGGCAGGCTTGTACCACTGAAATCCAATGCGTGCCCGTTTGTGCCAGCCAAGGTCTTTTTGATGTCATTATATTTAGCATAGACGCATCAAAACATTAATTCAACTAAGTACATTCATAGCTGACAGACGCGAGCAAGGGATTTGAATGGGTCAGGGTTCGCTGTCGAGGCCGGTCTAGACTTTCAGGCCTCACGTCGTCTTCTGAATGCTCCTTCTACTTACTTACTCAAGTAAAGCGCGCACACACTGGGTTACTGCAACCCACACGCCTATGTAATTCCCGCTTCTCATGGGCTGCTGCAATTTGGTGCGTAGTGTTAGCCTGTCGGTGCTACCGAGAAGAAGGTGTCCGTGGTAGCATGACGCGATTAGATTAATATTGACATACATGTAAAGTGTTTAGAACTCAGGGAAGTTATGTGTGCTGTAGTAGGTGGCTCCAACTCCGTAGTTATTGAGTTTGCTCATGCCCCAGAGCAAAGGATGAAAAGACAAACGGGGATCTGAAGAGATTTCACCCTCCAGATATGATACATGAATGCCTAGGGTTTACTGGAACTCTAGCGCTTTCAGGTTGCTCATGAACCCTCTCTTAGCTCATCCGAGGAGCGTCGACGAAGAGAAGAGAAGAGAAGATTGCATCAAACGATGTGCCGACTAACGCTCCTTGAGAAAATAAGACTCCTCAAACCGCTCTGAAAAAATTCCGTGTACAGTGATTTTGTCCAGTGCCAAGTCATAACTTTGCTACTTTTCCGCATAGACTTCTGCGGCTTCTAACCGCGGTGTCTCGAAAGGGAATATTAGACTGCCAGTGGCATTTAAGTGTGGGCATGGGAAGGTTAGGTAGGCGGCGCTCTCCGACAATAGCATTGACCTGTTAGGGAAGACACGGTTGTTGCAAAGGAAAACGGCGACCTTGAATTCGGAGGGTTCCAAGCCTGTTTTCGACTAACAATTAGCGATTGGTATAACCTACAATTGGGGGTGAAAACCAGTATGGTATGGTCGTATCACGGCGTTGTTAATATTTACATTTACTTGGTATGTTACTGTATTAACTAACGTGCTACAGATCCTCACAGGCATGTTTCCAGAAACTCGGCGTCTACACACGCCCACTCAACTCTCCGCTTGAGAGGGTGTACCGTAGTAGTGGTACACACACAAGTGGTCGCGATTTATTTTGGGAGGATAGTCAAGAAACAGGGCTATTGATCGAAGCCCTGTTTCAACTGATTTTACAATCATCTGGAGAAATGTATCTCAAGTGAGAAACAATACACCGAAGATACCCGTTGAGTTATTGGACCCTCTCTGCCCTTGCTTACTTCAGAACTGTTTAATTAGACCCGGGTCAACTCTTTGCGCCAGGATCACTGAGGTAAGCATTCAGATCTTTCTTTCTTTTTATGCTTTATTAGCAAGTTGCAATCATGAGGGGCCGAGTATGGACGCCTGTGTATGCACCGCTCCGCAAAGAACCCTGAGATTAGAAAGAAAACGTAACCAAGAGCGTCTCATTGGCCACCGTCAAATCTCCCACTTATCTGCACACACACATACAATGCCACCCTAAACTCAACTGTCCATGTCAAACGAGTATGATCGGGGGTGCATTTCCATAGCGAGTACAATGAAAAGATTGATTGCTGTATAATGCATTTTGTCAACACGGGAGAAGTTCTCCTGGAGCCTGAGGTAGAGTCACAAGTCGCTTTTGTGGAGCTCATTTTTTCACTTCCTATCTATCAGGTTTTCCATACACGTAGATAGAGCTGATCCTCAAATTCCCGCTTTCTATTTTTTAACTAACTGTAAATAAGCGTAAGCTGTCTGAGCCTGAGCTCCGCCATGCAATCCGGCATTCATATTCAACGTTTAATTCTGGTATCATTCCACGGCAAAAAAGACCCGCAAAAAAGTACAACAAAAATGGGCAAAACACATCCAAAACTTCTTCTCAGCCGCGCCGTCCCACTTGATCTCTGTGTCCTTCCGGTTCCAAGAAGCTGGTACTGTACCTGCGTTTGTGAACCTTTCGTGACCATCTGCGGGTTCTGAATTTCCTTCGGTCGCAAAACGCCGGAACGCGTGTAAAGCTTTTTATAGAACGCTATGTATGTCCACTGTACAAGCGTGCGTTGTACGTTGTTAAGTACAGTTGATGCGTCATGATTGGACCTGGCACGTATATTCAAATTCCAATCTTGCTTCAAGCTTTTTTTCCTTTGCAAATTCACATTCTTTCTATGACGCTTGTAGGGTTCCTGGGTCTGGAACACTCCGTCATGGTTCCCGAATTCAGAGGAAGAAACCGTATCTTGTGTAATTGCAAATCCTGTAAGTTATGCCATGCCACACGACTCTACTGATAAATAATCCTTGAATAGATCAATGCCAGATGTGATGTGATGTATGTATGTACCAGTAATGTTATTTCACTGATAATAATGATTTACCGCCCGCGAACTACCCTTGGGGTATATACTTTAGAAAAAAATAGCAAGTAATGAGGAAAAAGATAACTTGGTAAGCTCGAGGGGGCGGAGATGTGAGTAAGTAAAAAAGCCTGCAGGGCACGCCCCGAAGTTTAGATCATAAGATCATGAATTATAGCTCAGCTATGACTTTAGAAAGCAACCGAGAAGCCTAAAGTGGCAACACCCATGGCGATGGCAAAGAGGCCGGAAGATGCGGCGCCGACGGTGGAGACCGCGCCGGATGAGAAGGTACCGCCAGAAAGCCCACCGGCAGCCTGAACGGCGCCACTGAGGAAGTTGGCAGGGCATTTCTGCTGGATGGCGCTGTAAAGGTCGGACTGGGTGCTCAGGAGCAGACTCTGGCTGAGACCGGGTGCATAGGGGGTGTTTGACTCGAAGTTGATGTAGGCCGTGAGAACATTACGTGAGCACGTCGTGCAAAGCCTGGTGGCATCGAGGCTGGGCTTGAAGAAGATGAAGGGCAGGTTTGTGTCGTGGTAAGTGGTGATGTTGGGAACGATGGCGGACACGGGAGCGCGGCGCTGCAGGGCGGAGTTCTTGGTGTAGAGCATCGCCATGAGTTTGGCCAGGCTCAAGGTGGAGGTCTCCCCTGAGTCCTCGCTGTCCTCGCGTGTGGAGGTGGTGTCGGCCATAACACACCACGAGCCAGAGTCGTCTTTGGAGCAAACGGATGTGCGGAGAGGAAGGATAGTGTAGAGAACGTCGTAAATTTTGACCACATCCTCGCTACGGCTGGTGGTCAATTCGCTGGTGCACGCAGTGTAGAAAGCGGCGATCTTGGAGCGAACAAGCGACTCGGAGCAAGCGCTAGAGATGGAGTCGGTGCAAAGGTTTCCGAGCGCCGTCGTCACAGCGGCAGAAGAGGGAGAGGTCGAGCTGCCCGGGGCAAAGGCAGAGGTTGCCGAAGACAGGGACGACAGGCAGCTCGTCAACGAAGAGTCGCTGTTGAGGCTCGACAAGAACGACGAGCAGGTCTGGCTAATGCCCGAAGGAATCAAAGGATTGGCGGTCGACGATGGCGACGCCGACGACGACGACGCTGATGCAGACTGCAAATTTATGAGAAATTGTTGATGCACGACACGGATATACTCACTGAGCTCTGAGCAAGAGCAGCGGTAGCGAGAACGGAGACAATGGTGATAGTTTTGAGCATTTTTTCGTTGGTGGTGTGGATGAAGGAGTGTACTGGTTAACCGCTGGCGACGACAATGACGGCGAGAAGGTGGTGTTGCTGAGAGAAAAGCTGCATCAATCATTGTTCTGCAAACGTGCCGTCAAAACACAACCAAACACTGCGGTGGCGGAACCTTCAGCGACATTGCCATGGCATTGAGGGTACAAACCAATCCATCATTATTATTATCCACCGCGGGTCGTGTTCGACTACTCACAACCATTGCTTAAGCTCATTGGGGCTTCTCTGCTACTCGAAGATTGCTGTTCAACGAATGATGGCTGGGAAAACATTCAGAATGCTGCAGACGCGCCTGCCAACAAACATTGTCGCTGGAACCCTAGAACGCGAACAGAAATCGGATGTCGTACATGAAGGCCACAATCTCCAAGTCAGGCGGTTCTCGCGTGGAATTCCGCTCTGAATCAACGCGCTCATTAGGATGCTTGTGGACGCGTAACCTCATGAAACGCTACCCGCTCCAATTAAACTGACCAAAAGGCGACATGCACAAAGAAGACATTGACGTTAGGCGCAAGACTTCCTAGACCGACAATGAACATCCAGTTTACGTCGCCTTTCTGCTGTTTTCTGGGCGAAAGACTTTTATCACAAATTACGGCAAGACAGGAATTTTTCTCCACGCAGGGGTGCAATTCGACGATCTCGCTGTGGAAATCAAACACAACTTGGCTATAGTATACTCCGTGAACTCCTAGCGCCGCGCATCAAGACGAAACTCGAAAGGTATGCATAATTCGTGCCGTTATTACACCTTCCGTTTGCTGAAGAAAACCTTTCAAATCCCTGCGTTAAGTAAATGTCGTGAAACTCCGTTCAAGGCCTGAAAAGAAGTCTGTAACACGAAAATGATACTCTAGCCAAACATAGGTACGTTAGGCGGTTGCGAAAGTTAGGTCTTCCAATGGTCTCCCATCATCAATGAAGTAAGAAAATCAAGTAAACCCGTTATCAAACCCACGCAACTCAACCTATGAGGGAGAAATGTATCAATCAAGGTTACAACTGATAAGATTTGGAGTGACAGGTTATCCAGGTTTCCGAATTTCAAATTTGCCCGTGCAAATTACGCTAGTACTCCGGTGCACCTTTCTTGATCGCTTACCCTTTTTTTTACTTTCTTTGACAGTAACGTTATGCGGCACAGCTCGCGCTCTCACCCTCTCAACTTCGCGAGGATCTCACATTTTCTGCGCGCGTCGCGGCTCCAGCCTCTGTGGGTAAAGAACATGGGGTCGTCTGACGGAACTCTGCTGGACGGGGCGAAGTGGCCTTGCTTCTTGATTTCGACTTCACTTCACTTTACATTTCTTCTCTTCTAGACTCGAACACACGTCATGTTTTCTGCGCACGTCGATATCGGAAAAATATTCATGTGGTGAGATGACTGTTACAATGTACAGTCGTGGATGTGCCCGCTGGGTAGGTTCCGAAACCCCTCACTGGGCTAACATCTTCGATATCCGGCTTCCCATCTCGCATGAACAGCAATGAGCAGCGCGCAGCGCAGCTCCCCCGATGTGCCTGAATATCCAGCTCATGAGCAGGGTCAGGCGCACAGGCGCACAATGCGTGTGTGGGGGATGACCCAGGACGGAGGATATCATGATCCTGAACACCCGAGTTTATCGATGCAGGTTTACCGAATGATATTTTAAACTTATCCCCTAACTGAAGGCAATCTCTCATGCGTATGCATCTCGTGCGCGCCCGCGCGCGCAATACACGCCCTCCCGTCTGTCCACTGACACATTGAGCCTGCCAGGACGCGATGGATCCGATAACTACGCATCTGAGAACTCGGGAGAATGTGGTGGCCATGTTCTTATTTTGGGGTTGGGTGGGTGTGAGTTGACACTGTAGATTGTGCCAACAGCTGACTGCAATGACTCTGGAGTCTAATCCTGCACAGGGGGATTATATCATACCCGCTGTATTCTGAAGGGATTCACCAATGTCATTGGTCCAGCTACAGGCTTAAGCTTCCACCTCCACCTTCAACCTTCAACCTTTCCGAGTCTGGACCATGCAGTCTACACTTTAATACCGCCAAATACTATCCATTGATAAGCCCATTCCCGAAAATGCTTTAATGCATACAATTGAATGCCTCAATGACCTCAGCGCTATCTCGCTATTTGTTCTCACTCCCACTTCGGACGACGCAGCTGTTCCCCGGGCACGGCCATTCACGAATGCACCCACTCCACACAATACACTTGCGCTTCTATCTTACTGCATAATTCACTTGATATGGCTTTCTTTACTATCCGTTTAATTCATTGTTCCCTCAGCCCTACTCATGCCAGCCCTCATCATCATTGTCATCATCATTCATTCAGTGAATGATATTGTCGAAATAGATGATATATTTATACAGAGACCATTGAAATACTAGACTGATACAGGTATTTTGTATGCCATGGAATTGAATTGTGAGGGATTGTTGGTTGAATATGTATATTTTTTTAACCTTTGCGTGACCAATGAACGTACTTGGCAATTCACAATGTCAACCTGCAATCACAGGCCGACAAAGTTTTTTCATCCATCCAAGAATTAATCTTACATATGCATTCGGAGTAAGTACAGCTAGCTGGCTGAATGTCAAAAAAGAACAAAAAAGAAGACATGATGCGACGGCAGGGATGTCGGCATCACGGTCGATTCGCCTGACATATGTAATCTCTTTTCTAAAAAAAAAATGTAAATGAAATGAAGAACGGCGTTCACGTCCAAAGGGCGGCCTAAGTTTGGTCCCAGGTACATACGTAGATCATGAAGCTGACGCGCATGATAGAACTTTGAAGCGAGGCGGAACGGTTTTTCTTTCCTTTGGCTGTATAACAAAGCGTGTTTCCGTATCAATCTACTACCTACATTCTTGCAACGATTTTTTCCCGAGCCTCGTTCTCTCCTTCCCGTACCCAAACCACTATACGCGCGCTGTCTGTACGAGATCTCCATGTCTGTATCGATCTACCTTTCCCGCAACAATTTTTCCCGAATTGAGTTGTTCCTTTCCTTCCCGACTATTATAACCAGCATAGTTATGAAACATCTGGTGAAAAAGGCATCTATGCGCTTGGGTCTTCGCCGCCGCCCAGAGAGTAAATTCTATCATAGGCGGAGATAAATACCACCCACCTTTGGATTCAGACGCGTTTTATGTTGAGAGTTTGACTGTATCAATAATACTCCTAGCTCGTCAGTCGTCGGCGGCAGGGTGTGTCGTGAGGCAATCCAGTGTATACGTACATACGTACGCGCACACTGGCACGCACACTGGCACGCGGCACGATTCTTTTTTTTCACCGCCGTCGACTAGAACCGCTGAATCGAAAGACAGACTACGCTCGATCGACTGCTTATTGATGGACACTGCTCTCAGGAAAACAATCCTTTCTATGAGAAAACGCCAGCTTTCGTTAGTCAGAATTAGTATAACTTTCAGCCGCCATCAACATCAGTGACGCCTGGAAGCTAACTAGTACTACGTGTTCTACTTTTTAGTCTCGTGCCAGTTGACATTCATCACGGACACCCAAAAGGAACAGAAAGAGTCAGTCGACTACCATCGTGTAGCCTTAAGTTTCTTGTATTCCCTGGTCCCTGTGAACAACGACGGGCATGTTCACATTTACACTCACATTCAAGCCTCGTGCCTTGTCAGCTTCACTTCCTGTCGAACTGATCCGATATTGTTAGGGTATTAAGGCCGTAAAAAGGTATAATTTAAGCATCGACCACCTCTCAAAGGGGAAGGAATGATCGGCGAGGTTGGCGCCAAAATTGTCCGACGAATGAAAAAAGGAAACAATCAACATTTGAGATTAAGATACACAAAATAGAGTAAGCAAAAGGCAAATCGAACCACACCCCCTCCACCCCTGCCCATAATCTGTGTTAGTAGCACCACGAACCCGCGCCTTAATCCGCCGTCCCAATCCCCAAGGTACCCCAGCTGATCTTCACGAACAAAGTCAACATGCTATCTCCCGCGAGCCTTTCCCATGCTAAAAACACCTTTGTCGACGGCACTGGGATTTCCCGAAACTCTCCAGCGTCCAAGGAGAAGCGAGTCGGATCGTAAATATCCCTCGAATATCCAAACACCGCGCTGTTGGCCATCCGTGTATTTCTGGGAGTCAGCAAAGCGGGAACCAGGATTTATAAATGCAAGATATTTTGTTTTGAATGTGGTGGGCGTTCCCAATGAGTTGTACGTTCAGTGAGGGAAGTTTGTCAGGTGCTTACCTGTTCCCGTTTGAGAAGGACCCGCCCGTTGTTTGTAACTCTTCCAGAGAACTTGTAGCCTCCCCAGGCTTGATCGTAGTCGTCTAGCGTCTGTGCCTCGTTAGAAGAAAATGATATACGTCGATATACGGGGAAAGGAAGTCCAAACCTGGCCCAGCAGCATCACGTCAGAGCACGATCGCGCCTCCTGGGCAGGGATTTTGGTTTCGATGTCGTCGTTGGCCGGCGCTGTGCCTGAGTGGATAGTGTGCTTTTTATATCTGCGACCGTTGAACGCGAGCTCGGTGTCATTCTGCGCAAAATAGAGATTTTGTCAGTAGTAAGCGGAGGAAATTACTTGACGAATGTCAATATCTATAGTTTCTCACCGTGCTGATCAAATGCGGGGGACAAATGTCGGAGTCGACCAGAATATCAGGGTCTAACGGATTGGATTGGATTCCAAAATCCGAGCATACGAACTCCACCATGGCACATTGCATGGGGAAGATAAGGCCAGAAGAAAACAGAGAGTCGTGGTCTGCAGAAGAATCGATGTTTGTGATTGGCATGTTCAAAATCTAAATCCAGTTAGCCTCTTTCAAAAATGCCGCTCAGATAGACGTGACCAAAAATTGAGAGGACTAACTCTGAATACCCCTTCCCATAGGCCCGACATTGTTCCCGGGGTGTAAGCAAATGTCTCTGTGCTCTGTGCCTCGCCTAAAGACCGCAAAATGGCACCAAAGAACATGTCGTTATTCGTGCTCGGATCTGGCTCTGTCGAAATGGGTAAAGCAGCACACGCTGGATCTGGTGAACGGTGAGTCGCTTTAGAGAGCGTAGTCTCATAAGACGCCATAAATCTGTAGTCCTCTATCGTCGGTCCTGACCTCAACGTTGCAATTGCAATTGCCCGAGTCTCTGGGAGGTGTGGTGGTATCTGAAGGGTGTTACTCTCAAGTAATACAAGCGTCAGATGTATGGCCGCGATCGCAGGTTCTGGGACCAGGGGCATCTGTCTACACAGATAGACGTACACTGGCATAGTGTGGCCAGAATCTCCTGAAGTCCGAAGTTTCGGGGGTATTTCCTGAACACCGTCGTCAGAAGCACGTAAAGGTTCAGAGTGCGCACGGCCAAAAAGTGACAACCAAGGAGGACGGTGAATATGATTAGCAAGGCGTGGGATATATCACACCCTCATGGAAGCGATCTCACCTGCTTATCCATAAATATGTAAGGGTAGATTAGGCCATAAAGCTCGTCTCGGTGAGCTTTAGACATGTCCATGATAATTTCTGAAAATAGAATTGAACTTCAGCATCCACGGAACGATTCCGAGCGCGAAAGTCTCCTTACGCCTGGAGAGGGTTAAACTAAGTAACCAGATGATGAGCATCTTAATTGTGTAGTTGTCGGTCCGACCGTCTGTGTCTGTATCGGAGAGCTTCATACGGGCCAAAGACAAGAGAAAATGGGGAAAGCCAGCGGCAAGAAGTTGTTGCTCGTTGAGACTGTCGTTCTCCAAGAACATCCATAATGCCGTCCACAAGTCCTGAATCAGTCCATCGGTGGACAATTCCGCACGGTGAGAGCGTCTAAGCAGCTTCGAACGGCATAACAGTTCGGCAGCGAATGCCGAGTCCGGGAGTCGACCTCTATACCTTCGACAATGCGCCCTGGTGTCGAATTTAGAAGAAAATAATCGGGAGTAGATGTGGGGGGACAAATGGGCATTCAACGATTGGTAGATGGTGGAGGACGTTTGCAAGAGTCGGTATAAATTTCCGGGAGGCTCTAACGCAGACGACGATCCCGAGAGAACGGCAATGTGTTGTAAAATGTCAAGGGGAATTGTCTCCAGGTATGAAGCCATATTTTGCGTTTGGTGACTCTAACTTATTAACCAGAATGCCAGTTTTTAAAGGATACAACGATAGCGCCCATAAAGAGAATGTGCAGCTCATAGGCACCATGTTAATACACGCAAGGCGGTTTGAGGTAGGTTTCAGTTTAACTTGCGGCATATGACGCTGATAGTGAGATCTGCAATCTGCGGATCAGATCTTAGTGCCGCTGGTATAACCAGCAGTTGGGGAGATAACGAAGGGACAACTGGGCAAAATTTACAATCAGCGCACCACAAAGACGTTGAGTCCAGACCCGTGCAGGTGTATAGAAGAATGTTGCCATAAATAGGTCCTGAAAACCTAAATGAAAGGGACGAATAGCATTAGAGTTGAGAACCAATACAAGGCATGTGTCCTGGCACTAAACATTGGTATATGATACGTCAGTCGTAAGAAACGAGGTTATATTAAATATCATCAGCTCACCCATTTGAGTAATGGCCATCTGCATTGTAATTGTACACGAAGGAAATCCCACCCATGTGTGGAATTGGCGGACTCCGGGAGGGACCGCGTTGGCTTCGGAGTTGCGTCTTCCCCCAATTTCGTGAAAGTATAGCTCAGGGTGAACTTTCCAAATATAGGGATACAGAAATGAACGTTCAGTAGATGTATCACATCGTCCTAGAGGCAGCAAATCACATACCTAACACTAGCGTTTGTGGGCATTTAATATCCGATAATGTTGGATAGCCTTTGTGTTCATGTCCCCATGAGCCCATTTGGTTATCCAATGAACTGCCCCAGTCAGAAATGAAACCTTCTCCCCAACACATGAACACGAGGACCCAGTAGATGCTTAAATCCTGATACCCGTGGTCCTGTTACTTGGCTCTGTTACTGTTTTAACGTATGTAAGAAAAGTAGAGACCGAGGGAAAGCTGTTAAGACGAAATTCTTTGTCTTCCCGATGCAGCAGATACCATGGATACATGGTTGACGAAAGGGACTCAAAAATGGATGTAAGGCACTTGTGTTCATGTTCATCATCACCGAGAATGGTACTTAGGTATGTGTACAAACAAGGAATGTCATTCTATGCATGATAATCCACGGTACTTAGAGTTCTATTGCAACGCATCACAATTAGACATAGACGTATCGATAAGAGCTGTCGACTTACTTTGCATAGCAGAGATATCAGTGCTTTGGACATAATCCTCGAACTCAGCGATCTTCTCCTGGAGCTCATCTGTAGAGACCTTCTCGTCCTCTGAGAGATATTTTGAATACACGATAAAATCAAAGCGGAAGACTGGAATAACGTACCAACGACAAGGGTGATCTGCAGCTTCTTGATACCGTAACCAATGGGAACGAGCTTGCTGGCACCCCAGAGAAGGCCATCCTGCTCGATCGAGCGGACAGCAGCCTCCAGAGCAGCCATGTCAGTCTCATCATCCCAGGGCTTCACATCCATGGTAACGACGGACTTGAATAATAGGGTGGTAAATGGGAGCCCTAAACGAGATCCAGCAAAATGTACATGCCTTAGCGACAGCCTTTGGCTTGTTGGCCTTCTTAGCATTGTATGCAGCAACACGTTCAGCCTTGAGCTTCTCGGCCTCGGCATCTTCTTCCTCATCGGAACCGAAGAGATCAATCTCCTCATCATCCTCTGCATCGGCAGCAGCAGCAGGGGCAGCCTCGGCTCCACCGACAAACGCCTCACCGGCTGTGCTAGATCCGGGAAGAGAAGCATGCTCCGCAGCATAGGATTGAATGTGTTTGTACCACCTGGAAACGTGGGGGTTGGCGGCAGCATCAGGAGCAGCAGAAATTGCCTTGAAGACGGTCACATCGGCCTGGGAAGGGGTGTATCTGATTCGATGAAGGTCAGTATTCTAATACTACACGCATAACACCAAATACTCACCCTTCAACGTAGGACCTGGTGGCGAGGTGGGCTTCGAGCTTGGAGAGGTTGGCAGACATGATGGCGGTTGAGGATAAAGAATATTCTTCCAAAAATTTGTTATCTTGCATCGTGATCGCTGTCGGCCCGCATTTATCTGATCTCAACACGTGACTCTAGCGCCGAAAATCTAACTCCGAATTCAGTTTTCAAGGTCAGCGAACAGTTTCTCTATGCTACTACGATTGGCTGTGAGTGGCCCCTTCTAGAGCCCGGAGAGCTCACTGCGCAGTTAAGAGAGCGCATGGAATATGAGAGGCATATTCATCTCCGTTAACACATTTCATGCATGAAACAAGTACTCGATAGTTGAGTTACCGGCCCTTGTTAACTCAACTGAGCATGATATTTCGTGGGGAAATTCTGAAAACAGCTCACCCTCAAGAGTGTGGAATGAATGGTTTTCAGTTGAGATAGTATCCCAGTATAACTGGTTATGATGTTTAGAAAATGACAGCGGCGCTCTAAGGCAACGGCTTAAAATAAATGTTGAGAGTAATTACACATGTCGCTGAGAAGTAAGTGGGTCTGTGTCTACACAGTTGCCCTGTATACATATACCTGTGATGTGAGCTAATAGTAATAGTAATAATTATGGCAAGCCAGAATAATCTGATAGCCGACCAACTTCATAGGATCAAATGCAATTTGAAATGCAAGAGATATTAATAAAGGACATTTATCCTCCTCGGTTACCACACTATACGACCGTTGATAAACGTGGAGCGTTAATCACCGAAAAGAAGAGCGTAGGGTTTTGACTGTCTTACCATCACCTATCGGAAGGGCCTTGATTTGGAGTGATATTAAAGGTAGGCTTCAGGAGGGATTCTAGGCTGACTCGACGTCATATATCTCTCCTAATCCCAAATCATCACCGCAAAAATGGCCGTAAATGTCATGATTGCCCATACACCGTGTCCGCCGGATCCAGCGCTAATAATCGGATACATTTTGTCTTATTTCGTGTATTTTAGAGATCCAACGAGTGTATAGCCTGCCCGACGTACGGTGTTTGCAAACATATCCACTTTTATACTTTTTCACGATGAATAATAAGGTTGTAACCACACCAAGCGACTCACCTGTTACTACACTTGTTCAAATGTGGTAATAAAAGAGAATTGTCTGATGAGATTTTACATTAGTCTTACCGTACTGGGCAGTCATTGCGTCCCTCCGATACTCTCTACCTCGAGACAAGATGCCAATTTTTTCGACTGCCAGGGGATTATTTACTGGTATGAAGTTACACTTACTGTCTACATGATCACAAATACAATAAATCAAACAGTTTTAGACCTTGAAATTCTCTGTAGGAAAAAATTGCACATAGGGCGTTTGTTTCATTGTTTCTGGTTATCCTTCTCACCTCCCGCACGGACGTCTTGGATGCCCTAATTAATGCTAAATCGGGTAGCACATTCCGGCCGTAACGGCCTCCATGATACTCAGGCCACGCAAATGCCACGCGTTTATGACGAAGGAAAGCGTTTGGATGTCCTGTTCCTTACCAGTTTAAAACCAACTTGAGTATAAAAGGCTGCCGGGATTCCGAGGTCGAAGATCTTGTCAGCCAAGAATCGTTTTAAGCTGGCGAAAGCTCACTGCCACGCTAGTTATGCTCCTTTGGTCTTCGGCAGCAACACAAAGCGGCGATCATAATTTGCCAATTCAATGTAGTTGGCTTACGAAAGACGTAATCTGCTTTTACTATACAAACTCCGCCCCTTTGACAATAAACCACAACGAAAGCCCTAAACTTGGATACTATACCTGACCACATGCCGGTTCCGAATCCTTCTCGCCACAGATTGTTACAAACGAATACCTCATTAGGATGCACGAGTAAAACTGAAGTTTTAGGAGAATCCAAGGAACTGCTTGCGGGTGTACACCGGACTAGGACCTCAAACAACAGGTTTCTGTCGCGGCCCCTTTCAAGCCCTTCCATCGAAGAACAGAAGACATTCTCAATGCTGGACGTTCAGCGAGATAAAGAAGAGAAAACAGATCCCGAGACACTTCTTCGTGTTTCAGAAGATGCAATCCAGTCAGCCTGTCCCGACAGAAATAGGACGGCCAACTCATTACTAGTTCTTTTCCCCGAATTCGCTCTTGGCGATGGCTCTTTTCTTTTAGGATGTTCTCTCCACACTTTCAACGGCATTAGCCGTCAACGGCTCACCTTCTTGTGTTCCCACCTCGAAATTGTCATCGACCTCGTTATGTTTTGATGCTAATGGATATCCGTGATGGCTTTGCGCGGATTCGGACTTGCACGTCGAACCTTTTCACGCCGTCACCAAATTGTCAAGTGACGCGATCCCGCGATCGCCTCTCCACTATTATTTTGGGCGTATATCGGGAGATTCCTGGTATGAAAGGCCTGTCGTACCCACCTGATTGGCTCATGAATGGATCCAGAGACACTTGCCAAAAAAAATATCTCCGAAACCCATCCTTTTTCCCCTTGGAATCTCAAGATTCAAACCAACGTCGCCGTTTTCTGAGAACAGGGGCATTGGCTTGGTGGCTCAGTTACAATTACTGCATGCAGTACAAACGCTGACCCGGTAAGTGGTTGTCTATGATTGGCCGTGGGAACCAGAGTCGTAAAATGAAGGCCGTTTACAGCGCAAGGCAACTGGCTTCTGGGACATCCAACCTAAGCAGCATTTACAGCACAACACGATGACCACTTAAAAGAGGCCAGTAAGATTAATATTTCTAATTTTTCATTCACCATTCCATACTATCATGTCTTGCAACATCTTTCGAGCACCTCCAGAGGTGTTTCACAAAATTGTATTCTTCGCCACCCTTGCCTCGCCACTTGGTCCCCCGAAGGAACTTCTAAACTGTATGCTTGTCTGTCGTATCTTCTGGGAGCGCCTACTTCCGAAAAATGCCAGTCAGCTGTATTTCCTGATATTTGCACAAAAATTCGACGCTCGCGGCCCCATATATCGCCTTACCAAGGATGTTATCCACGAGCATGCTCCTTTAGAGATGCGACGCCGCTTTGAAGCGATCCATATATTCAAAAATCGAATGTTCGACCATCCTGGCCTGACTGAGGCATTGTGGATAGCGTATCTCATGGTCGAGGACTCTGATACGAGCCAGAAAAACATCAAGCAATTGCTCCGAGTGGGCACTCTTACTTTTCTGGACTCGTATCTGCGTTCTCGACTAAAAGATGACGCTGGGGATAACCTTGGCTGGCCAATCGTTGACGAAAATGTGTCTCTTGCCATCGCTCTTGCTTGGACGCTTGCTTCCCCAAGTACGTTTCTTACCTAAATCTTTTACCCTGACTATCTTACCGTCATATCAGGAGTAATGGGCTCCGAGCATCCAGATGCGCGTACGGAAATGGTGACAATGTTGAAACCCATCACGTTCGCCTCATTCCGAGTCAGTTTTTTTTTATTGGTTTATCTTTCAAAATCAGACCTAAATCGTTATTGTGCAGTATTCTATTTCTTGTCTGTCACCGGATAGTTTTGAGTTCGCTGATTCCTCTCACCCTCTTACGTCTTTTCTAAATATGACCCACCCATCATATCCTATATCTGCATACCCACCTCAACAAATTGACTACTTTGGAGCAGTTAAACGAAAGGCACGTCCCCCATTGGCGGCAATCTTTGCTACTCTTTTGTATTTTGTCCGAGTGGATGCGGAGTTTGTCACTGAGATACCCGCACATGTCACCTGCGAGACCCGTGCGGAGGCCATTCAGCAGGGATTGGAGGGTCCCTGTGCCGAGGACTTTCGACATTTTTTTAATCATTGCCGTACACGCTTCGCGGATTTCCCAGGTATAGATGTTGGCATTCAATCGTCGTCGATTGCTACCAACCCCGACACTATCCTGTGCCAGCCTTCGTTCTACAGGCTGGGGTCCCTCACAGGGCAATGGCAGGGAATGTTCATCGTACGTTTGTCGAATCTTACTCTGTCATTATTTATTCTTACGTCTCCTCCCATAGATGCATGGAATTTACAGTGATGTCAGTGCTATCCATACTCCTGCAGTTTTCGATCATCCCTCTGTTTTGGAAACCAGACGGCCATTTTACTTGACCATTGAAGAACACTACTGCTGCGATACTCGGTACACTGTCCCTGTCAATCGTAAACAGAATGCAATCCAAGAGGCATGGCTCCCAGAAGATATACAGGCTCGTCAAACGCCTGTACGTTTTTATGATTACTGTGCGAATTTTCAACCCTTTTGACCTTGATTATGACTAGGGCGGCATCGAATTTACGGACGAGGGCGGGACTTTTCTCACTACGTACACTACACATGTTCGTTGCGACAGCGAATCATCTCTTCGAGAACATCCCTCGATAGTAGATATTATCATTACTGCAAAGGCATGTCATCCAATATCGGACCGTGGTGAAAAACAGGACTGACCATGAATAGACGGAGGATCGATATAGGGTGGCATGGGGTGGATACAGAAAGATTATCGGGCGTGTAAGGTTACACGACGGACTTCTGGCCCTTGTTCAAAGCGATCCTGTACGTCTCAAAGCTTATTCTTTCTCCACTGGGATAACATCTGACTCTTAATTCGTTGATAGGATCCTCAGTTAGGGAAAATGGTTCTTAACGGATACGGTGTGTGCAGATACACTTTAGTTTTTTATAGCTTTTCTCATGCATCAACTCGTTCTTACCCAGTGACCTCGTCGCAAAATCTTGTCGGAAGGATGAGGCACTATCGCGGTACTTCTGAAACCCGATTTGAGGGGGCCTTTAGTCTCAGCAAAAACCATACCGGCGACGCTACGTTTTCTTTCAATAAGTTTTAGCATACATAACGTTTGATGAGCGCAGCGTTGTTTGTTTGTTGATCATTTAATGATCATTGTCAATTATCTGCTTATCTCTTCTTATATTAATATGTCACACCAGCGTATTCACACAACCGCTGTATATTTGTATGTCATGTACATAAGCTTAGTTATATTCTTGTCTGTACTCAGTAATACACGCAGAATCTGATTGATTTGCACTGTAGTCTTGTTGGAAATGGCAGCGTCACTTGAATTCAATTAATCAAAGAAATAATGATATTATTAACCGTGTTATAATAGCAATGAGTATGCTGACGGAGACAGGCATGTATGAGTATCTTGAAATCATGTTAGAGACATAACTTAGGACGAGTACTGAGTACTGAGATAGAGAGTGCCATCACCTTCAATGACGTCTCGCGCGGAGGCCACAGCGTCAGTCGCTCAATCGGGAAGGTGGATACCCGGGTGCCGGGGCAGTTGCTCACTGGAAAATACTGAGAAAGGAGAGCTTTCCCAAACCACGACTTGTCACCGTTTCACCACCAGTCTTCATGAATGGACCACACTCTCTGCATACAGTGCCCCAGGAGGTACTTGAACATATAGCATTCTTTGCTGGCACAGATTCCTTGCTGGGGCCTCCATCGTCTCTTGTACCGCTTTTGTTATGCAATCGCAAGATACATGCAAGCTTATCGATTGAGGCCAATCACCATCTTTATGCACAAATATTCTGCAGCAAGTTCGATACTGCGGCACCGCTGGCACGCCTGGGTTCGGTCCGGTTAACTTCGTGGGCGCTTGCACATGAGCTGCGCAGACGATGCGTCACACTTCAGCGACTTCGAGCAAGACTCGATTCAACAACCCAAGCCAGGCGCGCGGAAGACGAAGATGCAGAAAGTACCCTCAAAATGTCAGTATATGATGTCCTTTTCACGGCCTACATCATGATGTTGGAAAATGAGGAGATGAACAAGCGACAGCTTGTGGAATATGGGAGAATGAAGGAATGGATACGAGAATTTTGGTTCGACTCTCACGGGGCTTCTCTGGCAATATACTACATCAGGATAGGTCAGTGGCCCGTCAATAGGCCAGAGACAGCACTGGGAATGTGGATGTTCTGGTTTCTGCTGAATACTGGTGCGTTATGGCGTTATGATGTGCTTGTCGGTCTGTTGATGCTTGAACAGATGATTACGAAACTGCGACTAATGATGGTGTAGAATCTCCGTTGAATGTTCTAAAGGCAATGGCTCTTGGTGCACACCTTGTGAGTTTGCGCAAATCCGTGATCCGCATCTTTTTTATCATCATTTGGTACAGTACGACTTAACAACGACTCCATGGGTCGAGTTTGAACCAAAAGCCCGGAGGCCTTTCGAGGACACAATTTTGTACGCTAAGCCAATGGACATGATACCACCTCCACTTGCTGCACCTGCCATCCTCTCATTCCTTGCTCTCGTCAACAAAAGACGATCGATACCACTCCCCCCGTCTGATTCAGCCACCCAGTCTTTCCATGAGTGGGACTCAGAATGGGGACGATGTTTCAGTAAATCCAAAAGAGACATTACAGACTGTTTCGAGCCTGGGAGGTAAATTTTGATTTGTCCTGTTCGTTACTGTGTTCTGATCAAGCGTCATAGTATCGAAGGGGTCTGGGAAGGTTTCTTTACGGTAATTTCAAAGTTTATTTTTGTGTTACGTTGTCTAACTAAAAGACCAAGTATACTGAATTTACAGCTTATGCTGCTATGCTTGCGGGTGCTTCTCCGACAGTCATTCAAAAAGGCGTTGTAGGGAGACATCAGCAGACGTGGAAACTTCGAGAACACCACTTACTTGCTTTCGAACATTCTGACTCTGATTCCGGAATCGACATGGATGTTGACTCTGTGACACCACTGCGTGCAGGAGACCCATTGCGTTCATATTTCCCGATAGGGACCCAGATACGTGAGCATAGGGAAGGTCTCACCGTCCAAGGTTCTGGAAGTTCGCAGGTCAGACGATATGTGCGAGCATCTGCATCAGACTCGCGGTCAAATCTAGATGAACCTGGCCCGCGCGTGCAGGATATAATCATCACTGGCGAGGTTTGTCACCCTTAACGTGTCCCCCCAAGTTCTCTCTTCTTACAGTTCGATAGGGTCATTCGGCATGGGGTCAATTCAACCTTGTAGGTCGAATACGACCGTGCGATGGTTTTATTAGCCTCTCGAAAGATTATGTTTGTCTTTCATTATTAGTTGAACTTGTCGTGTGATTAACTACCATATCTCTACAGGTTGACGGTGATAGAGGGAAGTGGTTGTATCGAGGCTACCTTATCGGCAACACGAACGGGAATCTCGCTGGTCGATGGAGAGACACACTCAGCCCTGCCGACGTTCCTGGTTATGAAGGCTGTTTTGTGATGAGTCGCAGGCGATAATGTTTTATCTCATTTATATCTATGACTTTTCTTCTCTATGCTTTTTCTTTGTTACTAGTAATCATTGCTTTGACCTCATTGTAGTATTGCTCACACATTTTTTATGCTTTCATGTAGTAGTATTATGGTTTTCATGTATATTTGTATTTGGACGTAGCTCTGTAGTTGAGCGCTTGTAACTATAGTATTGACTTCATATGCATTGCTTTTCTAGTAGCTGCACAGCATTCTGTAAACAGGTTTCCGCGAAGGTGACGTGCTGCACAGCTTTTGGCTTGCAATCCTTTCATATGTGCAAATCTTGTGCTAACTGGGTCGAGTTTTGAACAGCCTACGCATTCAAGTGCATATCTTCTGCCATATAATGTGTGAATTCAAGGCTGGGCCCAAATACAATACACAAGGACTTGTGGTCCAGGTTGTAAATGGCGCACCACTGCCACCTGACGCGAAATGGTTATAACAGTTTCACATTATGCAAATTCGGTGATCTCACTTGTTCTCCTCTCTTACACCACACCCACGGCCCCTTGGAGCTATTGGAGCTATGGACGCCCAAGAAGCCATTGTCGCCAACGCAGGCTACCACACACGCCTCCTAAACACTATCGCGGAACTCGAGTATGTGCCAGTGGCCAAGAAGAACCAGTCGAGTTACATCAAAGATCTGGAGAATCAGGTATCTGCGAGTCAACAAAGGATTATACGGCTAGCGGAGAAGACGAAGAAGGAACGGAAAGAGCATGAGGCACTTCGAGATGCAACCACGAAGCGGTTTGCGCACAAGCTTTTGGGAAAGAGAGAAAAATTTGAGGCGAGAGAAAGCAAAGAGGAGCGGTGAGTCCGCGCGTTCTTTTGTTCTTTGTAAAGATGCTTACAGTTTGCATTTTTGAAGGGAGTATGTTGAAGCCTTGGAGCGGGAGATGACCGAAAGAGATAATCTAGTGAACATCCAGCAGCTTCTTGATAGCGCTAAGAGCGTGGTGAGCCTCGATAACGGACCTGGTTATCATTCGCAATATGGCTACTAACCTTCTATACCTGGACTTATCTTTTCCAGATGTCAGATTTACAGCAAAAGCAAATGCTGTACGAATCAGCTCAAGCAGAACTGCAAGCTCTGTATGCACGGGTATTTGATGGACCCTCCGAAGGCAAGCTTGTACCTCAACCTTACAGAGTAAATATGTGCTAATGCGCACCATGCATACGTGCCATCATCTCCGCTGTCACATAGCTTTTCCAGAAGATGATCGTTTAGAGTATGATCTGGAAACTGTAAAAAGACAATACGGAGAAATCCAAGCAAATCTTAACGCTGAAAGTCGAGCAGCCGAGCTACTGGCGAGAGCGGCGAAGGCAATGGATCTTTGCCAGAAGAACATGCAAGAAGCATTAGGGTATTCTCGTTACGGTGATTCTTCTTTCTTTTTCTTCTACTGTATCACTAGCATGCTAATTGTTGAATAGATATGTGGGGCGGTGGAACGTACGCTAAACATTTCTGCCTTTGAGGTGGTGACATAGAGATACTAAAATTCTATCTAGAATGGCCGATATGATGGAGCGAAACGCATTGCGAAATGCACAATCTAACGCTTTCCAAGTAGAAATGCTAGTTGATCAAGCTGTACGGGAGTCACCAGCGGTTCAGCCAGTCGGGCGCGTCAATATAGCTCAAGGGTAGGTCCGTTGAATGCTGAGCGACCGGCTTCTTACTTCCTTTTTGAACAGATCCATCGTGAGCGATGTTTTCTTCGACAATATTTTTACAGATATGGCGTTCCACAGTAATATTAATTGATTCTATCCCTAGGCTGGTAGTGCTCTAATGAGATTTTTTCCAGACAAAATCAAGCAATCGGCTGCACAGGTTCTTTTAGCAAATCAAAGGGTAAGAAATTTCCTTGCCTGTTTTGCCGTATCGAGGCTTACATACGTCATTACGACCAGCTGAAAATTGAGGTCGATGCTGCACGTCGACGAGCCGACGCGGCAGGAGCGCGATTAATGCGTGTTGCCGAGACACTAGATGCAAGAAGAAGGGAGCTAGATAGCTTCAGGAGAGCCACTTTTGAGAGTTACGCTGCGCAGAACCCTCCACCTCCAAGCTACGATGTGGTGACCAATAACCCGAGCACACTGAGATTCCCAGAGCCTGGTCATCATGACGGAGCCACTCTAAGTCATGCACCTGTGACGTCCGATCCTCCCCCGTTTCCTACAGCTCACCGTGAACCTGAACGCGAGCCTGCACCTATACGATCAAGTTCACCCGGTGAACTGGACCGGATGCCAGAGGCAAGGCCCTTGGAATGGGGAAGCAGTACGTGGTCGGTTTCATCTTACGCCCGTGACTTCTGAAAAGCCGATCAAGACTTCAACAGGAAACCCGTATGCATTGGCAATGGCTGAACAGACCAGGCGATTATCGACTGACTAAACCTTACCTTTAGTGTATCTGAGGTTTGAAACCCTTCCAATTCTTTTTCTCTTTTGCATTTCTTCTTTGGATTGTATTTTGTACCCGCTGGGGTTATGTATCTTGCTCATCTTTTTTTATCGGGACAGGCAATTTAAGCAACCAGCCTGTCATTTAAATTTACCAACCATATACCGGCCTCTTAGAGCCACTATTGTAGCCATTAAGTCCAAATTTGTGCCTCTTGTCACTCTGCAGCCTTTCTATCACACTTAATTTCTATACTTCCCAGTTTCCGTAGCCCTAGTGCTGTAAATCCCATATTCTGTTAGTCTACTTCATTTCCGCTGACCCTTCGGCGTCATGGTATCTATTGTAGAAATATTGGGTATACACATGTGTCTGTATTTACGAGCACCAATACGGCAGAAAGTTATATAGACTCGGCCTCGGGCAGCGTCTCAAACTCCCAGTTCCTGGATACCTGCTCGACGATAAGAGCTTCGTGTACAGAATCGAAAGACGTCTAGTAAACCTCGGAAACCAGTCGTATCTGCCCACCTAGGTTGTACATGCTCAATCATCTCCCCAAATCATTATATGGAGCACGATCCCCCTCAGCCAACAGGCGTTAGCAAACTAACACGTTTTTACCGTTTCAATCTATATGTACTCGATGATGATAATTCGTTCAAGACGATCTCCGTCAGGGTCTTTGAATCAACCCAAAAGGCGATAAAATAACGATGACGCACAATACTTACGAATTCTCCTTTTGCAGCAAACAAACCCATTTCTTGGCGATTAATTAAAGTTCTTATTAGAAGTTTAGAACAAGAAAATTAGTTGAAAATAATTCGTTTGGGGTACATACAACTCGGAAGAAGCTAGTTGGCTTGTTCAAACCCCCATTAGAAGTTGGTTAGAAGCCTCTACGAGTCCTTGGCGTTGGACTTGGGTTTGTGGTGGGAGATTGTAACCTCAGCATTTCCGTTTATCTATCTAGCCGACCAGTGTAAGTTGGTTCAGGGAAAGGACAATCCGCACTAGCACCCGATAAAATCGCGGTAGGCGCCCCATTACGAGAATTCAGGGATTTAGCTTCGCGAAATTCCTGCCCACAATTATGTACGTACATGGTGATGGAACGGCCTCTGAATCGGATTGCGCACCGCAGACTTAGCTACATAAGTATACGTGACCTATGTAAGTAATAAAAACAAAGCGAGGATCGTCCAAGATTTCTTTCTGGTTTATTCTGTTTATGGTGTTTGAAGCCTGGGGTTCTAATGGATTTTATTTACTGAGTCAATGTCCCTGTAACGTCGTCGAGTTCTTATATCCTGCCGTTGAGAAACGGAGCCTCGAGACGTTGTCCTGAACCCCAGATTTTTTGGCTTAATCGTGGAGACCGGATTCAGAAGGGCGAGTCCGAGAGTGAGATCTGGAGCTGTCGCACTGCGTCCTGAAATAGCTAAAATTAAAAAGCAATCGAGCTGGTTGAACTGGTGGTGGGAAAGACTTTTCATTCCCCGCGGCGTTCCCTTGCGTGTCTTTATGCCGTTACTTACTCGGAGTGTTTGGCGGAATGTCATATAGATAAAATAAATATGGGACCTGCGATAGTCAGCCTTCATGGGGACGATCGACAGGGTGGGTGAGTAGAAACCTGAATAATACATATGAACGGTGCTCCAACGTGTCAAAGATGTGATCCCGTCCGCAGCAAACACTGTCCTCGACTGTCGTCGATTTTCCGTAAATTGGTATGTTCGAACTTCGAAAGATTATGGCTATGGCTGTGGACGGAAAGGTATCGCGACTGCAACGGCGCGGATTTCAATTTTTAAGGGTCTTGTCAAGTAGAGTATGGCTTAAATAAAGTTGTGGTGGCTTCAATTAATTCGACGGGCATACCGGGCAGGCAGCTCTGAATTCCGACCACACCTTGCCATGCGTCTGAAAGCGGGCAAAACTCTTAGTTTATAAACACTAAGAGACTGTAGAGTAAAGCAAATAGATGCTTGTATTTGGGCAAACGATATCGGAGAAATAGCTTTTTTTCGATTGAATCCTCAAAGAACTTGGCAGGACAATACTTGATATAGTCCACGCGTCCTGTGAGGCAAAGAGGGTGAGCATATAGCTAAAATCGAACAACAGTATTTAATATACTTTGAAGATGTAAATCAAGTCCAGCGACAATAAACTGCATTACAGATATTCTGGCCAATTTCGAGCTCCCACAATAGGTTTGCCACAGCAAGCAGTCTCTGGGGAGTGTGCCCCTTCTAAATGTGTAATAACCACGATCGTTTCCGCCAGAGGAACATATCGAGTACACAAGATAAGGGACTGGGAACCTATACACCATATTGTTCAGACATTTGACACATAAACAAATCATGGCTACTGTCCTGGATTGAAGAGTTCCGGTAGTTTTAGATGCTCAACACCGCCCAATTGGAGCCACCCGATCCATTTTGCATCTAAAAGCGAATAAGACGAAGGAACGAAAAGCTGGGCTCATATCTGCCGTTGCGATGTATTTAAAGTTAAGTTCTGAACACGGACTGAAACTGGTGCAGCACTTACCCACTTCCCTGGAATTCGTGCCGTCTCAGCGACCAAACCACCGAACCAACCAACCAATTACAACCGCGTTCATCTACAAATCCGCCAGCCCCCTGGGTATCGGCGCAAATACCTACAACTAGAGAAAACAGATGTCAAAAGAC
Source organism: Psilocybe cubensis (assembly GCF_017499595.1). Classification (NCBI taxonomy): domain Eukaryota; kingdom Fungi; phylum Basidiomycota; class Agaricomycetes; order Agaricales; family Agrocybaceae; genus Psilocybe; species Psilocybe cubensis. Next base: position 2,480,789 of record NC_063008.1, on the reverse strand, counting down.
GCAGAAGAAAGAGGAGTCAAGTGGTGCGTAATTATGTAACAAAGGGGTGTGATGCGATTGGACGAGCAAAGCGTATCGCTCATCGAGTGCATCTCGGTGCACACGTTGAGGAAGGAGATTTCTGAATATGGATGAGCCGACGGCAAGTTTACGAAGACGGGAGAGGACAGCTGACCAGGGTTTACGGAGCTTGATGTATGTGTGTGCATGAAAGTCATACACAAGTACCTGGTTGCATGGGGGTTAGATAATGATGTATTGAGTTTTATCGCATTAGCTAGGAAGGACAGTGGTCAGTCCAATCGTTTGAACTTTGTGCCACAGGGAATAAGTGTCAACTTTTCGTCGATGATTTTTGGTGGTGATGGTGGTGGTGGCAGGAGCATCTTCGATCAATACAAAGGCGTAAATTGATTACTTCAATGGGAAGTTCAATTCAAAAATGTTATCGTCATTCACGAACCCTGGAGGGTGGGGTAGGAACAAGTTTCCCACAATAGGCTAATTTCTAGCTGAAGATATCAGTGGTTGCAACCCTGCAGCTGTCGATCGTCAGAATCTCGAATGACAGAAATAACAGAAATAGATTTGCGAACAGCTCGAGGCCGGTTAGTCGATTTAGGAAGGTGAGGTGCTTTTCGAGAAAGATATGTGTAGTACGAAGCTGGACGGAAATTAACGAGAATTGAAAGATGATCATGATACAAGAAAGACGGGATATGACGAATACGTCCTAAGAAATGTTGACAGTGTCTCCCCTCTTTCCCAAGCGAGATGTTCAGGTCTATGAAAAGGAAAATGCGTGAATAAAACAGGAGAATGAACCAGGCAATATATTGATAGACCGGGACATACGTTAATGTGATGCCGGAGGATGAGGACGAGAAGCGCGATCTCGACGGCGGCGACTATAAATGTTACCTGCAATACAATCCAACCAGCTGTGACGAACGGGCGACCAAAGATGCGCGTCCCTTCTTGGCCTTTTGTTTTGATGCACTGGTCAACTTTATGAGCTTCTTTGTGTCGGTCCGCAAAGTCGTGGTAGGAGTGTCGCGAGCGGAAGAATGCGAGCACGAATAACAAGCCTCCGAGAATGGCAAAGAGTAGCCCAACTATGTAACGAAAGGTGCAGGTGTACCAGTGAGTGAGAAGAGTTGGTTATATTAGTTGTATGTATAACATGAGGCATTCGAGATGAAACACTTGCTTCGGTGGAATGCGCGTTCGAAAAGGCGCAAGATGGTCAATGAATATCCTAGAGCTCCGAGAGCGGTGCGGCTGTATGCTCCGTGGAACGTACGTTGTCTCGCCCGAATCTCGACGAGCTCGTTGACATCTGAAGCCTGGAATGAATTTCGACGGTGTCCTCTGGAGTTGGAAAGTGCAAGTCAGCACGAGGCGGCCTCAGTAAGTCCAAAGATACCTATCCCGATATCCCGGATGGCATGTCACACTAAAAAAAAACATACCTGTATGTGCGCCGGCGTGGTCTAGGTTCATCCATATGTCGGTGAAGTCGTCTGTGTGGGTATTATAGTTGTAGGTTATCGCAAAGAGAACGATAACGTCTACTAGAGTTCCACCCGAGATTGGCGGCGCATGAAGTGCGGAGAAAGAGCAGCGCGGCGCCAATGCTAGGCGTCGCTTAGAGAGATCACGTGCACCATCGCGGCACGAGCTTCGCCGACGCGAAATTTAGGAAAAGGCAAAAAGTAGCGTTGTGTCTCCTACAACGACCATATATCCAGTGATTTCGGTCATTAAAGCCTTTAAAACGCTAGCGGAGTGGTGGGATATACGTTAGTGAAACAAAATGGCTTTTGCTGCCTCGGTTGGACTGGGTATCAGGTCGGGGACGTTGAGGACGTGTTCAAAGAGGTGCGTCCCGAATGATATTGAATTCTAGAGATTGCATTGAATTACTGCCATTTTCAGTTTGAAATCTTCGTCAGTACGCTTGACTCGCTCAGACGCGCGCTTATTCTCTTCCCTTTTGCAAGTAAGTGACTTTGCATACACGGTCTTTCTGGCTAATGAGAGGTACTTTACTTTTCAAAAGGCATCAGGATCTTCTTGCCGTTCGCTAAATAACATCCAGACTCCAAGCTCTAGGAATCTGTCACTATGGGGCTCAAGTTCCAAGTCTACTCCCCCACCGTCAGCGGCGCCTGAAGCTCCTCCGGCAACAGAGGAGACGGCAGCAGCTGTCGCCGAATCGTCGTCAACACCCGCTACCTCCGCTGCAACTACACCTTTGCCTACAGATGCAGCCACAGACGCAACCACTTCATTGCCTACAGAAGTAGTAACCGAGGCAGCTGCCAGCGCGGATGTGCCTACTACCCTTCTCACCGATGTTACCGAAGCCATTGCCACTCACGCGCCAGCTGCGCTGCAGTATGGCGACCTGGCTGCTATGGGTCTCGCAGGATGGTCACCAGCCGGTCTGGTTCGGTGGTCTCTGGAGCTGATCAATGTCTCTACTGGTATGCCCTGGTTCTGGACAATCATTGCTGGAAGTGCGTTCTGGAGGTTAGTGTGCGTCCCATTCGCGATCAAGGGTCTGCAAGCCTCCGCCCGAATGCAACCCCACCAAACGAAGATGCTGGCTCTTCAACAGGAAATCAAAAGAACGGCTGAAAAGAAGGACCCTGTCGCTATGAAGCTGGCTACGGTCAAGATGCAGGAGTTTTACAGGGCGAACAATATCAACCCTCTGGGAGGTGTTATTGCTTTGGTGCAGATGCCCATCACCCTTGGAATTTTCTTCGGAGTGCAGAAGCTGTGCAAATTGCCCCTCGAGCAACTGCACTACAGTGGTGTTAGTTTCTTGCCCGACTTGACTGTGGCGGATCCTACGTACATCATGCCTCTAGCACTATGCGCCCTCATTAACGTCCAAATTATGGTTTGTCCATATTTTCACTGTTTTCTCGCTTGTTTTTGATATTGGAATATCTAGGTCGGAGCACGCGATCTTAACACTAAAGAACGACCGGATATGGCCCACATTATGAACCTGTTCCGCGTAATGACAATCCCTGGTATCGCCTTCATGGCTGCTTTCCCCTCAGTAAGCTTTTCTCTTTGCCCCCCCATGTACATTTAGATTTCTAAAACGATATTACAGGGACTTCTGTTGTCATTGATGACCACGGCCATTCTTACCACCGCCCAAACACTTATTATGCGTATGCCTGTTGTCCGAAACAAGCTGCAAATCCCCATTGTTCCCCCCAGCGCCTACGGCAAGCTGCCTACCATCAGAGAGACCTTCACCCGCGGCAAAAACTGGTTCAAGGGCGATTTGTCGGCGAGAATGGAAAAGGCCCGTAAAGAGGCATTGGCGAGGCAAAATGCTGCCCGCCGCCCCCCTATGGGATTTTAAAATTATTAGCTAGACCTATACTTATTTCACTTAATATACCTACGAACTGAAATCCCTCACTCATTTTTTCAACACCAGGCGGAGGGCTGTGGCAGGCCTGACAGATGCATGATGCATGGTGCCTGTTTCCTGATGATTACCTCAGCAGCACCCAGAAGCGAGCAATACGCGGACATGGGTTTGTCCATCAACCACCAAAAGCTCTTTGCACCCTCCGACCTGGCATTTCTGTAGACCTTAATTGAGTCTCCAGAAGACCACATCAAGCTATGAGTATCAAGATACCGTCAGTAACCTATGCTGCGGTCGCAGCAGCGGCAACGACACCACCAGCAGGAGCACCGGAGGAGGAGGAATACTATTCATCATGGTCGCTCTTCCTCGTTTGCATGCTGCTTATTCTGTCGCTGTTGACTTCATATTATCTCCAAATTAAGCGGATACGCGCTGTGCACGAGACGCTAGTGTCGATTTTTGCAGGAATGGTGGTTGGCGCGATTATTAGGCTCGCGCCGGGGACGATGATCAGGGAGATGCTGGTGAGTTTGGGATTTTACTGGACTTTTGCGCAGTGGATCGCTGGGACGCTGGAGGCAAACAGAGAGGAGGTGGATATAGGCGCTCTTTTACTCAGGCGGTGCGTCTGGACGAGAAGACGTATACCCTCCAGCCTCCTCGGTTGTTCCATTCCATTCCATGCCAATCACTTTGTGCAAAAACGTATTCTGAATTCGATTTAGACTTTCAAACATACATTATTCTTCAATCTGTTACTTCCACCAATTATTTTGAACTCGGGATATGAGCTCAAGCAGGTATGGAACATCCGTTTACTGTTTGAGCGCTCATTCATGTTCATTTTCTTGAAGGACAACTTTTTCCGCAACTTTGGGTCAATTCTTACATTTGCATTCCTTGGAACGTTCATCTCGGCTGTAGGCGTGGGGTACGCTGCATGAACTCGATATTGCGTGATGCAAATCCTTAACACCTGCAGAACAGGATACTCGTATTCATATACTCATACCTTGGAATCGACACCGATAAGCTACCTCTAATCGAGTGCCTCATTTTTGGGTCAACGCTGTCCGCGACCGATCCAGTTACCATCCTAGCCATCTTTAATCAGTACAAGGTCGACCCCAAGTTGTACACTGTCATCTTTGGAGAGAGCTTGTTGAACGATGCTGTCAGTATCGTCATGTACGAGTGCGTAGAATTATCCTTTTTTTCATTTGTATATGCACTTACTGGGATTTGAACGTCAAGAACGCTGAGTCGGTTTACCGGAACAGAAATATTCGTCGGATCCATCTTCCATGGCATAGGCATCTTTCTGCTCTCCTTTAGCGTCTCGATGGCGCTCGGAGTGGCGTTTGGACTGTCGACATCCTTGATGCTCAAGCATTCCTATCTCCACCTATATCCCTCAATAGAGTCCTGTCTTGTCGCCCTCTGCGCATACACATGCTACTTCTTCTCAAACGGGTTACAGTGCTCCGGCATCGTCTCTCTCCTCTTCTGTGGCATCACCCTGAAGCACTACGCATATCACACAATGTCACGGCGCACCCAGCGCGCCACCAAATACATCTTCTCCACGCTCGCGCGGCTCTCAGAGAACTTTATCTTTATCTACCTCGGCATGTCGCTCTTCACGAGCGCGCCCGTGTCCGAGCCTGTGTTCAGCTACGTCCGGCCAGTGTTCATCATCATCACGACTATCGCTGTTGTATTCACGCGCTACGCCGCCGTCTTCCCGCTCTCAGAGGGCATCAACCTGTTCCACAAGCATGTGCGCGGACAGCGCCAGGAAGAGCTCCCGCACTCGCACCAGATGATGCTGTTCTGGGCCGGCCTGCGTGGTGCGGTCGGTGTCGCGCTCGCTGCGGGATTCGTCGGCCCTCATGCGCAGATGATGCGCACAACGGTGCTGATTGTGGTGGTTCTCACTGTGGTCATATTTGGCGGTACGACGGCGAGGATGCTCGAGGTACTAGGGATTCGGACGGGTGTGGAGGATGATGTAGGCGCGAGCAGCGACGAGGACGAGGCGGGTTTGCCGCCTGGGCGCAATGCGTTTGTTGGCCGCGGAGGAAATGGCGTCGGTGGTCGATGGAGTCGATATGCGGAGGAGGATGGTAGTGCGCTCAATATGCCCAGCGGGTCGCGAGGTGCAGGAAGGATTGGAACACACTACGCGTCACGGTTCAATCACCAATATCAAAATTCGCAACAGCACCAGGGACCGGACAACGGTGAACAGTCGCCTGTGCTGCAAGGAAACACCATCTTCTCGTCTGCGTCCTCGGATTCCTACGACTCCGATGGGGGAGAGGTGCTGCCGCTCGTTCCTTCAGCTGATAACCACAACAACAACGCGAACGACACAACTCATCCGCCGCCGAGGCAGAACAGCCTTATGGGTATAGGCGAGGATGGAAAATGGTTCCAGGCACTTGATGAGCGGTACCTTTTGCCTATATTCTCCAACGCGACTGCGAGCCGGACGTTCCATGCGCGCCGCGCGCGGCGGAATGCGTCGGGGCTTGCCGCGGGCGGGAATATGGCTACGCCAGGAGAAAGCGAGGACGAGGTGGATCTGGGGCAGGATGTTCATCTCGGTGGTAGGCAAGGTGGTGTTGGTGCTGGTGGAGCAGGGCAGTCGAATTCTAGGACGATGTCGGTGGATGATAGTCGAATGGAGCGGGGGCTTCCTAGTCCGGTTCTAAGAAACAACAACAGTAATAATTTCTCGGAGGGTAGGTTCTCTTGATTTGTTTTTACTCTTGCTATCCTTCCCGCATTCTGTTTTATTTTCCCTTATTTTGTCTTTCTGTCCCTTCTTTTCGCATATGCGCGTATTCGTTCGACGCGCGTTTGTGTGGTGCGTTACTTTCTTGATGATAATATAAGTACGAGTAGTATATATTCCCCTTCCTTCTCCACCTATCGACACCCACCCTCGACCCGCGTCACATAGACAGTCGCCGTTTTACCATCACCTCGTCCACTTTTACCTTCGACGACGGCGCTATACATACCTACCTTATGGCTCTGATTTATACCACCCGCTCATCATCATCATTGTTATCTTTTCTCTTCACCGCTACCAACTCCCGCACTACATAGCACCCCACAACCCCATTTACCGCGCCTGATCCGATTATACAACATATATCTCCTTTTTTATGGCACTCTAGCAGTGTGTAGTATGTAGATAACTCGATAACTCGCAATGTCATGGACATAATCTTTTTGAACAGGCGGGCGTAGTTACTTTCGCAGCCTGCCAATAGGTACAACGTTGTATTGTGTACTAATAATATGTAGGGCGGCTCTTGTCTTGCTGCATCCTGGCTGCGATCGAATTACCGACAGCTTACCGACCGTTTACCGTGGCCAGTAAGTAGCCTGCACATGAGTGCAAAGTTGCCGGATACCAATTACCTCCAATTACATGGACTTTGGGGATCAAGTCATCAAGATGCCTACCTTGTACCTTGATTATTGCTTCCGCTGCATCTGTCCGCAAGGGGGAGAGGCTGGGAGAGGGGAGGTGACTGAGTTATTTAGTGAGGAGGGGGAAACTACTAAGCAGAGCATTGTTTTTTCTATTTTGGTGTTTTTAACCTCGTGTTCGTCTAAATGCCCAGGAGTCTGCTGATTGTGCGAGTGTGGTAAACGACCTCAGTTGATATGTCATAGCAGTTGAGATCTTTTATAGATGATAATATAATAAGCACTTGTACTGTGCAGTAATGCTAGCGATATGTGGATTCTGAGTTGCACTGCATTCTACCGGGAGAATGCTGTCTTTTTTAAATTTACAGTTGCATGCGTCATGCGTACTAATACTAATAGTACATAGTAGTACTATAGCAGTGGTGTGAAATTTGAAAGTGAAGTTCATACTTAGTATCATCGCAATATTATGCAACTCTGCACGCAGTCTCCCTGGGGATCAAGAAGGCTTATATAGATCCGTTGCTGTGACGGTGCATTGACAAAGTGCAACAAAGCTTAATCTAGAAGACCGAAAAATAAATCAAGTCGAGTCGAGTCAAGATTGAAGCAAAAAATAGAAAAGTAGATGGTCGACATTAACGACGATCCATTTCGCGGGATATGAGCTCTGATCGGTATTGAGGATATGCATCCGAGAGAGAGATAGAGAGGTGATCAGTGGCAGTTGCAGTTGGCACCTTGGAGCTTGGAGGGTTTGATGATGCCCCGAGATTAGACTTTGGAGATGTGATCGAGCACACGAAAGCTTTTGGAGTTTTGAAAGCAGTAGTCATTTGGATACAGTATAAGTGACCTATGTAAATTGCAGCAGCAACAGGAAAATGGGGACGGGGAGGGGAGGGGAAGGGAACGGGATGCATGTGGAGTGGGATGTGAGGAATTTTTGGAGATGAGGGATGGGGAAAGGTAAGAATGGACGGAGTTGAGGGAATGCTGCGGGAAAGAATAGGTGCGAGGGGAAAGAAAGGTAAAAGACAAAAAAGTACAGATTGCTTTGATTGTATGAGTGCCGTGCGCGATGAGAGAGAGAGATAGAGACGAGAGATGAAAAATGCTAGATCAAAAAAGGAAAAAAGAAAGAAGATAAAATCAAAGAAAAACCAAAGCTGAACCATGCGGCATGCGGGAAAGCGAAAAACGAAGAACGAAGAGATAAAGAAAGCATATGCCAACCATTGCACAGAGCAACGAAATTAGGGTAACGACTGAGGTTATGTCGGAGGTACCTAGCTTTGTGAAAGCGAGGGTTGTGTGTGTGGTGAGTCATGGGTGATTCGCGAGGGGGTGGCGTGAAGGATGAATTGCGGCGAGGCCAGTGTGTTGGGACCTGAGGATAACCCAGGCGGCCGAGATGTCGAGAGGTGAGGGAAAGGGTGCGTCGTCATAGTCATAATGTATGGAATAAAAGGGACTTTAGAATTTTAAAAAGAATCCAAGAGATTTGCACATGGTTGGGGGGTAGAGGTGTGGTTGTGGGTTGTGTACGGGATGGGGGTCGACGTCTGGGAGACCAGAAAGGGTAGCGCGATGATGTAATAGCGAATATGCAGGAAAATGCGGATGTGGGATTGTGCTTGGCGGAAGGGACTGGAAAAAAGGACGCGGAATTTCGGGACCGCATTGGGACGTGATCAGGGACGGGGTGTTGTGCAAATGGAAAGTAGAATGAATGGGCTCCAAAAAAAAAACGAATTAAGAAGTTATTTAGGTAAATGATGATGATGTGGCGAGAGAAAAATGTCCCAAGATGAATTAGTAACGGAAGGGGTGTTCGCGTTGGTGCGGATGCGAGAGAACAAGGAGAAAGAGAGAAAATCTACATTAGGTCGGCGCGCCGTAGGTGTTCCCGGAGAATGGACTCCTCAACTGAAGGACATATATCAAGTAAGAACTAAGGACTGTGGAGGCTGAAAACATGCAAATGGTCGACTTACCAGCCCCTAGAGTAACCGCCGTCGATCGCGTATCCTAACGGAAAAGAACGCGGGAAAGGAAAGATCAGAAAATCAGAAAGAAGTTCGTTAATTACGAGATTCTGTGACACATACTATTACGGATGTCAAATGCACGTAGAATGGCCGCTGGACAGGTGAATGGTTCCGTGATATTTCTTTGAAGTGTTGTTGGAAATCTAGAAAGGAAAAGAAATTTTTTTATGAAGTTGAAGAATGCCAAATTAGACTAACAAACGAGATGAATTAAACGAGATACGTACACCGTGTAGCTGTTTGAAGGTCATTCTTTCGATCCCCAAAACTCGGTACCGAATCTCGGATACGGACTCCGCGTTGTAGCTTGGCTTGTAGCAAATCGCACTTGTTCAGGACTGCACGTCGACGAGAACGAACGTATGGTTCATGTGAAAAGAATGCAAAAGAGGCGGGTGGGTTAAGTGGGTAAGCATGGAGAATGCTACAGTCAGCAAATTGAATAGGTAACGTACAGAGGATTATCTGCGTTCTCGACAAGAGTTTACATGCGCATACAGACCGCCAAAGGAGATAGCTGTCCTCCAGTCTGTTTACTCGACGATCTTCGGCTAATTTTTCGTCGAAAGGAGATACTGTTAGGAAGGAAGTAAGCATATCATCCACCGCTCGTAAGCATGTACACTCACTAGGGCTGTATATGCGGAGAATGGGAAGAGAGAGAATGAACAATGTAAGAAGACTGGAAGCCACTTATTACAAACAAGGTCTGCTCACGCAAGAAAGAGGATAGCGTCGACTGCGGAAAGGGTCAGAGCGGCTCTGAATCCGTGGAATGGTGTACTTACCATCATCAAAGTATGAGTACCAGGCACTCCTCTGATGCCCCCCAATTAGTTTGTGTTGGGGAATCAAGTGGTAGAGAAACCTACGCTATTTCGCGTTCCCCCAACATCATAAAGTCTCCATTCTTGACCCATTGTCCGGCCTGATAAGACATTATTAGCAGGGTACTAGGGCGTTCGGGAATACAAACATCCCCACATACCATGGTCGAAAATAAATCTGTACTCTTGAACACCAAGAGTCCGTAGACGGGCGCGAATCACATCGTCGTCCGTCGGTTGATAATCACGATTGGCAATGCGCTCAGCATCCGTGATAAAACTGGTGTTAATCAGCACCGCGTGAGGACAGATAGTGGCCAATCAAAATACAAACTCACAAGCCAGGAGCATCCTCCAAGCGGACCTTGCGTCTGCTGAGCGTCTCTCTCACGATGTCATCATCCCAGAGAGCCTTGATATCGTCACGACATGAAGCAATGATATCGACGATGTCCTCCTCTTCGTTCTTAGGTTTCCCGTTGTGCTTAGAGGTAGTGCTGACAGGACTAGAGTTGCCATTGCTGCTGCCAGTTCCGTTTCCATTCCCATTTCCGTTGCCGCTCCCACTGCCGTTTTCTTGCCGTGAGGGTGTATGTCGTAGTGTTCTGAACCGGTCCAAGGCAGATTTCCATCCGTTAGAAGAGTTGATAGAGAATTCCTGAAGAGCTCGTCGGTTTGATGGTGCCGGTGGCTCAAAGGGTGCAGCGGAGTTGACGGAAGCAGATTTCAACTCGAGACTGGCGGCACCTAACCTACTCTCCAACACATGCTGCACACTGATCAACCGCTCCAACCGTACCCTGAATCTCTTGTGCTTCTCCGTGAACTTCAGACGAGCCAACGCACGAGGTGGACGTGGAACCATGGTGATATCCTCAGAAGAGTCATCAGGAAAGTATGGCAGGTCGTCCATCTCGCTTGACAGGTGGCCCATGATAACGTTCACATTCCGGACAAGATTGAGAAAAATAACAGCTCTCCAAGCCGCCCGTTCCTCATACCACTCTTTTCGAGCGTATGTGAGTTGAAAATCTACAGCACTGGTTAGATTTGATCGTCATGAGGACCGAAATACGCACTTTTGAGTGTGGCAGTTTTGCCGCTCTCGCTTTGTCCTTGAGGACGAATCACAGTCGCCTAAGAACGTGATTCGGGTTCAACAACAGATGGAACTCACCGAGCAACAACAGCTTGACGGGTTTTTTCTTCTTTTTCTCTGCCTCCCGCTCCTTTCGTATTTGTTCGTCGATCTCATCGCTGATTCTCTTCGCCTCTGCCTCAGCAGCCTCTCTTATCACACGCTGCTCATATGTCTCGTCGGGAGGAGGTGCTATTGCCAAAGTTAGCGGGTCTTCGTCCAGCGAACGCGGCATGGAGGAAAAAGGGAGAGTAGAGGGGTCTCAAAGCCTTGGAAAGAAAAGGTAAGAAGCGGACATTCTCAAATGGAATATTTAGAAAAGGGTCTTGGGAAGGACTCCGGTTTATTTTCCTCATCCGAACATCCATAGATCAGGGTCGGCTGTAGACCGGTCTGATCAACTCACCTCCCTGCCAACCGCTCACCCTTCCTTAACGACCCTTGACTGCAGGCGCTCTCAACTCTAGAATCGCTGGCTTGCTGCCGCCCCAGCCTTTTCTCTCATCTCACGGAAAGTGCTTTCCATGTGCACCCGCACAGATTTGCCCTAGCTTACCTGTCGTTTGCTAGTACTTGAGCCTATATCGTCAGCTGACAGTCTAGTTGGTATTGCACTGCTCTATTTTTTTAATTGTCCTCAGTGGCTGTTCTATGCCTTGTTGACATCAACCTTGCCTTCCGTGCCATGGTCCACCTGCACATTGCTATGGCTGCTAAGTGCGGACCCATATGTGCTCGATAAGACGTTTGCAATTTCCTCGTGGTTGAGTTTCCAACGGCCTCCGAGCGCTAATTTTAGTCCACCCTTCAAGGGCTCCAATCAGCTCACTAGTTTACACTCGATCCAATTCGACATATGCCAACATGTGTCCAACCAGGCAAATGAATCATAAATCCGGTTCTGCATGATCTATCATGACGGAGATATCCTCTTGAAAATTTTGCGCAATGCCCGAACAGATGCTACCTACTGAGGTTGTACCCTCTCATTCGCCAAGGCTGGCATTCTGGAAGCTCATTTCATTGCATTCCACGACGGATTTACTTCTGATCATCATGGGGTTGGCCCCAAATGACACGGCTATCTCTGGCAGCCTGTACATTGAACCTATTTCTAGCATGCGATGGATTCCCAGTCTCCCACACCGCCGCGGCGTATTATCGCACGCCAATTTGACCATGAAAGCTCGCTACTCGTCTTCTCCCATAAAAGAGAACCAGGTACAGCTGTCCACATCGCGACATTGCGGAAAATTGCGAAGGGGGCACAAAAAAGGCCTAGATTTCCACGTAGAAAAAGGGAAAAAAAGGCCCACCTCCGTCCTCGTCGTGAAGGATGTGCGCACTCAACGCGCCAAAGGACAAAAAATCGCGCTCGCCAAGACGCATTTGCCCGCTCCTCCAATGGCATCATATCATATCATGTGTGGGTGACCACCGCCGATCCCATATGGGTTGCCTACTTTAAGCTGCCTTTCTGTCGCTGCGATGACTTCGGCCAACCTGCATCTGCTGCGCTCAAAAATTAAATCGAAGACTTCTTCGTGCGCCTCCGTCTAAAAAATCAGCTGCCCGGGAGGGTCGACAAATTTATCGCTATCTGCGATATCTTGTCCCTATCTCTCCCTCCTTTTTTTCCTGTACCCTGTTGTGCCTCTCAGTTTTTGATATGTGACATCAGCGTGCGAGGGCATTTCAGGCCGAGCTTTCAATTGTTCACATTTGCCATCAAGAAGTGTATTGTGTTACTTTTAGAATGAGTTCTCGCGACAGTGTTATCTGTTATAGTGCTGCTGCTGCACCGACTTGTCCGATAGCGCGCTCGACCATCTCGTCGCTAGAAGTCTGAAGTCTGGACCAAGGATCCGCTGCAAGAACATGCGGAAGACACGAGGCTGAGGTACTATCTCGTTCATACGTAGGGTATACCAAGGTGTCTCCAGTGCCGAGGATTTCGTACACGAGGCTGGTGTCAATCACAGGGGAGCGTGGAAAGTGTCTTGCATCTCTCTGCAGAGCCTTCCCTCTATCGTCCAAGCTGGGGGTGACATGACATCCGACGTGAACTTCCTATTATAATTAAACTGCTATGTAAGAATTGACATCATGATGATTCAATCCGCGTGGTGTTTTAACGGGGTACGCGGTATAGCAGGGAAAAACAATGGCTAAAAGTCTAAGGCGTGAAGGAGTCGGTTGGCAAGTGTTGAGTGATGGACCTACAATTGTGAGCTTCTTGAGATATCAGGGACACGCTGGCGATGGGCATCCGACCCTGCCACTTTTACCCTCGGCCGGCAGAAGCTTATGCCTACTGGGATCAATCAAGCGCTCATGATGATGTTGATCATCATACTTCTCTTCCTTCATCAGGGGCTAATTACTGGCCGATGAAGGCCTCTGCGTTTTAGTAGCTGAGACTGATATTAAGGACAGCTCGGGGGACATATGTGTCTCCTTTCTATACATATCATCACGTAGAAGGAGACACGTCGCATTTCGATCAGTTTGTTCAAGAGTTAACTTGACCTATGAGAAAATAAGTCCTCTGACGTTCAACAGACCCATATACAGCTGTAATAGTGTTCTGAGACTAGTTTTGAGTTCGCTATAGCGACCACGATAAAATAGACGAATCTACAGGCACATAGTAATACTGTAGTGTAATGTATGGTATACTCGAGTCCTTGTTTGGTTTGAACTTTGCCTACAGAGCATGCAACTAGCGGAGGCGCCGTCAAAGCGCCGGAGTGTTCACTGTCGAGTCAAACAGAATGATTAAACTCATAAAGACATGTGTCGAGATTCATCACCGTCACTGACCCATTGCGCATGATGAGTTTGAAGCCTTGTCCAGTGTGCCATTCAGTACGATGGGGGTAGGCTTGGTACACTTTGATCACATCTGCAGGCTTTCCAAGGTCCTGCGTAAGTCCGCTCCGGAGGACGGAATGAAGCTTGGTCCGTGGTCTGTCCCAACACCGAGTAAAGAGCTGCATAATATCATCTACTATTGTCCTTCATGATCAATTGGCTCGTCCATTGGAAATTCGAGGCACCAAGGGCCGAAAAAACATATCTACCGATGCGCATGGGGATTGTGAGCGGATTTTTGCGCTTTCTTAGTCTTTGTATCTCCAGATTGAGGGTCTCCGGAAGAAAGAGGGTGGTGATACATGATTAATAACACATCATGCAGTGTAATGTTTTTGCAAGGGTATATTCTGCTCCACGTCTGCACGTCATCGCTAAGCTTCTTGTTGACTTATTGATACTATACTACTATGCAATGACTGACCCACCGCATTTTCTGTTGCCGCGAAAGAGTCGTGGCAGCTTCATTCCTGACATCGGGGAAACTTGAAAAGAGGCCAGAATTCATCGGATATTTGTATAATCATCTCAACATCCGTTCAACACCGATCAGGAATGGAGCAGGATAGAACGCGCTCTCCCAAATGGTCTGTCGGCAGCGCGGGGATCAGTATACAGTCGCAGCCGTGCAATGCAGTCGTGGTATGTCGACCGTTCATACGAACGACGGACGCTTAGCAAATTCGCGCGAGCGAATCGCGACCACGAGGCAAACAAGCTCTTCAAGAGTTTAAAGTGTCTTGACATCGGGGAATCCTAACACAAACGAGGAGAAAACATCGGATTCTTTTATTAGCATCGGTACAACCAGGCACGGGGGCATCGTCACAGCACAATGAAGGAGGGAATTGAGCATATATGAAAGGCGGTCTAAAATAAGTAACGCGTTTACGATACCGGAGATGCTTATTTGACTTGCAATGGCACGTCTGAATGAGATGTCCCCATGAACAGTGATTTGGAAATTCGGGAGCGGCGTTTTCATCACGTTTTGTCCCTTGTGTTTTCTCCGCACTAGACTTAAGAAATAAAATGTCAGTATAATCTGTCAGAATGTCAACTCCGTGGTAGAAGACTAGGACTTACTTGTCAAGGAAGGCCGTTGGCTCTGATGGAGCTGCATGGGGTCAAAACTGCGCCTTTAAGCTTTACCTCTTGAGACCCAGTTAAAACTGAGCGACGTTGACAGGTATTACCCCACTCTTGCGTCGGTTATTAACAGTCAAAATTGAGCTCTGGGTATTATCATGTTCCAACATCCAACATTATAAGACCGAGGAGGTCTAAATATCGACTTGGAACTGCACTAGGACCTGTTCAAGTTAGTCATTGTCCGATTTTTTGGTCATGTAGTGAGAATCTTGATGGTAATATGGAACCCAGAAGCTAGTCGGGCACATTTCTATGTTCATGCAATCAGGTAGAGAAGAATCAGAACTCTACCGCAGCACAAAGGTAAAGTTCAGAGGTTCTCCACGGTAACCAGGGCTATATAGCTTGAACATCTAAGGCTACCAATAGATTACTATGAGTTACTCCTGTACAATGCTAGATCTAAACCTGTAGCACCTGTAGAATCACTAGCGATATGTTTCTCGGTCAAAGACCCTCTCTTTCTTTGGAATGTTCCACCACTTAGATAGTCTTCGTGAGCTTTCACATCTCCAAAACTCGATCACCAGGGTGTAATGGCAGGCCATCTCTCAGCTAAGTGATATATACAGAAATGGGATGAACTAAACCAATGACAACTCCGGACGCATGGTGCCCATTACTCTCTCCTCCATGACATTAATTGGGTACAGAAATTCTGTTCCCATGCAATAAGCATGAGCTGCAACATGAACGAACGAGAATTACGAACTACCGTTTTTGGAAAACCGCTTTCCCTTTTCGGATGCCTGTCCAGGAATGATGGCGGTGTCGCCACGCGAACTTGGAATAACGATGAAGAGGATTCAAAACTGAGATCAGACGACCTTGAGTGATTGATGCTAATTCATATCGGTAACTCAATGAAGTGCCGCACAAAATTGTAGATATACGAACAAATTAATTCATGGTAAAGGTGACGATTCAAGTAATGTTCAGCCGGTTCTTTTTCTAAATTAAAACAAAAAAGCAGATTAATTAATTTATGAGATAAATTTATTTGAATTCAATACAAAACTAATCACTACGTGAAAAGTTTTAATAGAGATAGTATATGGTATAAATTACAATGACACCCAGGACATCAGAACCAGGTGTTTCTGGATAAATACCCCTGTCAAGCCAGTGCGGAATGTTGTAACTCTTTACTCAGAGAATGTAACGTGTCAGAAAATCTTGGACCAATATGATCGCATGTTCTAACCGCACGAACGTACTCCCGTATGCGCTGACGGTCGTGCTGGTCGCGCTGACCATTTGCACCGCTGAAATGTATTGATCCCAACTTTATCCGACTCAAATGGTGACTGAGATTCACATTGAAGAAATCAAGTTCATCTTCCATCGAGATATTGAAAGATGGTCGATCCGGCGTGCTCAAAAGATGAAGCACAATTTGTTTGCTTAGATCCCATAGTACGTCATGCAGTTCCAAACCCTCGGTCAGGTAGGTTCTGAATGCTATGATAATCTGGACCATCAGCACTGTGGAATAAAAATTATTCTCAGTCCTTGTTGATATTTGAGGGTGGTATGTTTGACTCACCCATCGGAAGCTTGGTCAAATATTCCGGGTTCCCGACGAATGGGTTTATGCCAAGTTCCTTATCTCCAATGCACCGTTCAACAAATTCTCGAGGCGTGTCTCCGGGAAAGCTCTGAATTCTGCGCGTGGTAGAAGCAGCACCGAAATTAGCAATTCGGATAAATAGCTCAGTTCGCTGAAAAATCAATGCTTCTTGCTGGTGCGGGTCTTTGCTGCTGGTTGCCACATGACTTAACAGTAGCGCGCTATACAGGTCGTGCAAAAGGTCCTCGTCTTGAGGGGAAGTTACAGACAAGGCTAAATCCAAAAAGGAGGAGGACGCGTTATTGTCGAAGAGCCTCTTCAGAGCGGTGGTACTGGTCGACCGGTGGACGTTGCGTATCATATGATACAAGGTGTATGTCGTGTCCTGCGTATGCATATACTTTTGCCCCATCCATGCGAAGCCATGGCCAATGTCGCAGCTCTCGTTGCTTGCGTGAATGTCTGAGCGAGGTTGGTATGAGTGTGATCTGCAATGTTGCCATTGATTGTCAAATGAGTCCCAATCCTCGCAATCTTTGCTGCAGAGTTCGGTGAGCAGCTTTTTTTTCTTTCCTTGAAAATCGCTCCGTATGCTCCATCGAATGCAGTCAATCACCTTCAAGGCAATCCAAAATAAAGCTTTGGCAAAGGTCCAAGCGAGAGGGGATTTGTAAGGACATTGACACAGCTTTTCGATCTTGTCACTGCTGGCAAAAATTACCTGTAATGCCGGGAGAAACAAGGTAGCCATGACACAGAAGATAACGACAGCAACCACAGCCGAGTTAATCAGTGTAACTTTGGAGTTCAAGCTCCATAGAAACTCGAACAGACCCCAGAAGAAGAGGAACAGGGAAAGCTGAAGGAGAATGGGAAGGCTGGATATGATTGATGGGACTTTCCATTTGTAGAGCCCGTCCCTGCGCATTTGTCGAATCGCGAATGCCCTTTGCGAATTCACCCTAGGATCTCGCTGGAATTCGCGAATCCACTGGAGGCATATGGTTCCCACTAGAACAACGCTTAACGCCAACGTCATGCTTAGGAACCATAAAACGTTCATCCGTAAGACAGATGGAGCAGGATTGAAGTTATTTGGAGGGGCAGGGAAGTGGATGTCATTTTCCAGCAAGGTGCCGTTCGCATATAGGCGTAGTAGATTGACAATCATATTGGTGGTTGCTTTTTGGATGTCATCTGGGGTTGGCTGGAGAAGTTGATATGAAACTATTAGAAATGCCACCACAGTCGCGGCAAACAGGCCGCCCTAAGAGGCGATGCGACTTGATATTAGGTGCATCCCCAGGTGATAAAAATCTCAGAGCTCACAAAGACCAACAATTTATCTATCTCTTCTTTCCAAACTGAGCACATGGAATTGTCATGCGTTTTTGCTAAGGCGTAGGCCGTCTCCCAGTTGTTACCCTTCGGCTCGGGAATAGAGTAGTGGAAACGGTCCCCACATTTCCAAGGTACGTTATCCTTATTTGCAAGTTAAAGCGTCTCCCAAAATCATAGAAAAGATTTTTGCCCACCGGTAGATCGTACGGGACTCCGATATGGAGATCAGACAAAGACGGAGACGCCGATATAAAAAATTTGTTGTCCCGATCTTTGCTACTTTGGCTTCTGTGATGGCCTCGAAATTCGGGTGTAGGGAATTGGAATGTGGGTTGTATCGAAGATGAAGAAGACGCTGCTAGAGATTGGGGAGATGGTAGTGATAAGTATTTATCTCCTTCGCATACTGTTGGGCTTGATTTTTGCGTATGCGTATCTGTTGACAATGACGAATATGAGAGTCTCCCTCCCTACCGGGATAACAATAGATCGATAATCAATTAACATACACGTCTTCTTTGAAAAAGTGCATGCTTACGTTGTTTGAGGACTGCTGCGAAGCGGAAGATTTGGAGCGCTTTAGAGAGTTTTTGGTAATGGGAGGCCGCATTTTGCAGTCACCGAGTCATCGTCTTCATACGACATCGTCTTATAAAGCCCGGTCTACAACTTGGACCACAGATACGATGTTCAGGTGTATTTTGACAATAGTAGTACATCGCCTTTTGATCGACAATGCATGTTCACGTAACTCTAAAATGATAAACATCTGTGAATACTGATATTACCAGACACAAGCAGGAGTCGTTAAACGGTGGCTAGAAAAGCCTGCCAAACTTGAAGAATCTAAGTAGTACATTAGTACCCTTCTAGATCTGCAGCAGCAATTATTCACCAACATCGACGGATTAGAGACAAAACTTACAGCATGTTCTTAAGATGTCTAATATGGGGGTTGGATTTCGGAACATAGCCATAAGACCCTGGTATGTCGTTAAAACGAGCGACTTGCAATGCTTGAAATGCCGCTGCTGATGTGAGTGTCCGCTTCAATGGGGATGTTCCATATGCTTAGAGCATAGCCAGAAGCTTTTATTAGCATAAAACAAGTATTGAGTGCACATAGCATGCCATGCACAAGTTGGTCTTTGCCAGAATTTGAATCAGGTGAGAGGAGGAGGGAAGACGCTGTCCCAAGTCCTTCGGCCGAAGGGCCTATTAATTGGAACTTTCAGGCTGAGATTGAATTAAAGTAATCGTTCTTAGTCATCACCTCTGTACACTGCAGCCCACCCATGTTACCGGTTACCTTTGACACTCACACCATCTCTCACTTTCCATGCATTGTCTTCATCCTCACCTACCTGAGAAAGGTTGTATCTCCCCATAAAGTCAAGAGAGGTGTTTGGAAAGCCTTCCCAATCGTTCAGCACTCAGAACACCTCCGAATATATACGCGCTACTACGAGATCCCAGCATAGGAAACAGATTCATCTGTAGTATGCACTCAAGTGACAGATACCCGCTTGCACTGCATGGAACGTTCATTGTTGTCATTGTTCATGAATGATATACGAATTTCTGTGTACTCGCAATCTGTTAAAGCATATACGAATCTCTGTGTACTCGCAATCTATCAAAGCATATACGAACGTTTTGGACGCTTGATCCAGTGCGCACAGCACCACGAGTACTCGGCGAGCTGTGTCGCGGCCCATCCATGGATCGGTGTAAGTGGGGTTAGAAATTTCGACTCGACGCTTCGAACATACCACCATGGCGAGGATAGCTCTGCCGCACTTGCACCTACCTGACCATCATCGTCGTCGTCACTACTCCCAGGCATTTTTGATCAGTCCTTCGACGCGCGGGCCCAAGTTTCCTTTGACCTCATTGATTCAACTTATCAATTCATCTGCACGTGTGGATCTCTCACCTCAAGCAACTATCTCCTTGGTCACTACTTTGTGCTATATAGGTGCTTCATGCCTCATGCCCTCCAACGTCTCAGTTCGGCTTGCGCCCAGAAGCAAGTCATCACTTCCACGAAGTATCCGGATATTCTCTTTCAGGCACAATTACGATTACGAGTAAGCATCCGCTCTACTCGAATGGATTATAGATGTGTTATGTGCCTGCAGGTGGACTCGTGACCTCGCTCGCCCAGCGCTTTACGGTGGTACTCTGGATGGCTGAGCATAAACTAGGCGACACATATGTTCTCCGCCATCTAGGCTATTCTGTTTTTAAAGCTTGTAACTTATGAGTGTCGAGAGTGGATGTGTGTATGTCATCACGGCTTATTTATTATAGCGTGTTCATGCTAACTCTGACAGGCGCATTGACAGAAGGAGGATACATACACGGGTAACAATAACATACCACCATGGAGCTTTCCACAGGTACGACGTGCTCGAACGAAGGCAAACAGCCCACGCTGCGCCAGCTATGTATGCTATGTGGTTATCTCCAAGTAGAAGCAGGCAGAGAAGCACGGAGACCGTACCTTTAACCCTTTTTTCGTTGGATCACACTGGTCTAAGCGCGCACCATGTTATAAGAAGAAGTACGAAGAACATTGCACTACCAGCGCGGCACAATAATTTAAGCTGTGGTGTCGAAGGGCTAGCGACCCTGTACTTGGGTTTTGCGACAGACATGTGGACCGTGGGCGCAGTCGATAGCATGTTACGCTGATGTCGATGTCGATGCCGTTGCATGCGCAGCCAGCTTGAGCGTTAACCTAGCCTAATATGTCCGCCTGCAGGATAAAGCAGGCGCTGCGCAGTATTATATATGTATAGCACATATAACGGCGACGTGTGGCACTGGCACTGGTAATAGGTCGAGACAAGTGGCCTTTGACGGCGTCAATGCGCCATCCCACAGGTACGTGCGTGCATGGTGGTTATATTTCAATGTGAATAATTTATGCGCGGTCGCATCGCGTGCCGTACTAACTTGGCGACCGCAGCTGTAGAACGCGTATACATTCTGCGACGAGGCGCGTTGCGGGGATTCTGCGCAGTCAATGGACGAGGGACACAAATCGACTCTTGAGTTGAAATATGAATCACGACCAGCAAATCACAACTTGCCGCAAATCATGAACCGCAAATCATGGACCGCAAACCGCAAATCATGAACAGCAAATCACAAACTATGAATCATGAACCGCAAACTATGAACCGCAAACTATGAATCACAAACCATGAACCATGATCGCCACGGAAGTACAAATGACGCAGGCGTTTTATAACGTTTTATACTTTTATCCTCTATCCACATGGCTGCGGCTAGCGGCTCACGGCTGAGCTTGGCGGGGTGAAATGGGATGGGTCATGGTGGATCTAGGAACTTCTAGGAACACAATCATGGCGATGATGATGATGATGAGAAGGAGGAGGAGGAGGGGGGGAGGGTGGTGGTGGTGGTGGTGGTGGTGGTGGTGGTGGTATGGAAACTGGAAACTGGAAACTGGAACTCAAAAATTGGAACTCGAAACACAAAAACACAAAAACACAAAAACAAAAACTCGAAAACTCGAAAATTAGAAATTTAAAAACTCAAAAACTGAAAAAAAAAAAAAAAAAAAAAAAAAAAAAAAAAAAGCAACTTCAGCTTCATGATCAGCACACAGCACAGCACAGCGCGCCAGAGAACTTGAACTTGAAGCGCAGGAGATTTGACTCTTGACTCTTGAAATATCACAAGGCTGGAGTCAACGGGATGGAATAGGAATAGTTCAGAGTCAATTTGCAGTTAATAATAGGCTTTCCAACCCTTGAAGTCTTGAAGTCTTGAAGTCTTGAAGTCTTGAAGGTCGATTACGGGAAATTTAAATTCTTCAGCCTGCAATTTCAATTTCAATTTCAATTTCAATTTCAAAGTCAATTTCAAAGTCAAAGTCAAAGTCAACCTGCATGCAAATTTCAATTTCCGGCTACTTTGCCTGCCTGACATTGCCGATGACGCGGACGCGTTACTTGAAGTTGAAGTGGTAATATATTCGGACTCGGATTGGACATTGGACATTGCCTGATTTAACATGCTCGAGCTTTGAGATTCGTTCAAGGTGGATTTACTTTGATATACTCTCTGCATTTACTCTGATATACTCTCTACTCATATTATATTATACCATATGGTGCTTTTAAATTTTAATTGACTAACGGCGAATAACGGGGACTGAACATGAACAGGCCGCCGTGTACCTTTTATTTGAGTATGGTACGTGCTGGTGTGTTGATTTTTTGGTGTTTGGTGTTGAGCTTGCGGAGAGCCTTGACTTTACTTTGTTGTTAAGTAGTAGTAGTAGTAGTAGTAGTAGTAGTGCCACCAGACTGGTGGGTGTGCTGCCAGTGGTACCTTTGCGTCAAAGTCAAATGCTTGAAGGCAGATGCACGAAATTAAATAAGGCAGATGCATGAAATTAAATAAGGCAGATGCACAAGGCGAAGGCGAAGGTGAGGTGAGGTGTGGAAATTGATTTTCAATCTATAATCTCAGTATAACTATAAAGTCTATTCAACTTCAAGTCTATTCAAATCTATTCACGTCTGTTAAAGGTCTTCTCAAAGTCTGTTCAAGTCTATTCCAGGCTGCTAATAATACGTATACGCAGTACTACGTCACGGTGGTGCGCTGGAAATAGAGATAGAGATGGAAATAGAGATGGAGATGGAGCTGGATAAAAAGCTTACGCTTCAAGGTTAAGCTCAAGCTTAAGGTTAAGCTTAAGGTTAAGGGCAAGGTTAAGCTCAAGGTCAAGGTCATGATCAAGGTCAAGGTCGAGGTCAAAGCGTGCAAAATCACAAATAGACCATGTCATGATTCATGATTCATGGTCTGCCCCATGGACCATCTGTGACACCCCAACTCCAACTCCGATTATGATATAACACCAACTCCGACTCCGATATGAGATATAATAACACGATGACACTCCGACTCCGATATGAGATATGAATAATACGATGACACCCAACCCCAACACGATGACACGGTACACCCAACTCCGACTCGGATGTGGTATAATGACATAGATGATATAGATGATAATCGATGACAGGATGATAGGATGACATGGGTGAGAAAACGGTTCAGTGTTGATGATTTGGCGCTCGTCGTTTATTGTATTGTATTGTATTGTTGTGAGTAATCTGATTAGCCGCGGGGTGAGGTGAGGTACTGTGCTTGCGTGTGTATGGTATGATAAGCGCCTGCGCCTGCGGGAGCGGGAGCGTGTGCGGGTGTGAGTGTAGAGTGTAGAGTGTAGAGTGTAAGAGTGTTAGTAAGCGCGTGCAAGGGCGGAAGGGGTTGGGTGCATGGGAGTGGGAGGGAAGGCAAGGGGAGGGGAGGCAAGTGAAGGGAAAGGGAAGTGGTTAAAGGGTCACGAGTGTAATGGTAGAGGTAGAGGTTAGAGGTAGAGTAAGCGCCGTCGTTACCGATATTTCAGATATTTCCAACTTCCGAACTCGAACTCGTGATATGACATATCATTAGATCGATGTCATGAGAAGGACTCGAACGCGGACGCGGATTCGGACTTTGGGTAGCCTATGATTCAGAGTTCAAGTCTTGAATCGAGGAGTAACGTAACGGCATGTAAAGTGCGAGGTGCATGGAGGATGATACGTTTGGGCGTTGGGCGGTACGTTGGGCATTTGGGGTTTTGGGCGGCTCGAAAAGTCCGCTTACACAGCTTAATTAGCGAATAGCGAATCGAATAGCGAGATGCCAAATGCCAAGGTGAACGAAAGCCGTGAGCCCGTGAGCGGGACTCGGATTCCGGAAGCTGCGGTAGCTTGAGGCTTGAGGCTTGAGGGTTTGGTTAATTCGTAATTCGCATCTCAGCGCGTGGATGGGAAGCGAGCGCAGTAGATAGGTACGTACGTACAGGCTTTAGAAAGAGAGAAGGAGAGAGAGAGAGGCGACGCAGTATGTTACTGCGGAGGCGGCATGGATGGATACGGGGATGAACAGACAGCTATATAGGATGAATGGGGAAACCGACATGGACATGGACATGTAACTTGCCGAAGAGCCAAGTCATCTCGGATTCGGATTAGCTATTTTAGCAACTTGGTCATCACATCACACATCACACTTCATCGCATCACAAATCACATCACGCTTCCGAGCTGCTTCGCTTTCTCATTCCTCGACTTGCTCGACTCTTCTCTTTTCTTTTCTTCACACTTACTTTCCCTTTCCCTTTCCCTTGCTTTACTTTGCCTTGCGCTGCATTCATCTCCGCAACGCACTCATATGCGCCACGCCTCCAACAACCAATAATGCTAT
Organism: Psilocybe cubensis; assembly: GCF_017499595.1. Taxonomy (NCBI): domain Eukaryota; kingdom Fungi; phylum Basidiomycota; class Agaricomycetes; order Agaricales; family Agrocybaceae; genus Psilocybe; species Psilocybe cubensis. The sequence goes on along the minus strand of NC_063008.1, from coordinate 2,456,677 downwards.
CCACATTCGCGTCCTTCCTCCCCGCAGCGCTGCATAATCACATAAACCAGCACCAGCAGCCTGAGCTGCCCCGACCCAACATCAACCCGGACACCGACGACGACGACGATCCTGATGGGGATGGAGATGCGGAGGGAGAGGGAGAGGGGGAGGGAGAGGGGGAGGGAGACTCGCGCTCGGTTGTAGCGCATGATTATGCGAATGACTCTGCGGCGCGGCCGCATAAGGGCAAGGAGAAAGAGAAATTGGCTAATGAGGTGAGCTTTTGTGTTTTGTGTTGTTCTCAGCTCTCTGTGGGTGGGTTGGGTGGATGTGTTTTTGCATTGGGATTGGATTGGTTGTAAGTGGTTAGAGTCGTTAGTACTGCAATCCTTACTAACTGAGAAGCTAGACCTGGCTTACCTCGATCCGATCCTCATCTCCGTCTTCCTCGCCCATACTGCACACAGGCGCCAAGCATACCACCCAATCCAATCCACTCCGCCCCATCCACCCAGCCTGTTCATATCCATATCCATCCATCCATCCAATCTGCTAACCTAACCTATCCAGACATTCATCTTCGTCCGCCCCCCACCCTCCAAATCGAACCACCCGCTCAACCTCCAAGTCCAGCTCGTCCCTCCGCACGGCAAACCGCCCTCGGGCGTCGTCCCGCGCTCCAGCACAAGCGGTAATGAAAGTACCAACACCACACCGCGGTCCGCAGCCAGCTTCGGCAGCAGCGCCGGCGGAGCGTCGCTCGCACGCACGCCCTCAAACCGCTCAGACACATCCACCTCCTACGCGCACAGCTACACAACGAACCAATCCACATCCTCCTTCACATCCTCCCTATCCACCTCTTCCACCTCCACATCCACCGCAGCCCGACGCGCAATAATACCTCTATACAACCTCCAAGCGCACAACGTCCTGACCAACGTCATAGTCGACGCCGGCACGGACGCCAAAATCGCGAAATTCCAAAAGAGGGGGATCGAGCTGATCGATCTGGCGCTGCTGGAGCCGGTGGAGGTGTGGGGCGAGAAGGACGGGGAGAGGGAGGCGAGGCGGGAGAGTATGCGGATTAGTGTGGATGAGATGGGCGCTGTTTTGACGGGGTTTGGGGTGGGGGGCGCGAATTTGGGGGGCAGTGGGAGAGGGAATGGGAGCTTGCTTTCGGCTAAAGGAGCGTTTTTTCATGCGGGAGGAGGGGGAGGAGGGGGGAGTAGACCTGTGACGCCGTCTGCGGCGTCGTCTGCGGCGTCGTTGCATTCTCAGGCGCAGTCGTATTCGAATTTACGCACGGCTTCGCCCTCGCCTCTGCACTACAGGAATACAAACACGAATACGAACGCGAACGCGATGTCGACGGAGCAGTCGGATCGCACGATCGTGCCGCCGCCTCCGCCGCCGCCTATACCACTTCCACATCCCAGCTCAAACTCGAACCCAAACTCACATCCAAATTCACATCCACATCCACATCCCAACTCAAACTCACATTCACTGCCGCCTCACCCGAATTCACTATCACATCCACTACCGCAGACGATGCCACAAGGAATGCCGATCCCAATTCCAATGCAGGTGCAGGTGCAGCAAGCGCCCGCGCCCGTACCAGCGCACGTACCACCACAAGCACAAGCACAAGCGCCGCAGAAGAGAAATTTGTTTAACAAGTTGTTTAATAAGCGGAGTAATATCTCTTCTTCTGCTACTTCTACATCTGGGTCTACGCCTTATGCTAGTGCCAACGCCAACGCCAACGCCAATCCCGCATCGTCTTCGTCTTCTTCCACTTATCCCGCCACTTCTACCACTTATCCCGCCCCTCATCCCGCCTCATCTTCCACATCTTCAACCACACCCGCCCCATCAACAACAACATCAAACACAACAGCAGCACCAAACGACAAAAAACGCCCCCCAGCACTGCAAGAACCGCTCCTCTCGCCGACTTCTCCGTTGTCGGCGCAGGCTACGCCCACGCCTACACCGATGCTGTTTGGGGCGCTGACGCCGCGGCAGGGTGATATTGGTGGGGTTGGTGGGATGGGGTCTGCTAGGGAGAAGGATAGGGTGGAGGGGGAGGAGGAGGAGGAGGAGGGGTGGGAGAGGGAGAGGGAGAGGGAGAGAGATCAGGAGAGAGAGGAAGATAGTGGAAGAGAAAAAGACAGGGACAGGGACAGGGACAGGGAGAAAACGCACGCGCACGCGCGTACCCAGAGTCAAAGCCAATCCCAATCCCAATTCCCAGTCCAAACGTTAGCCTCAGCCCTAACTTCCCCGTTCAGAGCGACGTTGAGGAGTAATAGGGCACGGTTGTCTGCTGTGCTTGGGGGGTCTGGCTCTAGTGGGAGTGGGGCGGGGGCGGGTGGTAGTACGGGGAACGGTACAGGAGGGAATGGTAATAATACGGGGAATGGAAGTGCGGGTGGGAATACTGGGATTAGTGGGAGTGTGGGAGGAGGCGCAGGGAATGCGAATGCGAATGCGAGTACAGGGAATGGGAGTGCGCGGAGCAGTCGGCATAGTCTTGTTGAGCGGGAGCGCAGTCGGGATAGGGAGAGGGATACGGAGCGGAGTTGGGATGGTAGCTGGGAGCGGGAGCGGGAAAATGACAGGGAGAGGGAGAGGGAGAGGGAGAGGGAGAGGGTGCGGAGCAGTAGTCCCCCTGTGAGTCTGAGTTTTGATGGCAATGGGTATGGGCACCCACAGCACCACCAGCAGTATCAACAAACCCAACCTCCATTCCAGCAGCAACAGCAGCACCAGCACCAGCACCAGCACCAGCACCCGCAATACCAGAACCTCTACCCACATCCGCAAATCCAACTCCCCCCACATCAACCTCAGCGCGAAGACTTTAGTAACATTAATGTGAACCTGAGCACGAAACAGCAGCAGCTGCAGCTGCGCCCGCCGATATTAGGGATCCAGCCTACGTTCGTCTCTGCTTCCAATTCCAACTCTGCTTCTGGGTATGGGTCGGGGTCGGGGTATGGGTATCCACAGCAGCAGTATCCACATCAGCATCACCAGCAGCAGCAGTACGCCTCGTCAGCGGCGCTCGCTGCGTCGATGACGATGAGCCCGCGGAATTCGGAAAGCCACGACTCCAGTTCCTTCTCCGGCTCAAATTCAAACTCGAATTCGAATAACCCACTACAAAACCAGCGCGCGTTAATGTACGTCTGGCTCGTAAGGAAGTGGCTCAAACGGCGTCCTTCTCCGTCGATGTCGATGGCTTTGTCGGGTGTGGGGGCGAATTTGAATTTGAATTTGAATCTTAATCTTGGTGGGATGAACTTGGGAGGGAGGAATTTGGGTGGTAGGAATCCGTTTGGAGAGACGGGTGTGTTTGGTGTGTTGCGTGGTGCTGGGAAGGAGAGGGAGAGGGAGAGGGAGGGGGAGAGTGGTGGTGGTGGTGGAGGAGGAGGAGGAGGTGATGCGGGTTCAAGTTCGAATCCAGATCCAGATCCAACTTCCTCTGCAAAACCAGGATCAGGATCAACGACAACATCAACGACAACGACAACGACAACATCACTTAAATCAAAACCATCCAAAAAAGATAAATCCAAATTATCCAAACAATCCTCTAAACAATCAGAAAAGGAGCGAGAGAGAGAGAGGGAGAGGGAGAGAGAGAGGGAGAGGGAGAGGGAAAGGGAGGTGGGTGGCCCCGCGCCGCTTTTGTATGGGGGTGTTGAGGTTAGGTTTGAGTGGAAGAGGGCGAAGGGGAAGTCTAAATCCAAGTCGAAATCCAAGTCCAAAGCCAAGGGGAGGGAGAGGGAGAGGGGGAAAGAGGCGAGTTATGCTGAGAGGGAGAGGGGGGAGAGCGATGGGGAGGTTGAGCAGAGGAGCGGGAGCGGGAATGGCGTTGGGAATGGAAATAGCACAAGAAGATCGGAGAGCACGAGTAAGAGACGCCATCGGATGAGCACGGGCAGTTTTAGTACCACTGCTGCGTCTGATGAGGGTGCAGGAGGAGGAGATGGGGGAGGAGGAGGGGAGGAGAGCGATCCGGAGGATTCGGAGACGCCTTGGGTGTGTACGCTCAAGATTCGACGGCCTGCGCATGCTGTGCCTGTTCCTGTGCCGTCGCAGTCAAATGCGTACGCCAACGCCAACGCCAACGCGTATCCCAACGCCCCGTCGTCGCAGCCAACAACAACAGACAGCAGAATAACAACAGACGCAACAGGCACGCAAACACTCCGCATAAAAGTGGGCACGCTCTCGCCGACACCGCATCATCCGAAGGTGGTAGCTATGCTTAAAGTGCCGTTCCCGTTGCCGGATGTGGAGGTTGAGCGGATGGGGGTTTTGAGGAGGTCTGGGTTTGGGTTTGGTTTGGGTGGTGGGCAGACGCAGGGTTCTTCAGGAGCGGGTGCAGGTGCAGGTGCAGGAGGGGAAAGGAGAGAAGGAGGAGCAGGAACAGGAACAGGAGGAGAGGAAAGGGAACCCTACACGGGCCTCACACTAACAGCGGAAGAGATCAAGGATATGGTGTGTAGTACTGGGTTGTGGCTTGTGGTTAGAGAGGGGTTTGGGGGTGTGGGCAGGGTTAGTAGGAAGGGTGATGGGTGGCGGATTCGTGCGTAGGGTGGGGGTTTGAGGGGTGGTGCTCGTGTTGGCTTTTTTTTTTCGTTCTTATCGTTTACTTACGTATATCATTTTTTTCTTTCTTTCTTTTTTCGTTTTTCGTTTCGTTTCATCTTTTCGTTTCATTTTCATTTATGACGGCTCTGGATTCATTCACATTCATATCACATCGTAACACAACTCAACACAACTTATCACATTACAACTTATCACATTACAGCTTATCACAAATCTCATCTCAATTTTATCTTTCCTTTTTTACTTTCGTTCATGTTCGGGTGACTGATTCAGAGGATGCATGATTGTATGGTTTACTGTTTGCTTTTGGTGTCATACTATCCTCTTTTTTATTTTATTTTATTTTGTGTCTTTTTCTTTTTCTCTTTTTGCTTTCTTTGCAGCTATTAACACTAACACCTAGCACTATCGTCATTACGATTTTATCATTCGGCTCACGGGGACGGCATTAATATTAATTGAGCAATGACGATCAAAGATCAAAGAATTCGCCAATTCGAATTCGAATTCGAATTCAAAGACCGCATTGTTCCTCCTCCCCAACAACGTGATCTGAATCTGAGCGCAGTGGGCCAGGGCATGGGGGAAGTAGGCGCTTAGACCACCCCCACCCATTCAACACAACACTGGCACTGGCACTGGCACTGGCACTGACATTGGGTACTATTAATACCTCTTGAGCTTGAGCTGTTTTTCTTCGACCCGCCACCGAACCTCGATCCTCCACCCTCGAATCTCTCGAAATTGCCATCCTCGAGCTACGCGTCTACGCGTCGATAGCCTTGTATCTCTCTGCATCTGGGCTGAAATAACGGAGCGTTGGGATACCTGTCCTGGACCATTGGTGGCACTGGCAGTCGCGCTACACTCAAGCCACACAGTGTGACTCTCGCGATGCATCCGCATCCGCATCTGCACGGTCAAGGTGATAGCCTCGGACTCGGACGCGCACCCGAGTTGAAGTTTAACATCACGGTACGCATTCTCATTTCGATCTAATTATACGAACGTTAAAATAACCATTTGTGTGTGTGTGTGTGTGTGTGTGTGTGCCACTAACCATTCTATTGACTTTGACTTTGACTATTGACTTTTTGACGTTCACGTTCGCGTTTCCCCTCGCTTCGCCAACTTTAACTCCAACTTTAACGCTGATGCCGATGCCGTCATTCAAAACCATTCAAAAATGTATATGCCACTTTGTGGAACTTTGCAAATTGTGTATCTAGGACGGTCGGAATGGAGCGAAGACGGGGGCGGGGGCTGGAGCGGGGGCGGGGGAAGGCGCAGGCGCAGGCGCAGGCGGATGCGGTGGAGGTGTAGGTGCAGCTATAGCTATACAATCGACATCGACACAGTCGACACAGTCGCAGGATCCGGAATCGATAGCGAGCGCGAGCGCGAACACCAGCGCGAGGACGGGTACGAGGGGTGTCATCGCACAAAGCCCCGGCTCCGGCCCTGGCATCGTACAAAGCGCAGGCGCAGGCGCGCAGGGCACGCGTGTGGCACCTGCGCCCGCGCCCGCGCCAGGACCAGGACCCGCGCGCGTACACCGCGCGCGCCCGCGCACCCGCGCCGGCACTCGCATTCAGCCTAACACTACCTCCAACACCTCCAAAATCCCAAATTCAAATACCTCAAATACCCCAAATCCAGATAACATAAATCCAGATACCTCCAATAGTCCAAATACCTCGAATACCTCCAACACCTCCAACATCCCAAATTCAAATACCCCAAATTCAGATAACCAGACAAAGCGCAAGCAAACCCAAACCCAAACCCAAACGAAACGCAAACCGACCTTCACACGCGAAGTCACCCAACACCTGCGCGCGTGGGTGATCGCGCACGCGGACTACCCGTACCCGAGCGAGCGGGAGAAAAGGGAATTGGGCGCGCAGACGGGGCTTTCGGGCGTGCAGGTGTCGAATTGGCTGGTTAATGTGCGTTGGGGTTTATTTTTGTTTTTGTTTCGCGTTTTCTTTGTATTCCGCGTTTTTATTTGGGGTGTACGGTGGCTTATTACCCACTCCTTTTTTGAATTTTTTTTTTGCGACGCACGCAGGCTAGACGCCGGATGCCGATTGTGCAGAGGCAGAGGCAGAAGTCGGGTTCGGGTTCGAGTGCGCCGAACATTAGCACTAGCACTGGCGTTGGAAACTTTCAAAGCGACGTTGAACGTGAACGCGAACGCGCTGCTATACTATCTCATCAGCAACAATCGTCGTCGTCGTCGGACCCGAACTCGAACTCGAACTCGAACATAAACATGAACACGAACACGAACTCGGGATTTGGAAGTGGTACATTGCAGCGCGAATCCAGGTTCAACGAGGAGTCCTTGGCTTACCCTTACCCTTACCCTGTCACAGTGCGACTTGAAAATGACAGTATGAGCGCGAATACCTACTCTGGTAGAGACGCGTCCGGGTCCGGGAAGGGACTCGGAGTATATTCGGATCGCGATGCGCGTATTCGTATGCCTTCGATTTCTTCACAGGTAAACACGTCGATGTCGATGTCGATGTATACCACGGACCCTCCGTCGACTTTGACTCCAACCTCGCCCTCGCCTTCGCCCTCTGAACCGCAACATGAAAATCCACAGCGGGCCCAGCTGCAGCACGAGCTTCCGCGAAGGAGTTGCAGTTACACCGCGCAAAGCCAGCGCTATGATCCGATTTTGTACGGGGGACGTGGAGGTGCAGGTCTGGACGGACGGAGGGTACACAGTCTGGGCATGGAGATGGGGAAAGAGAGTGGGTTGGTGGATCCGGATACGGTTTGAGAGGGAGAGCGATGTAATGAGTGTATGCCAGCTTGCGTATACATTACAAGACAAACTTAAAATAACTAGAAACTGAAAGCTTTGTGATTCTTGTTCTCAACCAACTGATGCATGTCTATCGTTATTCGGCCGTGTCTTACTCTGAAAGAATTCTTATAGCTTTAGAATATCGGTAATCTTTATATTATATTTTTTAAAGTGAAGACACAACGTGAACCGTGTATACACATAGGTCACTTTCACTACCCATGAGTCCTAAACGAAGCAGTTATTTTTAATTTTATCATTGTAAATGTTATAAAGACATACCCAAAATGTGGTGTTTATCCAATGACGATGTTAGCACTGAGGTTGTTTCCGGTGGCGACAGTGTACACAACGTTGACCGTCCTGCCATTCTTGGCCGTAGCACTGCACGACGCGAGCTGCTTCTCCCTCTGCGCGGACTGGGCGTTACCTCCGGCATAGTACAGCGGGTGGAGCGTGGTCGCCGTCTGGCTGGTGGGGATATCGGTGATGATGTCGCACCATCGCACGTAGTTGTGCACGCCCAGCACGACGGCGTGGCTCTCGCCGCTGTCAGAGGCGAAGCGGAGAATACCAGACGTGCCGCTGCCGCCCATGGTGAGGGTCGTTTGCTGCGCGGAGTCGGGCGTCCAGGTGCCGCCGTTGGCGTAGTTCCAGACAGTCTTCTCCACGGGCCTGAAGAAGGCGTTGGTGTTGGTCTGGTAGGTGCGGGTGGCAATGGAGTAACTCATGTTGTCTGGTAGGAATGTTATCAGAATCTCAAATACCAATTGTGAAGAATATCATCATACCTCTGCGTAAACTGGATTAGTTGAATAGAAAAATCAGTAATCAACCAAAGAGAGAACACGATGCAAGAGCTAACCTGTAAGCGACTGGAGAAGCTTAGAGAATGAGGGATAAAGTTAAGTCCACTGGCTTTTATACCGCGTGAGGACAGCTTTACTAGCCAGCAATTGTAACTCGTAGCACACGTATTACTTATTATGGTATAGCCACCTAATTCCGTTAACATCATGTTCCGTTTGACAATGAGACTAAATAAAGCGCTGGACCTGAACTTAGTAGCGAAGCCTAAATCCACCAGAAGTCGCAAATCAATAAAAGAACAATACATATCAATCATATATGTATGTAAATCGGCCAAGAAACGAGTTGCATAGTAAGGGGAAGCTATGGTCACGAACGAATATTCTTGAAAAAGTACAATTTTTTTGTTGGCGTGGAAACCCATCTTAACATCCAATTTACCAGCTTGTATTACACATCGGAGTGTATGTACACACGGACAGAATCATAGCACAAAATTTACGAGAGAAAGAATTCAACGGACCAAAGTGATAACTAAAATGATTCGGGGCCTGTGCGGATACGAGAACCTCGACCTTCAATAGAAATGTTAGTAGAATAGTATGCTCAAATGGAACAAGCTGTCTGTCAGTGACTGGTAAATCGCCTATCGTCTAAAGTGCTCTCTTCGGATCGGAGAATAAATAAATAACAGCAACACGCCGTCTAGAAGTCGGCAATTTCCGTGAGCTACTTAAACTGAAGCACTTGTTTGTTTTATTTTTATCCACGAGGGAAACAGGCGCCCGTCCTTTGTTGAAGATCCGGCCTAGCTGCGCTAGGATATGCAATGGTTCAATGATGGTGGGATTGTCCATTTGACTGTCTCTGCTGCACATCTTCGTTCTTGGAAGGGAAGGTAACATTGAAAGTGTTTAGACTACTTTTCAATTCTCAAAGCCCAACAACGTTCCTCATGGCGTTAAAGCGTTAAATACTAGCACTGCGCCTATTGTTATGTCTTTCTTTCTCTCTGTATCGCACTTTGCGCAATCTGGAATGCGTTCAATTGATTGTTCCATCTTGGTGTTTCGTGCTGTCAAGATTGGTTTTAGCTCAGACTGCAGAGTCGATACAGGTAATATAGTCTAGAAGTACACCTTTCCTACTTTAGTGTCGAAACCCATACGTTAACTCCAGAATTGGCTATACTAATAGATCATGGCTATACTGAGTACTCACACTTAAAACTAACGTTTGCCCATAATCTAAAACCCGAATCTTTCAAAAAAGTTGGAACTCCAACTTGCTCTAGGTCTACAGACGGATATAACACAATAAAGAAAGAGTTTTCTCACATTTCAAGTTTTCGTTCGATGCTTTGCCGACTCGTCTGAGCGACAGCGAATAAACCCTACTTACCACTCGCCTGCTCGATCGCTTGCCAGCTATCAACATTCATTATTTCCGATGATCTTCGCACTTAAAACTACTGAATTCGCTCGCACAAATATGCATGAAATTTGTACGTGACCATATTCCCCTTGTACTATGCAACTCGTTTCTTGGCCGATTTACATACATATATAATAGATATATATTGTGGTTCTTTATTGATTTGCGACTTCTGGTGTACTTGGACTTCCCTACTAAGATCAGGGCGCTTTATTTAGTCGGATTGTCAAACGGAACATGATAACGGAATTAGGTGGCTATACCATAATAAGCAATATGTATGAGTTAGAATTGCTGGCTAGTAAAGCTGTCCTCACGCGGTATAAAAGCCAGTGGACTTGACTTTATCCCTCATTCTCTAAGCTTCTCCAGTCGCTTACAGGTTAGCTCTTGCATCGTGTTCTCTCTTTGGTTGATTACTGATTTTTCTATTCAACTAATCCAGTTTACGCAGAGGTATGATGATATTCTTCACAATTGGTATTTGAGATTCTGATAACATTCCTACCAGACAACATGAGTTACTCCATTGCCACCCGCACCTACCAGACCAACACCAACGCCTTCTTCAGGCCCGTGGAGAAGACTGTCTGGAACTACGCCAACGGCGGCACCTGGACGCCCGACTCCGCGCAGCAAACGACCCTCACCATGGGCGGCAGCGGCACGTCTGGTATTCTCCGCTTCGCCTCTGACAGCGGCGAGAGCCACGCCGTCGTGCTGGGCGTGCACAACTACGTGCGATGGTGCGACATCATCACCGATATCCCCACCAGCCAGACGGCGACTACGCTCCACCCGCTGTACTATGCCGGAGGTAACGCCCAGTCCGCGCAGAGGGAGAAGCAGCTCGCGTCGTGCAGCGCTACCGCCAAGAATGGCAGGACGGTCAACGTTGTGTACACTGTTGCCACCGGAAACAACCTCAGTGCTAACATCGTCATTGGATAAATATCACATTTTGGGTATGTCTTTATACCATTTACAATGATAAAATTAAAAATAACTGCTTCGTTTAGGACTCATGGGTAGTGAAGTTGACCTATGTATACACGGTTCACATTGTGTCTTCACTTGAACAAAGACAATAAAAAGATTATCGATATCCTAAAGCCTTGAGAGTTCTTTCAGAGTGAGATATGGGTGAATAATAATAGACATGCTTGAGGAAAAGAGCTATAAAGCTTTCAGATTCAAGTACTGTGAAGTTTGTCTTGCATAAGTATTCGTTGTTGTGCGTCCTGATTAAGACTTCTATCAAGTCACGTTTACCCCTTCAAAGTAACAAGGATGTCATGTCAGGAGTCTAGGTCAACTGTTGTGTGGCATTGCGCTGAATTGGCGATATTAAAAGCGACGAGATAAATAGAAGATATAAAGGTTATGGATGTAGAACTTTGTTTAAAAAGAGACAATTACAACAATTGTGGAAGGAACTGCACGGCGACCAAGCACCGAGATGAGACGCAGTGGAAGAAACACAAGTATAGAATGCAGATTTAGTCTATAAATTTACAGAAAGCATTCACAAAGCGATAGGTCATCTGTAAGTACGGTACTACAAAAGTAAAAATACAGAGATAAAAATAGTATGTAAGGGAAAAATCATAACCGTAAATCGCGTAAAATGGTAGGAAGTAAAATATGTCTGACTATTGGCTAAGGAGAAATCAGATCCTGGTTCGCAAAAAGGGCCAACAGATCGAGTAAAGAAAAAGAATAATAAGCAAGAAAAAAGTCTAAATCTGAGATCTGAAAGCAACACACCGGAAAGTCTATGGAGTACTATTCAGTCCCACAGTAATCACCGCAACGCTGCAGGCCATTCGGATCGTTTCCGCCAACGACCTTCGAAGTCAAATCTTGGGTTCACTGGGTATTCAAGTCCGTTACTTCCGCCATTCCGTAGTGTTGGGACTAGAAAATATAGGGGAAAAGATGAGCAACGCAAAGAAATAGGGGTTTAACGCGTCAGAGTGAAGCTTGACGTCACTGCATCACGTGCTCGCGTAGTGCCAACAGGAGGAAATGTAAAGTCAGGAAAATAAAACTCACGTATCCATCCAATCCAACTGCTACCCATCACGTCTACCCATTCGTCTCGCGCATTACCTCTCCACCAGATGTTTCCCTCCTTATCTAGTCTTCCCCACTCTTGATCCCACTTCTTTTTAGTCCTCTGTTTGGCACTATCGAAGAAGAGTTAAGGTTGAGAGTACGATTGTATGAAGAGAGAGTAAACACGCACGAAATTTGCCACCAATTGAATGCCTTCGCTAATGCCCGATCTTCCCTGTCCTTCATATGCCTGATATGCAAACTTTCTACTGTCGTCTGCCCACTCAAAATTAGGTGTGTATGAGATATTACCAATGCAGCGGTAAATATGAAGAATAGCCCGCTACTGTTGAATTAAGATTGGACTGTTAACATATGATTTTATCGGGGGAAAAATATGACATAACATACAGTGCGATTATGATGATTTGCTGGGCATCGATATTAGATATTGATGACTTGGATGCCACCACGGTGTAGGCGATCAGTGTCCCAAACGTGTATGACGTAAACACGGCTGCTGCTTGGCAGAAATTTAGGAAGAACTGCGCAATACCATAACATTATTGTTCCCTGTGATGCGCAAAACTTATTTTCGCCTCGTACCTTGTAGTTTCGTGCTCCCACACATTGTCCTATCCCTAACACGTCCGTTTATTAGTTCAAGTTGACAAACGAATGGCGAGAACAGAGGCTAACATGGGCAATGATGGTCGTATCGCAGAATGCACTAAAATTGAGCTTGAACTTGAGAAAGTCATTGACATAACAGGGATAGTATTTATCCTCACCGTTCCACATATGCGACAATGGTGAGATCGATAAGGCTTTACGATCCCGTCTCTTATGCAATATCTGTGAACGGGCTGCAAAACAGGAGTCGTCGGAGGCTTCCTCGTCACATTCAGCGCTTCCAGCCTTTCTATCTCCTCCATCTCCTTTTTTCGTTGGGCAGACGGTGTAGAGTTAAGGGCACGAGTGGAAGAACGTAATGGCTCAGGTTTTATTGGGGGATTCAAGGAATTGGAGCTTCCCTCTTCTGGTTGATGGGATGTCACTGTCGCAAATGAATTTAGCACAGGGGAGGTCGACGACAGCGATTTTGAGTTGGATAACAACGCGGGTTTGGGTGGCGAGATTGAGTCCAGTATCCCTGCGTTGCTTTCTTGGGCAGCGTCCCGTTTGAGCAGATCTTCATAAGAAGGACCTGCAAGCCCATTCTCTCGCTTCTGTACCGCTGAACTCAGGGAGCGTGCTTGAGAGCGAGAAGTGGCGGCAGAGAAGGAGCGGTTTCTTTGGGAAGATTGACGGTTACCCAATTCAACATCCTGTAATGGTGGTGATGGAGGTGCAATAACATCGGGGTGTGAGAGTTCAGTAGACTGGAATGATTCGCGGAAGGGGGCAAGTGAGGGAATGAGAGGCCTTTCTGACTTTTGAACATGCTAAATATGAATGTTATTTTAGTACAGCCTGTACGTTTGGTTTCGACGTACGTCTCGCGCATATCCAGGACCGGTTATCACAACCTGCCGAAAGATGTATTAGAGATATTTGCGTTGTAGACTGTCCAGCACGCACCATGAAGTATGCCCAAACCATCCAAAAATAAAGAACACAAAACACCGCGAGCAAAGCGACTATGCAAATGTTCAACCTGCCCATCGTGAGCAAAGGAAAGGAGTAAAGTACTGACTGCCTGTGCCTCGACTGGCGGGTGCCCCTTCTCTCCTCCAGATCATGGGCAAACACAGCTGCCGTATATACACATACGCGGCGTAGCCCATGATACCGACCGTAAACCCAACCACTAGCTTCCTGACAATCCACGGTTGTGGCTTCGTCCTGTTCCCGCGCCTTTCCTGAGCTGCTTCAGCTGCTTCATGGATGACACCGCAGATTGTTCTCTCCCTTTTAGCATGCTTCTGACGCCCTCCCGAGTCCATGGGAGTATTGGAAGAGAACAAGGTTGGAGCGACCGTCGGATATCCAGGCACGAAGGTGAGGGTATAGGTGTGAGAACCGCGCACGAGCCGGAAGCATTTCATTCTGCATTTCCAAATTCCTAATCATCCCGGCAGGACCTCTTCATTTACAACTTCATCTAGCTTTATCTCTACTATATTTTCAAATGCCGCAACTTCCTCAGGAGCTCATTGATCAAATCATCGATTGCTTGGCCGCCAATTCAAAAATTCGTGGCAGCTGGTTGGGAGAGGATTTACTTCACTGTTCACACACTAATCGATCTTTTCGCCATCGATGTCTTTTCTATCTCTTCTCTTCCATCTGCATTTCAGGAAAAGATCTCGAGGCGAAGATTTCCAAAATAAAAACCCTGCTTGAAATCATTGAAGAAAAACCTATAATAGCGACCTACATCGATGAACTTAATTTGGCGAGTGAAGACATGGGAGGTCCGAACCTTGCTTATGGACCGAAATTCTACAGTACTCTCCTCCGGGAGCCAATTTTTGCTACTATGATGGAGAAAATATCACCTATACGGCATTTGGTCGTTAAAAACAACAACGGAAAAGTTTATTCCCCCTCAAAGGAAAGGATAGACCCTATACCAGTTCTGGACCGCCTACTTTTACCTGTTTCCACGTACATTACCTCTTTATACCTTCAGGCTCTTGACAATGTGCCTTTGAAGGTGCTCGCAAGCTTTCCCAATCTGAACTCGCTTGACCTGCTGAATGTTGGCCTGACAAGGATAAATGACCCAATGCCCCAGTCGCCGCCCACGATTCGACATTTTGGCTATCAACACTGTAGATTTTCGCAAATTGGCATCTGCAAAATTTTCGGGTTATCACACATGAACATCTCGCAGCTCAAGTCTCTTACCATATATGCTATACCTATCATAAACGAGCATGAAAACGAAGTCGATTCATTGTTCACGTATGGGTTATCTACGATCGAAGAGCTTCGTTTATTCACAATGGATGGTGAACTCAGTAAGTTTCTCATTTCTCTAGTGTCAATTTAATGTTCTTATGTGATCAAGTGGCAAAGGGTTATCCTTCAATTACAAGCTATGAGAACTGGTTCAACTTGCGCTTCTTACATTGTGATATCCCTTTCAAGTCTTATTTGGATTTGGATTTACCGCTCAACATGCTGTCTTCTATTCATTCTGGGTCATTGGATCACTTGGAAATTGTCGTGAAGCTTCAATCGTTGCGCGGGAGACAAGATCAATGTTCTCCGGAGATCATCTTGAACTGTGACTGGTCTCTTTTGTGTTCCCAGGTCCTCAGAATTATGGATTGCGCAGGATCTAAATTCGATCTCCAACTATCATTTTATGCTGTGCTACCCATAACCCCACAAGAGGTTGCTCGGCACCAAGCTCTCTTTCGAAAACGATGTCATTCAACCTTGTCAATTCTTTCTCGTCGAGAACATTTCCAGGCTTTGGTGGACTCTCCACACATAAAGTGCAGGATGACTGAAGCTCAGACCATTGTTTCTTGTGCTTATGCCCCATTTCCCCTCTAGCTTCAACTTGAAGTTTGCTTGAAGTCACATTTAAGAAGAGGCTGGAACACATCAAAAATTTGGATGCCTTTTAACAAACCTAATCATTAGATATCATATTATTATATTCTCAACCAGATTAAATACATAAAGTTTTATGCTGGCAAGTTGATCTAACGATCAAGTACTGGAAGATCAGGCTGTTGGATATGCAAAGGTAGGGGGTGGTGACATTGGATTATTACGCGATCCGAGATTAAAGCGCCGCCTCAATGTTAGTTTATCTAAATTGGAAAGGAACAAGGACTTCATTCAACAAACTACCAACCTGCAAATCGCAGACAAACTTTGCTAAAACAGCCCCCACAAAGGATATAGATCCCAACCTCTACTCCAGCTCTAAATGCCAGAACTACCCCAGGAATTGCTTGAATGCGTCATAGACGGCGTAGCAGAGAACTCGGAACGAGAAGGGTGTTGGTTAGGCGCCGACCTTTTCCAGTGCTCGCGCGCCAGCCGATCCTTACGCCCTCGGTGTCTGGTCTATATATTCTCCTCTATTTACATTCGAGGAGGTGGCCAGGAGGAATGGGAAAATAGGCTAATCGCACTTCTCGAACTCATTGAAGACCGACCCGCGATCGCGAAGTGGATACAGGAACTCGTTCTAAGCACCTCAGATGTGGAAGTCGAAAACCCGATGTACCCTTTTATTCGTCAAAACAGATATCCCACAACGTTTGGCCACCCATTATTCAAAAGACTCATGCAGGTGGCATCACCCATTCGCAAAGTGTCCATCAAACGACGGCATGCGGCCGGACAACCCTCTGCTGTGGCTCTCGAGCCACTCCTAACTCTGCCCCCTGTGCGGTCTCTGGAAAGCATCACTTCCTTATCATTCGAAGGTCTTCAACAATTGCCACTGTCGATGATTATATGGTGTCACAATCTCACTTCACTCGAACTCTTAGACGTCCAAGTGCAGAAACTTGATGAAGATAAGATGTTTGAAGAATCCGGTGTACCCGTGCTACTGGTCTCACTGAAGCATCTTACTATCGCATACACCACTCGTTCCCGTAGCCATCTCCGCCCGTTTTTTAACTCGAAGTATGTCAATCTTTCGGGTCTGAAGTCGCTCACTGTGTATATGGAAGGCATTGTGTTGAATTTAAATGAATGGACGGAATTCATAAAACAGGAAATTCCTCTCAAATTATGCTCCCGTTCTCTCGAAGAATTAACCTTGCTCAGTCGTAATGGTCAACGTGGTCTGTTTCTATTCTTCTTTTTGTCCAATTTACAAAGAGTCTGATGTTTTACTGACACAAGGTCCCGGATGGATCCCAATGGAACACCCAATGAAGGAACTCAAGTCTTTGCGTCGTTTACGCGCATTTTACTTCGAAACTCTATACTCTAAGAACATGGACCATTCCTCCATAATCTTGAAGTACATACGCTCAAACTCGCTAAAAAAACTCACCATCGAAGTCTCATTGCTGGTTTCCTTGGATAACGGATTAGAGGAGCTGGACAAACTGCTTAACTTTGATCTGGATTCCTTCTCCATGGAAATTTTGCGAATTATGGCCAGTGGGTCCACCTTCGAGCTCAGACTCGCATGTCGGGTTCAGGCAGCAGCACCATTAAACGATGGTGTCCTATACGAGTCTCGTCTTCGCGCCAAGTGTTATCAGCTTCTGGCAATCATTCGACGTTACCACTTGAAAATGCTGGACAATCATCCCTTTGTCAATCTGCGCATGGATAAAGTTCGAGTCGTGTTTTTGCATAGTATGTAATTTAATCTGCACTAACGAACCGCATCGTTACTTTTTTGTATATATGTATGATGTATCAATATACCAGTATCTTATCATGAAAGACTGTAATGGCCAGAATAGTGATGGTAATAAAACAAAGAAAAAAGACAATGAAAAGCAAGAACACTCAGATACAACGGAGGTTGTTTGTGACCTCGTTTCCATGGCATTTGTGCATTGTACTTGATTCACTGTCTATTCCGTGAAATGGCGGCCAAAGAAGGCCGAATACGGTGATGGAAAAGCTTGCATGTATATACCCATTCTCAGCGTGGTATTATCTAGCTTTACAGTTGGCGTGTGATGACCACCGACATTCACCTGGACCAATGACATACACTGGCATCCCAAAGGGGTAATTCGCTTTCCCAAAACGGTGTTAGCGTATTTTTAAAAAGTACTAAGCTATGCGTCATGCAAAAACCACTACAAGTTCCACTTGCTAAAGGTACCTATGCTCAGAAGATTCCGCTCTCGAAGTCTTGCAAGTTGTGCGTGTAGAAAATCTAGACCCTAAGTAGAGAATATGACTCAGTTCACTATGAAGATAGAGACTATATTGCGTGAGTGTGTACCTAAGTAGAGAATATGACTACAAGGTACATTAGAATAATATCAATGAATGAGAAGACGATCATGCATACCTCAGTTCACTATGAAGATAGAGACTGAGGTTATGCGGCGAGATGGGTCGGTATATGTACCTCCCCATAGACAAAGAGCAGTAACTACAAAGGTTGTAGTGTCTATGAGCGAAACGGGGGGGAAAGTGATAAAGGGGTGAATGTCCTATGATGTCATGGTGCTACTTCGGTGTATCTCAACAGTGCGTCATTTTGTAAAGCAGTCATAAAGTTCTCGCGGTAAGGGCGGGTCGTGACGGTGTTGAAGTTGAGATTGAAGGATTTGATTTCGGCTAGATTTGGGGCGAAGAATGCGTTGACCAGATCTTTCCATGGATATGCAAAGCAAAAGTTTGCTGGAAGTGATATATCTGAAAGCAGGATCGGAGTCGCATCGATACTGATCTCGGAAAGGGCATTCGAAGGTGAAGATGGGAGTGTTTAGAGACAGGATATTATCCATGGAATGCGACAAATGTAGCATACTGCTGGTGATTGGTGGAAGTCTCCCTCGATGTATGTGCTGAATGTTAATTTTCGAAGCTTCGGGAGATGGCTCAAATCCATGACTGGAAAATCTTGATCATAACTGAATTCGAAGGTGAGGTCGGGGCCAAATAACGGGGTGGTAATGGGAGTGACTACATACATAGGCTGTATAATGAGGCTCCATCTGGGTAAAAAAGAGAAGAAACCCACCTGCTAATCTGTCAACTTGAATACCAAGTATCTCTAATGATTGCGCGCAAGCGTTTATGATAAGAGCATATTGGCTCATACCCTCGAACTTCTTGAGAGAGAAGTTGAACTCCACTAAATGATTCAAGACAAAGGCAGCCCTCAGTACGTGACAGTCGATGGTCAAAGTTTCCAGGAGGCTCAACGATTGCAAATCTAGAGGTCTCCGAGAACGAGAGGTACTTGGGGTATGAGTCCCTCCTTCACGAGCATCAAGCATGAGCATACTAGATGAATGCGAGAAGTGCTTGATCGACGGAGAACACAAGATGCTCCTCAGAGGAAATCCAAAAATACCCCCAATACCAAACGTGTGGAGAAGAGGCGATTGAACAGCAGTCTGTAGCGAGTTCCTCAGTTGTTGTGGAAGGTCGCCCCAATTTATGGTCGGCTGGCCATATATCAAAATCTCTTTCAGTTGTTGGAGACGAGGAAGAAGCCCCTGCAAGATTGTGTCTTCCATGACCCAACTATTCACATGGAATTGGAGCCAGTCTTTCGATATGTCGATCGTGAGGCTTCGCACATATTCGGTGATTATGGGACGGGATTCGATGATAGAGTGAAGGGTTTGGGCAGTGAGGTATTCCGACGTGTCGTCAGCGTCAGGGACGAAGTCACTGCTCCTGAGAAGGACGCAGCGAAAGAGATGAGGGAGAGATAACTCGAAGAAAACCCGATTAACGAGGGAGGCTATCTTGAGATTGGGTGTATCACAGAACTGGAGAATCATTCCGAAGAGTTCATATGGGAGCTGACAGTGTTGTTTCATCGCCATGGCCATTGACATTAGCTCGCTGCTCAATGGGAAGTTGAAGAAGAGATTTACGACGTGATCGACGTGAGGACCAAGCCCTATGAGACGGGTGTCTCTGAATGTCTGAGGTATTCGTTAAGGTTCACGCAACTAGTTCAGGAGCTTGAAGATCACTGTGGCAACACGCAAGTGACATTTAATTGTGAAGTTGGTGTCAGCCGCAATTTTGCCTTGAGGGTAGTTGTGGCACAATCTACCAGGCTGTTGGCTGCCCGTTTGGCCAGAGATTAGATATGCTAGTACACAGTTAATGTTTCGGAAAGATCGGCGAGTCTCAATCTGATATGCACTGTCAGCGCCTTCCAAGATAATTGACATTTCGTAAACCAATTGAGTACCTACAGATTGACGTCTTCAGTGGCAATTAGTCCATTCAATATTTTTCCACACTCTGGAGTGGGAGACTCGAGCGAACGATTGGTTTGTTGTAACGTGGATACATAGCAATTATTAGTTAGAATTGGTGACATTAATTTCAGAACTCATCCATTCCATTAATCTTGTATTCACCGAGTGCCGTCATCCTCTGACCGTAGAATTTGTGTTTATATGACAAGTCAGTGAGCCCTCGGCCATAGGTGTTCACACCGACAAAGCAAACAAGAATAGATGCGCAACCGGGCGATTCAAAGCTCAATGGATCCCCTATGATGCCCGCGCTGGCTTCAGTAAGTCTTTTCCACGTCAGTGCGAGAATAAGAAGACCTACCTCTGAAACGCCCTGAAATTAACGTAAAGCAATCACTGACAACCAGCTCGGATCCTCATTAGCGATTGACTCGTATTGACAAGAGAGAAATTCATTTTCTTGACTGTTCCGAGCCCAGGGGGACCAGTCAGAAGACACAGGGCGCTCCAATTGCTGTCATCAGCAAACAGCAAGCGGAGGTAGAGAGGAAGTACGCCAAGGATAGCATCGGCTGTACGGAGTCACTTTAATTGCCGGAGGGACACAGCGGGGCATATCACGTGGACGGAATACGTTGTCCTAGCAGGACCGTGGCCGCGCTTGTTATATCTCCTTCTCTGTTTCTTTCTTCTACCTGCTCCATTTCTCAGTTTCTCTTCACTTACTTTGTATTTCCATAATGGCCACCTCCAAACTACCAATTCTAGGGCTACCACACCCACTTATTCTTCTACCAGCGTCGCGTTTCACAATGCCAGTCTCGAAAGAGATAGGGGAGACGCTGCTGTCCCTCATCGAAGAATCCGACGCCCTGCCTATCATTGCTGCGATCCCAATCACAAGTCCCTCAACTGCGCCCAGCACCGACCCCCCGCTGGCAGAGTGGGGCACGGCTGCTCGCGTGCTCCGGCTCGTTAAGCCACCAGCTCGGAATCCTCGGCAACCGTATCTTGTGTCGCTGCATGGCCTCACACGAGTCAGGCTGATCAACATGTCCCAGAAGAAATTGACAGGCGATGATTTACTGCGTATGCCCACACACGATGTGGAATACCCCCCTACGGAGAAGATCCCAACACCAGAGGCTGTGGAGAAGTTCAAGCAGAGTGCTCTGCGACTGCTCGATAGACTGGCGAAGGATTCCGTACAGCAGTCGAGAAAGGAGGGCTACAACAAAATCGCGAGCATGTTGGACGATATCGCAGATGCAAAGACACCATGGATGGCGGATGTGCTAATCGGGAGCGTAAATGGTGAATACAGCGATAAACTTGGTGAGTTTCCTTCCATTCTTCATTTTTAGCTTTTGCTTTTGGCTCTCCATTTCCAATTCCCCATGTGCATAGGCATTGAAAGACATGCCCATTTTTCATCATGAGTGTAATATGAGATTATGAATGCGGTTCGATTCCATTTTTTCCCATTCGTTGGAGGGATATTGAACCCCATTTTCTCTGACCCCGGCGAAGATATATTCGTCTGACTTCGCGATGTTTTCCGAATGTTTTTCTTGCGAGACATGGGTGATACCGAGTTATTTTTAGATTTGGCTTACTTAATTTGCAATATACTTTGCAGCCATCCTCGGGACTCCCGACGCAGAAGCTCGATTGGCACTCGCCACAGAAATATTCCTCAAACAGGCATCCATATCCGAAGTCACCAAGAAGATTGCCACCGCCGTCGATGAAAGTTTGTCGAAGCAGCAAAAAGAGTTTTTCCTGCGTCAGCAGTTGGCGGCTATTCAGCGGGAATTGCATGTGCTTCAGAGGTCGAATGGTTCTTCAACGGGTCCGTCCCCTCCGAATACACCCGCTTCTAGTGATGCTGGAGCTGGTGGATCGAGCGAATTGGACGACGACGAACAACATGAAGCTGATGATATGGCGGATTTGAAGCGGAAAATTGAGGCGATGGAACCTGGGTCCGAGGAGCGCAAGATGGGTGTCCGCGAATGGAGAAGGTTGAAAAGAATACCTGCGGGAAGCGTCGAGAATGGGGTTATTCGGTCTTATGTGAGCGTTAAAATGCATTTTGAATGTCGATCAGAAATAGTTGACGAATATCCTTCTTTCCCAAAGCTTGAATGGCTTACCGCAGTCCCATGGCCGAATTCTTCAGTCACACCATCAAACGATACCAATTCTTCATCTTCTCCCGAATCTCAGGTGCAACCACAGCTGAAGGACAAGTCATTCCTGACTTTGGCCCGTAAACAATTGGACGCCGACCACTTTGGGCTAGAAAAGATCAAGAAACGGCTCATTGAATATTTGGCCGTGGTCAGACTGAAGGAACTGAACGCTGAAAAAGAAGCTGCTGAAGAACAGAAATTGGTTCAGGCGACTATCTCACAGGAGGAGGAAGCTAAAACTAAATCGGAGACCAGCAAAGATGTTGTGGTATACGACAAAGATGCAGCCCAGCAGAAGCAGGAAAAGCCTCCTGTCGTCGCCACGAAACCGAAAGCAAATAAGAAGAGCGTTAAAGGGCCCATTCTTCTGTACGTTCTCGTTACTTTGGTCACTATTTTTTTGTTTATTTTTCCATCCTTAGTTTTGTCGGGCCTCCTGGTACAGGAAAAACTTCGTTAGGACAATCCGTCGCCAAAGCTCTGAATAGGCCATTCCAGCGTATCTCACTTGGAGGCGTCAGAGATGAAGCTGAAATTAGAGGTCATCGCCGAACATATGTTGCCAGCGGTCCCGGATTGATCGTTCAAGCTCTGAGAAAGGCAGGACGAAGTGATCCTGTGGTACTTTTGTGAGTGATATTTCGGCCTTCCTACGCCTGTCTAGCTTAACAAAGTTTAATATGTCAGAGATGAGATTGACAAGATCGGACAAAGCAATTTCCACGGTGACCCCGGTGCTGCTTTATTGGAAGTCCTAGATCCTGAGCAGAACCATACTTTCAATGTCGGTTTTCTTTCAAGATGCCTATTTTGCTTTTTTCCTGACCACAATGTCAATTGTTTCATAGGATCATTATATTAATGTTCCGATCGACCTTAGCCAGGTGTTATTCATCTGTACGGCCAATTCTCTCGAAACAATCTCGGCACCACTTTTGGACCGTTGTGAAATCATTCAACTGAGTGGTATGTCTTCAGATTTTATGACAATCTATAGATGGAACTTGAAGTCATGGCTTGGTAAGGTTACACGTATGACGAGAAAATCCACATCGCCCGACGGTTCCTCCTCCCCAAGCAGCTGAAAGCCAATGGGCTCGATGAATCACATATAACAATCACCGAGCCAGCTCTCCTGCACATCGCTACGCGTTATACACGCGAGGCTGGTGTGCGCAGCTTGGAGCGCGCGATTGGAAGTGTCGTCCGGTACAAAGCTGTGGAATGGGCCGAGTACTTGGACTCCCTTCCTCAGAAAGAAGAGGAGCCCCAGCTTGCTAGTGCAGACGGTGCAGTTGTCGTCGCGTCTCCACCGAAAGTGTATGATAAGGTTGTTGAAGAGCACCAATTGGAGAAGATTCTCGGGATTGCGAGGTGGGATGGCGAAGAGAGGGAGAGAGAGGAGAGGAGGGGTGTTGTTTATGGTTTGGTCGTGATGGGCCAGGGAGAGGGAGGCATTTTGCCTGTGGAAACTATCGCTCTTCCTGGCACCGGAAGACTCAAGTTGACCGGTAGCCTGGGTGATGTATGTGAACTCCTGTTTTTAGTGCTGTCTTCCGGTCACTTATCTGTAACTTATTGGAATCTAGGTGATCAAAGAGAGCGGAGAACTCGCTCTTAGCTGGGTAAAGACTTACTCCTATGATCTCCGAATCACCAATACAAGATCGGAAGATCCATTGAAAGTTCCCGAGCCCATCGACATCCATCTTCACCTTCCAGCCGGAGCGACGAAGAAGGATGGGCCCAGCGCCGGAGTGGCCATGGTTTGTCTGCCCTCCTTTCGTATCTATCACCTTTATTGACACATTTTCTCCAGACGTGCGCATTTGTGTCTCTATTGACAGGGGCTTGTGTGCCCACGAACATTGCTATGACTGGAGAGGTAATCCCATTTTTGCTCAGAGAATTGAATGTTTTCTGATTTGCCGGTTTCTTTACACAGATCACTCTTAGAGGTCGCGTCACACCAGTCGGCGGCATCAAAGAGAAAGTGTTGGGTGCCCACCGGGCACAAATCACCAAAGTCATCCTTCCATGGGCTAATCGCAAGGACGTCGAACACGATGTTGCTCCGGAGATACGCAATGAGATGGAGTTTGTCTTCGTCCGGACAGTTCGCGAGGCCTTGGAGGCTGCTTTCGGGAAGGGCGTTTTGGGATGGAGACGGGATACCGTCCTGCTCGAAAGTCGCCTCTAGGACCAAACAAAACCGATTCAAGTATAAATGTGGCTTAATAAACGTACGTGAAAAAGTTGAAATAAATTCATTAAATACGCACTCTGTTTTTTTCTTTTCTTTTTTTTCTTTCTCCCCAATGTTCTGTACAATCATTTATTCAATCACTGCATTCTTTGTTGTATTACCCACCCCTTTCTGTACATCTGTCATCTCCCCTATTAGATTCAGGGAATTCTTTTTTATACCTACAAATTGTCATTACAAGTCGTGCGTCATCTACATTTCCCAAAAAATGGATAAATTAATGCATTGCGTTTCCTTTAACAATAAATGGGATAGCTAATAATGACCACTATGCCTTTCATTAAAGCTCATCATGAGGTCTGTCATCCTCCTGCAATGGAACCTGATCCTCCTCGCCTGCACCCTCATTAAACGGCGCCTCCTCGCCATTTTCTTCCTCACCCGCAGCACCATCCGTTTCGACGGGCGTCTCAGCCGACGTCGTCGCAGTCGGTTTGGGCTTCTTCTTGATAACTTTTGGAACCTTACGCTTCCACAGCTTTTGCAAGTGCGTCTCCAGAACCTTGGCGCGCGCCTTCATCTCCGTCGTCTCAATCACCGGGTCCTCATTGGACTTGACCGACTTTTGCTTCTCGACCCACTCGCTCAGCCAGGCCTCATGCTCACGCAGCGTCTTCTCGAGGCCGTCGAGCTCGTCTTTGGTCCATTTGGAGGGAAGGTCGGCGGCGAGCTCTGCTGTGAGGTTGGCCCGTGCCTCTTGGAGGAACAGACGCGTGCTCCAGTTCCACATCT
The DNA here is from genome assembly GCF_017499595.1 of Psilocybe cubensis. Classification (NCBI taxonomy): domain Eukaryota; kingdom Fungi; phylum Basidiomycota; class Agaricomycetes; order Agaricales; family Agrocybaceae; genus Psilocybe; species Psilocybe cubensis. The sequence goes on along the minus strand of NC_063008.1, from coordinate 2,431,906 downwards.
GGGAGTTGTTGAGTGCCTGGGGGAAGGCTTCGATCTCCTGGTATCGGTGGATGATAGGCTTCTCTAGGGTTCTATACACAAAAACGCCTATCAGAACTGCACTCTACCAATTAAAGAAAAGGTAGCAAGGACATACTCAAGAGCAATCCTCTTATCCAAAAACTGTGAAGTCTCGGCGAGATCACCTCGGTCAAACAGCCACGCGAAGCTCTCGTCGAGTTTCTCAGAGATGGCCTGCCTCTCGCTACTCTGCGAGCACTTCTTGAATGGGGTGTCGGCGCTCTCGTCGTTCAGGAGGTCGCGCAGTCTATAGAGATAGCTCTCGAACGTGTTCCTGGCCTCTTCGCGGCGGCTCTTGGCCGACTCTTCGAGGTCGATAGCACGTAGTCTGCGGCACAGAAAAAAGTAAGTAGTGCAAAATGAGTGATACTGGGCAAGCAGTAATGTACCTTCCGCGCGCCTTTTTCTTTTCGTCTACGGTCATGGGTGGTATCGTCGTAAATCTAACTGAAATAGTTAAGGGAATAGTGTTTTCTACAGGGACGGCAGGTTTCTTGTCCTTTTCGGCAGCTGCTGACGATGAAGGAGTCTCTGCAGCCGCAGAAGACGACGGAGAGGCAGTGTCAGAGTCGCGAGGGGGAACATTTTCAGCAGATTGTGTAGCCTCATCGCTCGAGGAGCTCCCTCCTCCGAAGAGTCCTTTTAGTTTACCTAGTTAAATATAAATTGAATGCAATAGGATCACGAAGTAGATAGACAGCTTACCAGTAAGACTCTCGTCCTTGATCTCTCCGAATGCAATTGCGTCGGTAACAGAAACAAATCCAGATTCAGAGAGAGTAAGTGTGGCTTTAACCACAGGATCGGTGGCTCCCCGCTCAGTCAAATTAGCGATGGCTTCTGTAACATTTCCAAGGTCAACCTCCAACATGCGCGTGGGGAAGCCAGGGGCAACGGGGTTCTTGTAATCCAAGAAGAGCGAGAAGTCCTCCTTTCTTTTGAAAGTGAGCACCTTCTTCGTGCCAACCTTTGAGCCAGCGGGGAAGATCAGGGTGGTGATGCTACGTGGGCGTGTGTTTGATGACGTCGGAGCGGCGAAATACGAGACTTGGACATCGTGCACGCCAATGTCGCTGACTTTGATGTTCTTTGTCTTGAATTGCCTGGAAAGACTGGCACCGTGAAGGGCAGCGCCAAGAACAGCGGCTTCGTCGGTATTAACGTTGGTGGCAATCTTGTCCCTGAAATAAATAAAAAAATAATAAGAAAATTGATAGGAGGTTTAAAACATTTTTACGCACTCTCCAACAGCAGCTTTGAGAGCAGCTTGAATCATGGGCGTCCTCGTCGATCCTCCCATCAAAATGACGGAAGTTATGTTGTCCTGTATACAAATTTAAAATAAGTATATAAAAAGATATTTTTGACAAACGCCTACCAGAGTCAAACCAGCGTTCTTCAAAGCGCTCTCAATGGGCTTGGCGAACTCTCCCTTGAGATCTTCACAAGCAGCCTCGAACTGTGCACGGGTGACTTTGGTTTTGAAATCGATATCCCAGGCCAAGCTTTCGATGTTCGAAATGACCTCGGTATTGGCGCTCAGTATAGCTTTTACTCGCTGAGCTTCTTTCCAAAGCTTGGCCATGCCACGTTTGTCCTCTCGAATATTCCTTCTGTGTTTGGTGTTGAAGGCCTCGATGAGAATCTCACGCATGCGCCTGTCGAGTTCAATTCCTCCAAGGTCGCGGTCATACCCAACTCCCGCAACAGCGATGTGCGTTCCGGAAGCACCAGTCTTCGGGTCGGATGCTGTGGTGAACGAGGCTACTGTGGCCCTGATCCCTGAAGCGCCGGCGTCGTAGATGATGTGGTACTCGGGTGTGGAGAATGTCCGCGTCATCGCATAGTTCACAGCAACCGCTGTGCCGTCGTTGATGAGGGCAAGCGTTCTGAGGCCAGAAATCTCAATAGCGTCTGCGATGGCGTCACGTTCGAATTGAGAGAAATAAGGGGGCACGGTGACGATGACGTCGGAGACCTTTTCGTTGGCGACAAGCTCGGCGAGGTGCTTGATGTACGCAAACTCCATCGCGACGAGCTCTTCGACGGCCCATTCTGTGCCATCGGATTGGACGAGAGAGACGGTCTTGCGGTCGGACTCGACGACGTCGGAAGTGGAGACCTTGCCATAGTACGAAACGACAGGGGCGTCAAACGGCGACGCTTGAAGCAGTTTCAACGACGAAAAGGTGTCCGATGGGAATCTGGAAGCCTATGGAGCTGATCAGCATTGACTTGTATCTTCTAGAGTATAGCTCAAAAAGCGCACTAGGTTGAAAGCGTCCTGTCCAAACAGCCTGTCGCCCTTCTTCCACGCAACTACAGAGCTAATCTTCCTCTTAGAATCCTTGTTCAATATCACGTCGAAGGGAACACCGGGTTTCATTAGAGACGCCTTGATAAAGTCATTGCCGTAGTCGATCGCGAGGACAGACGCCAGGGAGTACTGGGGAAGATATGTTAAGAGGGAGAGAGAAACGAGACTCCATAGAGTCAATAGCCGCATTTTTGGATATTATAATGTGGGTGGTAGTAAAAGTTAGATCTAGACGGGCATCGAGAATGGGGAACGGGGAAGAGATTCAAATTCTACAAAGTCCAACAGCCGTCGTGGCAGAGACACGTCAATTGCTGCAATTTACATCATGTGACTCATTCCTCCGAGGCCTCTCCATTATTGGGTGAGCTGGCAGTCGCTTAATCATCAATCATTAGAAAAAAACCAAGATTATAGGGCAGCAATAGAAGTGAATGGTATCAAGAAAGCGAATAGAAGGGGGCGAATGTATGCAAAAAATAGAAAGGAAAGAGTCTTGTCCAACAAATGTACCGAGAGTCAAGTCATCCACTAACGACTCCATGAATAGAAAAAGTCACATCCATACGTGTACGCACACAACATATCCGGAAAATCATGGCACAGGGAGCGGAGGGACCGCAGGGATCTGCTCACGATTGTGTTGACGTTTCGCCTTTCGCGCCTCTGCTTCCTTGGCGCGTTGTTCTTGCTCCGCCTGCATGGTCTGCATGATTTGCAACTGTTGCGCTATAAATTCTTGGGTCCTTGGTCTAAGGCCACAACACATCAACGCGTCTCCAAGGGTAAGAAGAAAGATAGGGGCTCACCGCATCCGCAGGATCCGCATGATGATTTGTTCACTAGCCGTCTCTGTCTCCTGTTTCTTTTCCTTCTTCCTCTCCTTGATGGTGCCCAGATTCCGCTGGCTGTACACACTCTTGGCACGTTTCTTGATTGAAGGCGCAGAGCGCAGACTTTGCTGCATCATGCGCACACACTCCTCCATCAACGCATCGCTGAGGCCACCTGTGAGTTGTAATAGAGCAGATAGAATAAAAAAGACTTACGTATGCCAGTCGTAGTAGAGCCGTATTGAAAGAACATCTCTGTGCTTCTGACTGTTCAACACTTCCTGAGAGACCGGGCCTTCTCCATTTGCGTAGAAATAGTCCCTCAAGAACTTTGGAACACAAATTTAGAGAGACAAGCCATTCATATACCAGATAAAAACACACCTTCAGCCATCTAAACACAATATCCACTTCCTTGTCACTCAACGGCTTCATCTCACTAGCAATATCGCTCAATGGCGGGATCAACAACCCTTCAATCACCGTCAAAATCTCCTTCCACACCCTCGTCATAACCATCTCCTTCGCATTATCGCTCAGGTACGTGTTCAGGGTTTGCAGGTTCGCATCAAAGTAGTCGAACAGAGGCAAAATAGCCTGCTCGATCTCGACATCCGTCAGCTCTTCCGGTCGTACGCGCGGTTTCTCTGCAGAGGGTAGAGGTATCTGTGGCTCGGAAGACGTCGCTCCTAGCGCGGACCGGTACAGAGCGGTTACATTTCCTAGTGCTTTGTTGTAGTCCAGTCCGGCGTCGCGCGACTTGAGCAGCGTCTTCAACACATTTCGCGACAAACACTGCTGGATGAAAGGCGACATCTGTATCAAAAAAAGATGAACAATGCTCGAAGAAAAAAAATCGAAGAATATAAAAACAAACTTTATCGATGAAAATCCTCAGCATGTCTGCTTCTGCCCGCTTCAAACTCCTGAACGCTCGGCCAAAGTAGAACTGGATGTCATCTTTCTCGCCTTCCATACTCACTCGGACCAGAATTCGCCCTTGAGTATCTAGGTCCATCCATAATTCATGTGCAAGGAAATCGCTGAACCGACGTGGGTCGAGACACAGATATGCGCGGCCCACGATGTCATGCTTGCCAACGAGTGCTCGGTCCCGCACAGACACCATCAGCCAAAGCGGCTTTTCGACTGAAAGATCAAATGTCTCATCCCCTGTCCACGACATCGTTGATGTCAGATACATACAAAGAACAGAAATTTTGAAAGGACGTACACCTGGGGTTGAGCGACTCATATATCGTCCTCGTCTTCGCCAGCCTCGTCCCAGCCTCGTCGCTCAACGTCACAAATGTATCCAACTTCGAGCTCGGCGAGCTGTCCAGCGGCACCAGGCCCTCCGCAATGACAATCTTCACCGAGAACAAGAACGTATCCCGCTCCTTCTTATCCGGCACAGGGGGCGCCGCCGTCCGCAGCATCTCCGCGATCTCGTCTGCCTTCATCTGGTTGTACATGTTGTCGAGCAGCTTGCGTGCCGCCTCGACGTTGTTAAGTTTGACGCATGATTCGGGACGGAAGTTGAACGGCTCGACGCGCTTCTCGCCTGTCACTGCGAGTTGCTTCGCCTTTTCGAGCCATGCGGAGGACTTTTGGGGTTGTATGTATTCGGAGGGACGGGGGAACATCTCGTTTAGGAAAAGCGTCTCGATGGAGCGACAGTATTGGTCAATGGCTTTAGATATCGTCTGAGAGTATTGCAATTATGAACAACTTTCGAAGCTGGAAGAAACGGATCAAGTGTACCTTTGATAGACTCGTGAAAAAGCGACCTTCTTGGTATTCGTCTGCCCATTCCAATTCTTGAAGGAAATTAATAGGACTCCGCAAAGAGTCAAACAAGTCCACGATCGAGGAACTGTGTCCTTCCACGCTTTCTGCTTCGAACTTGGGGGACGATAATTAACACAATGACTATTGGAGGCCATGGCATGTAAAACTCACTTTATCATGAGAGATAGCCTGGTGTCGAACAAAGGTCAGTCATTCGTGGAATTTAGAACACATAGCACACAGCATACCGCTTCTACCCACTGCTTCGTCTTGTTATCCGTATTAGTAAGCCATGTACGAACATAAGGCTCAAAGAACACTGCGATCTGGAAATCAAAAGGACCTCTGTCCAAACATCAATAAGGAACTATGTGGATAAAAAAAGATTTATATACTCAGGCACGAACGCGCGATACATCCCCATCAGCATTGTTGTCCGTCTATAAAGCGCAAAGATATCTTGAATTGGCACATCTGGCGTAGGACCATTCATCGAGCTCTCGAAAAGCCTTTTCTGAGACGCCTGCAATTCTCCAATCAACTTCGGTACGACCATCTCAACAAACAGCGACACGATGTCAATCTTCCTATAGTAACGTCAGCATCAAGGCTGCAGAAGTACACGATCACGTACCCCAGCAAAGGCTCAGGGAATTTTTTATCCAGCCCTTTGGCCCCTTTCTCGATCTCGTCTGTCATTAGCAGAAGCGGGAGCGCGCGATTCACGCCTGGAGCGCTCTGCTTTTCGTGTATAACGATGTCGAACCATTCTGCCGACACCTGCCGTATCCGTTGCTTCACGTCCTGCATGCGCGCCTCAATGTCAATGTCGAAGCGGGATAACAAGCTGGATTCGCGGATATGGTTGAGGACTGCAAGGTAAGGTTCTAATTCTGAAACCTTGAGGTTAGGAATTGCATCCATGGAGTGATAGAGGGAGGAAAGGAAGACGTTGAAAAGGGATGCATATGTGTTTGCGAGATAATCGATCTGAATAAAATGTCAGTCATTTACGGCTGGTAGGTAGTGACTTCGAAGGAGACATACATCCTGGACAGGCCATAGCTCCAGCTCGGTTTCGTGTATCACTCTGGTCACGTTCTGCAGGGCCTCTGGGATGCATTCCATTGGGACATCATTCCGCTCATAAAACTGTTTGACAAGGTCCAAGAAACAAGCTGCGCGATACGAGTGGCCTATCCGCCACCTTAGTGCACACTCATTGATTAGCTCAATATGTGCAGGCGATAAAATTCCCAATGAAACTTCATCATTGTCATCTACCTCGGGGGAGAGCATGACCTCCAGATCCGCGATAAGGCAGAATTCCACCAGACGCTTGTAGAATTTTTTGGGATTGGGCGGGATGAAAGTGAAGTGGTGTCCAATGGGTAGATCGTCATCTTCAGGAATGCTATCCTCATGTATTGATCCACCTCCATTCGAAGAGAGATTGAAGTCTGCGCTGAACATGGACCTCCTGCTGCTGATAGATGGATGTCGGGTGGCGGTTGGTGATTCGATTTGGGAGTACAGTGAGCCAGGACGTCCAGTGCTGGTTGTCTGAATTGCAGGGAGAATGTCGGATGGGGTAGATTTGGCGAGCTCAGGGTTGAACTGCACCATGATCACCATGAGTTGCTGGAGGTGCGTCGTCTCCAGGGTGCGCCAGTGATGCCACGCTGCATCGCTGTCAAAGTCTTCGCGTCGACCTGGGAATGGTGCTCCTGCAGCGATGTTTTTGAGGCATGTCTTCAAAAAATGAGTCCGTGATCATACATGCGAGCAAGTCTGAGTACCTTCAAGTCCGTCATAGCAGCCTGTGGTAAAATGTTAGTACCATGCCTATGCTCCGAGATGTGGACGCACCTTTTCCGATACAATCGACCCACGTATCTTGTCCACCTCTTCTTGGACAGCTGACTCCGGAAGCTTAAACAAGTCGGTTACAACTTTGACCAAATGCATGTCGCCGACACTTGCACTGAGACTTGGAATCGGTTCCCGGTCTCCCCTCGTTGAAGCCGAGTCGTATCCCGAGTCACTTTGGGAGTATCCTTGTTGTAAAGTTGGTGCCAATTTCGCCGTGTATGCATCGAGGCGTGATAGGAGCTCGGGGGAGACATGATTCACACTGCGCAAACATTCCCTCAGAAGCTTGATGAAATGGGCAATCTGGTTGTTCAGCTCAGGTTTCCATCCGTCGCCTGCGAGCGTAGGTTCCTTCTTGAGCACCGAAGTTGCATGGGTTGCAAACATGAGAATGAGCTCTTCGATCTTGCGATTCTCCTTCATCTGTCGCTTGAAACTTTCGACCTTGAACTGTCCCCAAAACTTGGCCATAGTACGTCGCACGAGCTGATCCGAATACCTAAAAAAGAGGAATGAGTAGAGGATATATGGTTAGAATAATGCACGCACGCAGCCAACTTGCCCATGGCTATATCCTGCAACTTCTGTTCCAGAATCTTGAGCATCTTCTCCGGGAACTTGACACTCTTTGAGCTGCCAATGTCTCTGAACATGTCTCCAATAGAAAAATTCGAGAGTGCTGAGAGCCTGGACGAATGTTCGCGATCCCGGGCATCGTTTGTAGTTGAGTTTTTTGGTGATTCGTTCACCTTTGGGACCATAAGATAGGCCAAAAGTCTAGTGCATCATCGATATCAATCTGTCGGTCGTGGTGAAGGCAGAAGACTCACGCTACGCGTAGAACATAGCTGCGTAGTAGAAGTGAATTAAATTTCTCCATCAAACAAAGAGTATAAAACACACTCGAATAAATCATCGTCTGTTACCCGATACTTGGACAACCGACTCTCGTGGGCAAAACTGTCATAGCTCCGCCGTGACATCAGTAAGTATAGTCGTTGAACTCTCTGCTAGAGGTCGTAAAGGGTCCTAATAGTCGTAAATCGCAGATCAGACAATCCCAGAAGGTGGGTAGCAATATGGCTGTAAAGGTCAGGGGACAAGTCGCCGATGATGCCAAAAGCGCAGTGTTATCACTGTGACAATCAACACCAAACACCGCTTTGCTCCTGAACCAGAACGATGACAGTCTCCGTTGCCTGAATGACGACCAGATATTTAGAGACGTCCTGGTCGTATCACTGGTCTTAAAACCAATCTGGTTGCAACTCTCTCACCTTATTTTCTTTGACTGCGTCATCAAAGCCGTACACGATGCATAATCAAAAGCCGCTGCCCCCGCGTCAGCATCCACACAAACTGTCAGGCTTGACTCTCTGATTCTACGATACGCCAGGTTTTGAGATGGCCTCACTCGTCAACATCTTCACAGATATCACCCAATTTTATCTTTCACTTTCTTGCGGTTGAGGAGTATGTTCTTCGTGACATCGACGATGTGGCCCAAGCCATCAGACCCGGAATCTTTTTTTGCCAGTCGAGGCGCGCCTCGATATTGCAGGATATGTGGGAAACCTCTGGACTGTCTCTACTCCCAGAGATCACTATGACTGATGGGCTACAGGCGATACTACGATACAAGAGCTTCTACCTCAGTTGGGAGAAATCACTGCGTTCGCAATCGCTGGAATTGGTAGCGTCCTGACGTCTTTCCTTTTCAATCTCTAAGGGACGCGTTCCAATCTCCTCTGTTAACTGGATTTCCTCTTGGGGCTAGACTGAATCTTGACTGCCCGTACCTCTCGTACACATCTATTTTGCTTTGGCAACGAGCTTGCAACGAGCAATTGAAGTTCGACCTCAGCATCAATGACGTCACTATTCAGCGTCTCAGGCTTTCCAGGGCCAACAGCAGTTCAGGACATTCTGTGCGTGGCGGAATCTGGCAAGGCTTCGCGATACTGAACATTTGAACATCGGAATGTTCATAAAATGGTATTTCCGGTAGCTTTTTTGATTGACATATGTCCCGACCTCGATAACACGACAGAAACGAATGAATTGACTCTATGACACGAACCAGACACAAATATGCGCGGTCCGAGTGATCTGCCTGTTCGAACAAGCTCATTAACTTCACTCCAGACTTACTTTACAGGTGAATGATACGCTCAGATGGAGCTTAACTTGAGCTCAACTGTAGAAGATCTGATCCGATAGGTTACAAGCGGAAAATTGGCTTCGGATTGACTCGTATAGCCGTGAACAGTTGTCGCCAATCAAAACTTCCTCTTAACAGAAACATGACACGGTTGTTTCAGTGGCCTTGCCAATCGGGGACCTGTGAATAACCCTAACCACATTGTCAGTATGCCCAAGACATTTCAAAGACATTCGTCCACTGACGGAATCTTGGGTCCTACTTCGGTCTCAATCTAAAACCTTCTTCGAGTCCATCAATGGGATCCTTTTGAATTCCAATGACCATGACGGAGAAAAACCTACCTCAACTCCCGTACGAAATATATGGTCTAATTCTCTATTTCTGTGATAAACCCAACCTCAAGAAGGCCTCACTCGTCAATCGCTCCTTCTACGAGATATCCCATCTGTACCTCTTTCGGTCTATGCTTGTCGGTGAAAGAATCACCGTTCGTGATTCCGTTAAAGACGCCTCGGAATTTCTCAAGCCCACAAAAATATTGTCACTCATTGAAGCACACCCAAATATCGCGAAGTACGTGCGGAGCCTGACCATTGATTGTTCTCGGGAATATCACAATGAATGTTGGATCACGGACGACACTACGATGCAGGATCTCCTACCTCGCTTTGAAGAATTGGAGGAAATTACAATTTATGCGCAAACAATGACGCTGTGGGAATCCCTTCCTTCCAATTTTCAACATGCTTTAAAAACCGTCTTCCGCAAGAGCCAATTGCACACATTTCATATTCATGGCATTTTGGGATTTCCTCTTGAAGTTGTATCAGCATCGCGGATCAGACATCTCTCTTACAATGTTGGTGCACCTCGCTCCGATGGTACATCGACTTTGCCACCACATCCCTTGGAATCACTGATTCTGGGCAGACTATACTACTTCGATTTACCCCAATTTCAGACCATTTTTTCGTTGGACCACCTTGTTGAGCTACACCTCACGATCCAATGTTCAGCGGATATCGGCAAGTTTGATCCTATTCTTGGACTTTCCGCAGCTTCATTGGAGGTGCTCACCATTCGCGCTCTATTGAACTGTGAGTCTTCTCGTTTGTGCCTACAATGTCTGATGTAAAAATATTCATTTAGTCGACCCTGTAGAAATCGCCTACGAGCACATTGGCCGGGTGCTTAATGCCCATCAAAATGTCCCTTGTATAAACTTGGGTCAATTGCAAAAGCTCCGCAGACTGATTTTCTGCGCCGATCTGCATATTACCTGCTCTCGGGAAGCCATGCTATATATTTGTCGCATACCATGGATGATCGGGTGTCTCGAAACGCTTTCAACTTCGTCAGTCGGCTCTCTGTCAGAGGTCACCTTCAATGTGAGGCCAGTCGGACTGGGGTTGGAGCGCGATTCGAGATACTTTTACTTCAATTATCCATGGCAGGACTTAGCGGACACGCTTCTTTCCTCAAATCTCGCCACTGTGAAGAAGGTCAATCTGACCATCAATAATGCTGCTATCCAATCCCATCGTGAACAATTCATGGACATTTTGCGACGCGATTTGCATCTGGCGAGACTTCGCGACGCTGGAATATTGAGCATTGACGCGGTGCAGGACTGGGAATATTGAACATCATTTGTAATCTGTTGCTCGTGAATATGATGGTTTCAATTTCTTTCTCGAGGTCCTGACTCGGGGAAGTATGAGATGAACTCATTCAACTTGAAGAAAATGACGTAACCGAACGACACCATTTCCAAATCGCTTTACTTTTTCAAGTGATCAATGCCTTCACTGACCTTCAACTCCCCGTCGTGGGTCGTGATTCCAATGGAGTCGCGCAAGGTTTTGGTGAAATTGACGGCTTAAAATTCTCATTTCGGGATTGGATACCAGACAGATGTAAGGACAACTCTTTGTATAACTTGATGAACGAAGTATTGAAACTTGATTTATTCTACTACACTCAGTTAACGTAACCTTAGTACTTCTTTGACGAACCTTTCGAATTGTTCAAGCATGACAAATTTCATTCGGAGACGGCAGTCGTGGCACTACATCTTGCTATTTTGTTGTCTTCGTAGTCCATCGACACACCTTGCCAGAATACAAGGCAACAGATGGATCCAACAACTCAGCGAAGCTTTAATTCCTGGCTTCTCGACCTATTGACGTGTTGTTGAAGAAATGAAATAAGGCCCCGCCGCCCCAGAAATAACCTTGGCAGGGGTTGTCATGTCGACACTCTTTGTTCTGGCCCGTGACATTGGCCGTGACTGTGACAATTCGCGTGCCGCCGATGGCACTGACCGGTTTTCTCAGGTTGGACAATGACCAGAACAATGAACTCTTTTGTCCTCTACGGGCTTTGGGATGAAACGAGGCTGATGCCACTCGGCTCTCTCAAAATGCAACTCGTAATACCGTGCCAATATATAAGCACAATAGACTTTGCGGCGTTCTGGCAATTTTATCTACTCACCTTCTTCCGACAGGTTCAACGCAGCGCGAGCACGGATCGACTTTTCGATTCCTCTCTCCTTCCCCACTTTCCTTTTCTTTCTTTTACTGCCTGGTGCTTGTCTTACGGTCCTCTTCAACTTCTTTCAAGGCTATATACGCTCTACCGCTTTGATAGCGACGCTGCATTTTTTTTACCAATCCACCGTTGACACCACCGATTACGAACTAACTTGACGATTCACCAATTTGCATCTCTTTCACTTTACACTCAAATTAGACACTAAATACAACTAGGCTTCAATAATGCTTCCTCCTCGCGCTTGTGAGCTTCTTGATCTTTACTCCTGCCAGACGCCTTGACCTTATTCCTGTTTAGATGTCTTCATCGGTCTCAATGGCATTCGTATCCTCAGTATCATCGCACTGCTTCTGGTATTCAGCAGCAATATTGTCACGCTCTCCAACGACATCAAAGCCGTGAACCGCTACATGGCCGCGGGAAAGCAGATCGCTGATGGAACTTTGAATTCGACACTGACATCCACGGAAATGAACATGGATTACATCTTGTACGTTATCTGTAATCACTTTATTTTAGTTCCAAGTACTCACGTTCCTCCTCATCAAGGGGAAGTACTGTGCCTAACCAGCCAGCGGGCGTCTTCTGGGCGGTTTTGAATAGGCTTTTCATTATTTTCCAGGCCGTCGTGCTCATCCTCTCTGAGCTCGGCTTCCCTGCCAAATTCTTCAACCGGTATTTCCCTATTCTAGGGAAGGATTTCGGTCTCGGTGCTTTGGGACTTATTCAGATGCTGTAAGTCCAATTACTGCTCCCAGTTTCTTTCTTTCCCAAGAACGACATGCTCAGTTCTTTTGTGTTGCGCTATAGGATCGGTGCTGCCGTGCTCTCCCACCACGTCGATACGTTCACTCTTGTCTCTGCATTCTTCCTCTTTGCAATTGGCTGCCTGAACGTATTCGCCGGTTTGATCTTCCGCGAATCCGCCAAAGTCAAACGGTCCATCACATCCTGGCGTGAGCAGGCGAAGAGCGCGATTCCGACACACGTCGGGCCCGTCAAAATTGCGCCGCTCGCGTCCTCCGTCCTGTCGAGCCCCCCGTCGTTTGTGTCGAACTTGTACACTGGGTCGAGCGACGCGTCCACGCAGAAGCCGACGAGTGAAAAGGACTCTAGGTTCGCTGGGTTTGGGTTTGGCAGGCAGGGCGAGAAGCAGGCGGCGCTGAAGGGATATTTGATCTCGAAGCCTGTGGAATCGCTCCCTCGGTACATGCCCAAGCCTTCCGGAGGCTCGCTTTGAGTCGACGCAACGAAGCATGATCAGATCCGACACCTAACAGCTGTTTATGTTCGGTTTTTCATGTTACCACGAGTGCACTTCGGACCACTGAATCTTCTCCTTGACGTTACATGACAACGGCCTACGGAAATCTCTCTCCTGCTCAAAATTCCAATCACACTCTTGACTGCTGCATTCGTCTCCCATGGAGCACCCTCTCCCAAACAGCACAATAAGCAGGCTTGAGCCACACAACACCCTACCCAAAACATCCTATTCCCTCAGTACATTTCTTGCATGCCGCGGACTATAATTGCTAGTAGTTTATGCCCCATTTACGTCTAACATTGCACATCCCAGGACTTTTTTCCAATACACATCCACGGATCCTCGTTCATCCTACATATCTTGCCTCTACCAGCTGCTGCGCCGAAATCACTCTTTTTTAGCATAGTGTATTTTAGTTATTTTTTGAGTCTTACTGCTGTATCTATCACCTATCCTCTTAGCCATCAACGGTCCTCAATGCAATACCATGCATAATTAAAAATCTGGGATTGGTGTATTCTGAATCACCTTCGAAAGTGTATTGAGCCGTTGGGAGTGCGAATGGTGTTGAACGGAATTGTGCGCGCTATTTTTAGGCTTCAATTGTTGTTACCAAATTTTCAACGATGAGTACGCAGACGAGCTCATGGACGGATACGATAAGAGCGAGAAAAAGGATCTCTGACCAGTGACAGATAATGATCGTCTTCTTTGTGACATGAAGGATGCTGAACTTCAATGCCCTTCTTCAATTTCGTGCAGTCCTATAATGCTCTCTCTCGAGAAGTTTCGTTTTTCCCATCTCTCGGTTCTCTCCCTCTCCTCCAAGAGATTTCGTTTCTCCTTCTCTTGAACTCACTTTCCGAAATCTTTTCAGGGAAAATTTTTTGATCCCACCCTCCTCTCCCATCTTCCTATTTTACCAGTGTTTGGTACAGCCACATCGGAACTCTCGTTTCGACTTTCCGCGTGGTTTCGACCCAAGCGCTCAGGCCTTTGGCGGGTCCCAAAAGGTGTGGACTATCAAGGCTCGCGTCACTCACAAGTCATGTTGGCAGAGAAAAAATTTTCCAACATCAACAATGATTGTGAACTCATCTTTAAACAAGACACTAAAGTTGAAGAGGCATGTACCCTCTTCACTTTCTCTCCGACTCATATTAACATATCTCATGAAGTGTCGACATAAAACATGCATGCCGTTTAACAAAATGACTGGTAATTGTCCGCCGTGTAAATTAACACTGTTTATATGACACAATTTTCCGTTGAAACAGCGAACGGCAATACACTGAGCTGGAACGTCTCTACAGCTGAATATTGGAATGGAATTAACTATACCACCAATTGTCCACTCAAGAGGTAGGATTTATCCCGTTGTTTGTATATTTCGCCAAAGAGTTCTGGATGCACTGCAATGCTTTGCAAACGTAGCGTTCGATGGAGGTCAACATAATCGAGCAGTTGAAAGCAACGCAGAACCAAAAGAACAAATCCCCATCAACTCACAAGGACACCATTCTGCCGTCGTAACTTCGGAAATTATGGGCTCTATTGACTAGTGCGGGAAGGACACGGCACAGAGAATGATGATGGATCGTTTCTCCAGTAGCTTGTCATCAGTGTGTTCTGGTCATGATCAGTATTGCACAATAGAAAATCTTGAGCTGTCTGGATTGACTGAGATCCGCAACAGCTGGAGTGCACACCTGACCCAAATCAATGTATAACGTACTCTTGATCCCTTATTTTTGATTCTGAATCTATTTCAGAAGTCGTAGGGTAGCTTTTCAGTAACTGCTTCTGGACATGGGTGAACTCTGGTTGTACGCAGCTAGCCATCCCTCGAAATAGCTCGTCAATGGCCTATGTAATCTGAGCGAGCCTTCGTACGAAATGACGCTTCTTGTCGCCATTTATACCAGGGAGAAAGGCTTCCATTTCCACACCCGGCTACACTTGGTGGGATTTTGGGTGGGACAAGCTTTGTTCCGATGGCCACTGCCGAATGCCAGTGCACGAGTGAGCGGACCAAGTACTACTGTCCAGTGTCATTGGAGTTGCTTCTTTTCTGCATGCAAACATAAGTATATAGTTGAATCCCCGTTTACTTACAAGCTTGACTAGCGAAAGTCACAGTGAGTGATTGATCCACGGAAATGTCCCAAAGAACCTGAACGCCATACTTGAGCTGAAATCGCTCACAGTTGACGCCATCTGTGTACCTGGTCAAGTTCCGTCGACTCCAGCGTCGATTCTGTCTTCCCTTCAGCCATCATCAATAGCCTCTAGAGAACGATTCTAACGCGGGTCGAGGAAACAGTCCGTTGTCGATTGAGACAAATTGCGGTCAAATTGCACCTTACGCTATTGGGGGAGCTTGAAAATCGGCCGTGGACTCTTAGTGCCGAAACAAAGGACTTTTCGCACACGTCGAGCTAGGACGAGTTTCTATGTCCTCAGAAAATGAAGTTTCGATGCAACAGCCAGCTATGAACGAGGCGGAATCGAGGCGACCTAGGTTGGCTGTCGCCAGCGGCGGAGCCCCTATTTATGGAGCGCCTGGCCCGAACAACGCCGAGCCTGTCAGTGATGTCGATTATGCTGAACTGGGCTCTTACCTCCCTCTTCCTCATCAGTCCCATACAAAGCGTCCCCGCTTGTTACTGGGTACATCTGCTTTTACAAGGTATCTCAAATCTCTTGGGGCGAAAAAAAACGCGGCAGTTTCGGGGGAGCAACCTGTCTATTCTTATCACCACGGTCAAGGTATACAAACGAAAGGTGTGCTAGTTCAGACTATCCAAGGCAAAAGTGGTGCATCTCTTTCGGCGCGACCCTTTCATATCAGACTCGAAATTGACAACAGCGACCATCCTGTTGCTACTTATAACAACAACCCTCGCACAAGCAGTCCGGACGAGTACAGGCGCTCGAGATCCAGCTCTACGAGACAGATTTTGAACAGGGTACCCGAAGAGGATATGGAAACTTCCCCGTCTGACACTGATTTGCAGGAGGGAAACGGGGTTCAAGTTCGTAATAATGGCGACACTGGCCTGCACCGCTATTATGGTTCAGTAGGGCAGGGCGCGGCTCCCCCAGGGACTTTGGGAGATGGGTCCAGGCCAGATGGCGACGATGAAGAGAATAGCGAACTCAGTGAAGAGGAAGAAGAATGGCTTCTCGATGAAGAACTCGCAAAGGAAGGTTTATATCGTGGTAAGCAAACAGAATGGTGTCAAAATGCGCATATAATCACACTTTGGTGCAGGGAGCTACAAAAATCTTGTTGCTCTATACACACTAGTCCCCCTTTCGACGCTTTTCGCCTTTGTTTTCTTAGCTCTTCTCCCCAATATCGCTTTCAGAAGCTCGACACCATCTCTATTTCCCTACCCCCCTTATTTCTCATTTCCCATTCCAGAATTGTTGGTCTCCATGTCCCTTTGGGCACTGTCATATCTTCTACGCGACTTTCTCTGCGCGACATCTCTCACCGGTGCCAACCTTGTGCCAGCATCGTCTCACCGGTTTCCAACAATTATCCCAATATTGACGTCGATATTTTCGTCATTCTTGCAAAGCGCTTCGTCACTTTTCTTCCGGCAGCTCGCTATACCTATTCTACTTATACCCTACTACTCCACGGAACATTTGGAACGTCTACACAAGCGCCACTTCCCGACTTGGCACGATGATGCGTTCAGGAGAGTGTGGTGGGTTGCACTGGGATGGGCAGCAGCGGAAGCCGTCGTGGGTATCAAGCAGGGGTACGAAAGCATCGCACTGTACAAGGATGTCCTCGTTACCGCGAAGAAAAATTCTGCAGTAAGCAATATGGAGTCTGCAGCACTGCGAAGCGACGTCGCCGTTACGCCGACACGGTCTCCGGCTCAGGTTGAAGAAGACTCAAGTGTCACGCCGACGCAACGAGATAGGCAAAACCCCAGTGCACCCAGAGCCATCAAGAGGACGCATTCCGACTCGCTGTCTTCCGTGGCCTCTGACTCACATTCACATTACGGCGACCATCGGCTTGTCGATGTTGTGTACGGAGAGCAAGAACCACTGTTAAAGGTTCACGACCACGCACAGTTCTTAACGCACCAACCAACCAATGGAGCTAGTCGACTGTCTGTGGAAGATGAAGTTGAGCGGGACTTGGACCAGTTGCTGGCTTGCAAGAGTAGGGAAGAGCTTGAAGAAGTATATGGTATCCCCGTCATCGTGCGTTGATTTTTCACTCGTGGAACTACAGAATCTTATCTTTGTGTGATAGCGCATTCCGGTGTTTATTTCGTGTCTTCATCGGATCAACTCTATCTTGTCATCCTTAGGCATATGCATGCTCCTAACAGCAGCGTACATGCGGTCGACTTTTGCCTACACACATCCTTCAACTGCAGACAGTCTTGTTGACCTCCCTACTGCGGACCAATACCCTGCCTCTAATCGTCCACTGGCGTATACCATCCCGCCTGTTCTATTCGTCCAGGCATTGATGTCAATGATGCACACACCCTGGGTCCTTCCACGTATTGGAATCCACTCGTTTGTGTATATCAACTCGATGATTTCGCTTGGGTTGTTCTTCGGCGGGCTAGGGGTATGGGAAGTCCTGACATAGACTTCTCTATTTGCCCTTAACATTATAATATTTGGCTTGATTAACCCCAATTTCGTTGTTTGCTGTGAAATTTCTGTTTTTCTTGTTTTTGCTGTCTAGTTTTCCTATGGGACTCTTTTTTGGCGTTAATTTCATTCTCTATCGTTGGTATGTTGATCAATGATGAAACAAAATTGTATTAACTAGTGCCCAGTACGTTCTCCCAATCTCCATGCTTTCTATCACAATCAAGTTGAGTTCAACTGTATACTAGTAACAATAAAAAGTTTATCATACTCGCAGCATTATCCAACCCCGTTGAAGGCATTTTGCGACCCATCCACTTTTCATATTACAAATGCTCTGCTGACTGACGCCTTGACACTTCCAAGTCCGGTGAATGTCGTAGTCAATGATTCATTACAAACGCGGAACTGCGGTTCAGTTAGCCGCTTTGTGGCTACAAATAGAGCCAGTGAAATAGTCTGAGATTCACTGGAACGAGGCCACTTTATTCTCAACCATCATTGTCGCATTACGCAAACACGTACCCCACTGAATCTACAACATATACAACGAAATCCAGATTGAACCAGTAGAATGGCCTCTCATGCTGCGAAGCGCGTTTTAGTCATTGCAGGTACGAATCTTGTTTGCATGTTTGGAGAGAGTTTGACATGATTTGTAATTTATAATTAGGTGCTGGAAATCCTGTTGGTACTGGTGCAGCTACTGCGTTGGTACCCATGGTATAAATTGCACATGCGTGAATTTTTGACAGGTTTATAGGCGGATGTTTGCAAAAAATGGGTATACTGTCGCGCTTATTGGTCGCGAAGGTTCGGACGGTGCTAGCGCGTTAGTGGAAGAAATCAACCAGGGAGGTGGCCAGGTATGTCTGTTCCTCCATTTTTAATGTTAGATATACATATGCCACTGCACCGTTAGGCAAAGTCGTTTGGTATTTCATCATATTCGCATGATGAAATGGCCTCAGTCTGGTCCTCAATCCATGCCCATTTCCCTAAGTCACGCTACGCCGTCCGCGCGGCGGTATATAACGTTGGATCTGGAGTTTTCAAACCTTTCCTTGACGTTTCACCACAAGATCTTCATAGTTGTATGCAGTCCAACGTGTTCGGCGCGTTTGCATTCTCCCGCAACGCGATACTCACGTTCAAGGGCAATGACATCGATGAGCCGAGTGGGAAACGCGGCGCGCTGATTTTCACGGGCGCTACGGCGAGCATGCGCGGCAACGTGATGACGAGCGCGTTTGCTGCCGGAAAGTGGGGGACGAGGGCTTTGTCTCAGAGTTTGGCGAAGGAGTTTGGGAAAGAGAATATTCATGTTGCGCACGTGAGTTTCTGGGTACCAATCCGTTCCCGTTGATCATTACAACTGATTTTTCTCTACGTTGTAGGTTATTATTGATGGAGGTACGCTTGTAGAAAGATAAAATCAAGAGTAGCGACTGATGACAAGCGAATGTATAGTTATTGCTCTTGATCCCAAAGCAGATCCCGAAGCTGTCAAGGACACGAAAATCAAACCAGATAGTATTGCCTCTGTAAGTTGTGATATATATTGAAAATCAATTCAAAGGTTTCTGACGAATTATACGCTCACCCCTCCCCTGCCAGTCGTATCTCTACTTAGCAAACCAAGACCGGTCTGCGTGGACATGGGAGCTTGATTGTGAGTTCAATGTTCTGTCCCAGACCGCGACTTTTAATGGTCTAATTTTGGTAAACAGTGCGCTCTGCTCACGAGAAGTGGTAAAATTTACGTCAAATTGATGTCCACACCTTTAGAGTGAGTTTAAAGTTCACATTAAGCGCCCGATCGACAACGATTCCCAAGAGTGGTAAAGGCACTGCAAATTTCAAATAGTAATGCTACAGAATTCTGTATGACCTCAGACAACGTACCTGATTACTCTATGTTCACCTCCTGCGTCTATCATCGTCATTATCCATATAAACCTCAATAGTTTGACCAGTGTTTTCTGGAATCGTTTGTGCGATGCTCTCTAGATGTCGCAAAACAATTCAGCGTGAAAATAGAACCTGCAATTTCCCGTCCTTTCCTCGAGCGTAGTAATAGACCTATATTTTCCCAGTTCGTCAAACATTCTTCAAAGTAGTAGCATTTAACAATAGGTTATCTGTAGAACCTAAAGAGCAAGATACTCGCAACACCAAATAGCAAGCCGAAAACGTAAAACACCCTTCCCTCTTTGTACATGTCTCCTCCGGACAGAATGTTTCTGATTGGGAGGAAGACAAGTCCCACGAGAAAGCTAGTTGACCCTAGCACGTAAAAGAGTTCAGATCAGCGGATTAAAACGTGGAAGTATGACTCACAACTGGTTGAAAGAGCCACAGATGAGAGCGCTGACACCGCCTGTGCGAGCGTACGGTCTGTCAGGTAAATGTATAGAGGCACGGATCGAACATGCGTACATATGGGGGAGATACATCAGGTATCATCACGAATGGTATAGGGCCGAGTCCAATCGCATAAAACCTAATAATAGAGGTCAAACAAGGCCAAAGGCAAGAGTATAAAGACGAACATTACAAACGTCACAATGGCAATGCTAGCAAGAGTCGAAAACCCTGAATCGAGGGCAAATCCGACCGTGACAAGTGAGAGAAGTGCACCGAGAATGGAGGTGGTAAGCAGTGATCGTCTACCCGTTCTCTATAAAAATATGAGTGAGTCGACATTCGCATTGAAAGAATTTTAGTTACCTCGATGAGAAAGATCGGCGGGAAAGTCATAAGCACGTTTATGATTGTAATGCCCAGGGAAATGTAGGCACCAAGTTGAGGGAGAGACTTTGCCAGGAGATCATTGCTATAATAAAAGACTGCTTGCTAATAAGTAGGTTATGATAGACGTCTTGGACAATTACCTGCTGTAACGCCTACAACAGGAAGTGAGGTTTAACTTCGTCGAACTTAGGGAGGCCTACCAGAAATCTGCTGAGCAATCATGGACAGACTGACTATGGCAAGGGGTCTTCGCAACTCTGGCTTGACAAGTAGCTGAGGGATAAAAATGATTTCTTGTTGCTGAGGCGGTCTGTTGTCTGTTTCGTCTAACAGGCTGGTCTCCTCAGCTATTAATTCTTGTTAGTTGTAACGTTGTTGTAACGTATACAGCCCAATAAATGACTTGCAAGCTACATCCGATGCAGTATTTCCCCAGAGTCTTTGTGCTGCAGCTTTATGATCATCTGGGCGCTGAAGAGCAGAAAGAAAGGCAGGTGATTCTACGACGAAAGAGCTCGACAGGAGTTGAAGCACGGAAAGAATGAACGACACGAGAAAGACAAGACGCCATTGAGACGCGTATGCCAGGTTTATTCCGGCAATCTGAGTGCCCATTACTCCGGACACGATGGCAAGCTGTGTCAAGATGCCTAAAGCCAAATTATTCAATGATCTTGCCATACAGCGGAAAACTAACCAACGCTCCCTCGTATTCTCAAGGGCGCAATTTCGGCAAGATAAATTGGCCCAACACATAGACCCAGTCCAGATGCAATGCCTATCATGAATCTAATCCAATTGGCATCCTGATGCAAGCTCGCAAGTAAGTAATCTTACCTGCTTATTAAGAGCAGGGGTATCGAGCTGGTTAGACCCATGGCGGCCGTGAAAAATGTTATCAGAAGGGCAGAAATGCGATTCGAGCCTCGACGGCCCCAACGGTCCATGACTATGTTGGCAACCAGGCTACCCACAAGACCGCCGACAGTGTATATCGAGGTGATTAACGAGAACATTGCGTCCGACATGGGTATACAGATTGGCAAGTCATTTCTCCTGGAAAACTCAGGGATTGGAGCACCTTTGCATGTCAGAACCCCCTGGATTTGGTTGAGAACAGAAATGTGGTAACCATGCTACATGGTAATTGTCATTGTGGCGATAAAATTGGAGTTGAACATATCTGAAAGTACCTGGAATGGAATGATGAGAGACCACAGACACACCAACCAGCCATATCTGGTGAATTTCGTTCCGTTCATGCACCAGCAATTGTTGAGCACAAGTAAAATAAAAGTTGTTGGCGAACAGTCGTCCAACTTTCAAATTTGGATAGCGTGATCAGCGCAAAGCACGTGAATGAGCGCATTGAGGTGACGTGTGGCGACGCGTTAATTTGTGTGGCGAATTCGACTTGTCTGACGGAGGCGTAAAAACTCTCCGCGAGATTGACTAATCCTGTCTTCGGTTTCGGGAAAACAAGAGACAACACGCACTGTTACCTCGCAGTGTGTGCGCTATATACTTAGAGAATGTCAATCTCGCTACTCTAAAACGCATCCGATGTAGTGCTGTGCACTATATCGCGAGTTTGGGTGAGAAAAGGATTGATTTTCTCTGCGGACACCGATTCTATGAGAACTCTACACTCGTAGAATGTACCTAGAAAATTTATTCCTTTTCCAACCTCGAGATGTTCGTACTCGTTGAGCAACCACTGTGAATACCAAGTGGTCTGCATGATCTTTGTGATCTGAAAAGAGCTCGGTCAGAGTTTGAACACCCAAACTCCATGCTACGAGTGAACACATCGAGGTAACGCAAGTGAGCCCACGCGTGGTGAAGAGGGATGGCGGGTGGGTCAAAATTTTGTTCGAGCGAGAAATTGCTGTACGAAGGAATTTCTCGTAGAAGCAGATTGCGGCTGAGCGAAGGTGAGAGGCAAGGTGCACTCACAAAATTTCGCTCAGCCGTGACATAGACGAGGTTCTGTGTCACGCTACGTTACACTTCCCTTAGACTCAGAACACAGATCTATGTCTGACGGAGGCGTAAAAACTCTCCGCGAGATTGACTAATCCTGTCTTCGGTTTCGGGAAAACAAGAGACAACACGCACTGTTACCTCGCAGTGTGTGCGCTATATACTTAGAGAATGTCAATCTCGCTACTCTAAAACGCATCCGATGTAGTGCTGTGCACTATATCGCGAGTTTGGGTGAGAAAAGGATTGATTTTCTCTGCGGACACCGATTCTATGAGAACTCTACACTCGTAGAATGTACCTAGAAAATTTATTCCTTTTCCAACCTCGAGATGTTCGTACTCGTTGAGCAACCACTGTGAATACCAAGTGGTCTGCATGATCTTTGTGATCTGAAAAGAGCTCGGTCAGAGTTTGAACACCCACAAGAGGGTAGGAGTTCGGACGACGCTTCAAACGACCGCGCTCTGTCGATGGAACCCCACACCACTAGGAGAACGGACTTACCCCGCTCCACCAACCATCTCAGGTCTGACCCTAGCGGACTCGAGGCATGACCAAGCGCGTGAATGGCTCCAGAATAGGGAGATTCTGGATGTACGGCGCAAGGACATCACCATGGCGCCGTAAGTATACCTGGAAAGCATCACTTGCCCATCTCCCAATCACCTTTACCACCTCAAAAGGGACACCTCGCAGAAGATATTCCAAGACCCCGCCAATGCGCAGGCTATGGCCATGCACCTCGTCGATCCCTGCTGCTGCAACCACAGACTTCAGTTTGCGGAGAAAGACAGGCTTTGACATGGGCCGCCTGGCCCCCCGGAAGCGATGCGTAAAAAGGTGCTCGCCATCTGCTGGCGCATTGACATCGAGATGGCGGCGCAGAGCCGCCTCAGGATCCGCTACACCATCCTGCCGTGCCCACTGAACTGTCTCCCCTGCCGACTTAGCCGACTTTGTCCAAGGAAGCTTGAAAAGAGTGACTTCTAGCCCCAAACGCCCGCCCGGCATGCGAAACTGGACATCTGACGGTTTGATGTGTCGCTCAGGGTCAAAACCCTTGAGAGTGGGAACCGTAAACTCACCCAGGCGCGAAACAGACCAGAAGGTAGTGGTCAGACAAGCAAACCACGCGACATCAAAAGGGTCGTCCATGTTCAGACGAGTGTACATGGCCTCGATGTCCGCCACACGCAGGGGTAAACGTGGTGATCGAGCAGATGGCGGAGCAACTCGCTCTGCCGCGGTGAGAGCGGCAGAAGCGCGTGTCTCGTCCACCGCCCAAGTCAACCCATGCAGGGTATGCCAAGCACGCAAACCGTAAAAATAGTTGCGGAGTGTGGAACCTGCATACAAACCTGCGCACGCTGCAATGAATTCCAACAACAGAGAGGTTGAGATGGGCCCGCGGTCACCCTCCGGTATAGGCGGGTTGCGCTGATCACAGTAGACGTTAAAAACCAATAAACCAGCACCATAAACAACCTTGGTTGCCGGCGCCCATGTGCAGCTCAGCAAGTCCAAAACCCGCACTAGCTCTTCCTCCGAGGACTGACGCACTGCTGCAGCACCTGACCACACAGGAAACGGCTTCCAAAGCCGCAGGCGATCAACAGCCAAACAGGGAGGCCGCAAGACTGAAGGCGCAATCAGCAAACCACACCGCGGACGCTTAGAAGGGGAGAACGTCTGCACTGCTACAAGCTCTGCCCTGCTACTCTGGCCCCGCTTCCGCGATGGAGTATTCGTGGTCTCCCCATTCAGGAAGGTCCAGTGGCCCGAGCGAGTTGAACCGGGAGTCATTGAAAGACAACCGCTCTTCAGAGGAGACCTGCTGGCGTGGGCGGGCAGCTGGCCACTTTCCGGCCCTCTTGAGGTTGAGCTCTGCTGGTGTGAGGGGGTCCAGGGCGTCCACGAGGAGACCAGCTGCCCGAACAGGGATGGAAATGGGTGGGAGGAGGAGGGAGGAAGAAGGAAATGATCCCCGGGACGGGGCGTCTGCGGGGTTACTGGCGCTGGGCACATAGGCAGAGTGGATGCACCCTTCCCGGCCGGCAGCCTCAAGTCGGTCATGGATGCACTTGAAAACCTCATTGACTTGCCTGTTTCTGCTCCGGCCATTCCACCAACCCTCGACGACACCTCGGTTGTCCCCGTAGAGCCGAACATGCTGAGACTCAGGTGTAAGCCGGATAACGGCGGTGACAAGCAGTTCAAAACCGATTGCTTCGGCCCAGGTAATGTCTCGCACTCCATGGAGAGTCTTCCATCCGGGAAGCAGGCGCCATGCCCTCCAATGCCCATTGATAACGATGGCGATGCCGACCTCTGAGCTGGCATCCGAGAATGCCCCAATGTCGAAAACGGGGGTCTCACAGGGGATGGGTCATACCAACTGCGGGAGAGAAAGTCGCTCCTGCCACCATGCGAGGTCCTGGGCAATGGATCGGACGGCGTGTCGGGGGACAAAAGGAGTGGTGCCATAAACACCGAGCATCTCCTCCAACCCCACCAGACGTGCCCTACCCGAGATGACCACCAGACAGGCATGCAACAAGCGCCCGTAAAGCTTTTGAACATCTTGAAGCACGTGAGTTTCACGCGTGCGCCAATCCACGATGGATGCCCTGTATTTTTCCGCCTTCGCCAAAGGAATGCCGACCGTGCGATCCCGCAGATCCCATTCCAAACCAATATAGACGCCACGAAACCCAAACGGGCTGTCCTTTGCCAGCTCCCACCGTATACCCAGCACAGAAGAGAACCGGTCAATATCCTCAAAGCAGTAAGCGTACAGTCTGTCCTCAACAGACCGTGTACTGCTCTCCGACAGGTCAAGAACAGGGAATGCAAAGTCCTCCACTGCCTCAAAACCATCTCCACTCCGTGCAAAACCCTCCCCAAACCACAAACGGCCACCCTCGTGTTTCTTACCATGTGCAGCCACAAGCTGCCTGCGCCGCCTCCGCCGTTCGTTGTACTCATCCAGATACCGCACCAAAACCCGCATAAAATTGTGGTCATCCACCCACTTGACCAGCGGGCCCATTCCCTCCGCGCGAAAGAGGTCCGCCGACGCGTCAGCCACCAAACCAAATACCCCTCCGGAGGGCCTTGCACCGAAGGCCAGGCATGTATCCACATAAAAGGTGCCTTCATCGGTCTGGACAACTGCTGCGGGCCATTGTGACCGGTGTAAGGGAATGGTACGATAGGCCTCGGAAACATCCCGCACTGCCATTTGTGACAGAGGTGGGAGGTCGCCGATAGTGCTACAAGTGACTGCAAATGTCCCCCATGTGCAGGGAAAGTTGCTGGAATCAATGAATGAATTGATTGAAGCTTGAGGGAAAGATGCGGAAGGGGTAAGCGGAAAGGAGAAGTTCTGGATAATGCGGAACTTGTCCTTCCTGCCTGGCTTAGGGATGATTGAGAAAGGGGATGTCTGGAAAGGGCCAATAACGGCTTCAAGCTCGCCACGAGTGGCAGGGCCAATGTACCTCTTCTTGTCCACTTCGCTCTGCACAATGGCGGCAAACTGCACACGATACTCGGCCACCGAGGGGCGATTTGGTGGAATCTGTGTGAAGTGAATTTCGGGGAGGCTGATCCGAAACCCACTTTTAATGCCCTCCACCACGCTGGGATACCTGTCTGCCAACCCACTGCGAGCCAGGGCCTGCTGCCAAGCACTGGCAATGTACGGTGTGCAAGGTTCAGAGCTTCTCCGCTCGAGTGCAGCTGTGAGCACCATGCGAGGCGGAGCCGCACCCAGAGCAGCGGTGCCGCAGACTGTGGCCTGTTTGGCTGCATCCATTCCTCCTCTGCCAATCGAGGCACAAGACAGCGTTGTCGGAGCGGGACATGAGGTCGTACTTGGGCCCTGGTCCGCGGAACGAGTGAGTTTTGTGAGCATTGTTCCACGTGAACTCTGCTGCGCACTCGTTGAGGCGGTGGGGTGTCGAGTGCCCCAGGCACACCGCGCAGATTCTGGGGCTGGAGGAACCTGCGCCCGCGTGAAAATCCCGCGGGAGAAACCGCCGTGGGGAAGCTGAACGCTGCCTCTGTTGCCCCAGGTACCGGTCGTTGTGTCGTCCTCTCCGATCTGCATCGTATCCGCGGCGCTCGTCGCGCTCGCGGCCACTCCCATGGTAGCGTCGCTCATCTCGCTCCCGCCCTCCCCCACGGCGATCCCAACCTTGGTCTCTCAGCAATGCTGCTGCAGCACTGACAACGCGGAAAACAGATGCAGAAAAGAATTCCCAACCATATCGCCGCCACGTACGTGGCACATTTTTTGATGTGCAATTTGTAGTGACAAAACCAGTTGGAAGCCGCATAATGCATGTCGCGAGTTGCACCACGCCCAGGGCACCCAGCGCCACGCGCAACACATAACGCATAAACGCACAACGCAAAACGCAAAACGCAGAACGCAGAATCGCAGAAAAAAAAAAAACGCACACCGCATATCGCAGAACATTGCGTATCGGATGACAACAACGCATATCGCACATCGCAGGTCATAGCACGCATAATCGCACACGTGTTGCACATCGCACGTTGTATAATGCATCGCACATTGCATGTTTCGCATGGTGTAAACGCAACGCATGTCGCATGTCGGGTCGCACAACGCATAACGCATTGCGGAGGTGTGTTGAAAACGCATGTTGTGTTTTGCATGTCAGAAGTACGTGGCCGCGAGCATTGCCGCAACGCAGATTGTGCCACCAGATGCAGAGAGAAGGGAGGGGAAGGAAGAAACAGGGTCATCAGTCAGCAAACAACGATCGACTCGAGAAGGAAGAAAACTGTGTTGCTCACCGAATTTCTCTGTCGTAGCCAGCGGTGCATATGGTCCTAAAAGCCTCGTCAAGGCGAACCTCATTGATGACCGACAGATCATAGGTAGCGCCCGTGGCTGACGCGGTAATATTGTGCCACTGGGTGCGCTGCTCGTCCTGGTAGAGTAAAAGAGCACGCACGTCTCGAGGGTCGCGCGAGACACGACGAGGGTGATTGTTGATGTTGTTCCAAAAGTCCGCAAACATGCGTACACGATCCTTCGGCCACCCTGCCTCCTTCATGGCCGCCAGAAGCCGATACGTCGCCACCATGAAGTCTTCCATAGAAAGATCACGGTCCTGAATGACAGCGCGGGAACTTGCTGCTGCTAGCGTAGGACGAAACTCCACAGTGCCGTCCGGTGCGGCCACAAATGAACCAGCTCTGTTCGACTCCGCATCGAGGTCCGCCGAGGCGTGCAGCAACCCCGCGTTGGTGTAGTGCCACAAATCAACTCTGTGTCCAGCGCGCAGCTTGGCTGTAATAGCCGCTGGTACAATGATAGGCATGGTGTCAGGCACACGACCATCCCCAATAGGTAAGAACTTTGCCCTATTCTTCTTCCTCTCTTCCTTGTCGGCCGCCTCAATCTCTTGGACGCGCATCGCCTCGGCTGCGGCCTCTGCCTCCCGGCGAATGCGGTCATTTTCAGCCGTCGCCGCCTGTCGCTCGGCCTCCCTAGCGTCCCAAATGGCGATGTCGGCGACATTTTGCGTTTCCCACATCTTGACGAGGAATTCCACAGCCGCGGCCTCTTCCATGCCGCCCTGGATGAGGGTGTTCCTGCACGCGGCATATGCCTCCGAGGAATAATCCGGGCACGCAGCTCTGCGCGGGTCTAGCAAAGGTGTGTGTGCCATGTGAGATGAAGAGTAGGTTGCTTTTTTTTTTTTTTTTTTTTGTTGAGGTATGAGTAAACGGAGTGACCGTGCAATGTATGACTTAATCAAAATTTTGTTCGAGCGAGAAATTGCTGTACGAAGGAATTTCTCGTAGAAGCAGATTGCGGCTGAGCGAAGGTGAGAGGCAAGGTGCACTCACAAAATTTCGCTCAGCCGTGACATAGACGAGGTTCTGTGTCACGCTACGTTACACTTCCCTTAGACTCAGAACACAGATAATTACAATATAGTAGATATATAGGCTCAGGGAAGTTAGCGGTCAACATGCGCGTCTTATGTCTACACATCTACATGTTAGACACTCAGAGCAAATTGCATCCCTGGTTATGAATGATTATTGTTCAGATAGAAGAAATCTGATGACATATAGGCAAGCAAGCATTTCAATTACAACGGTATAACAGTATCACAATATTGACAACAAATACAGAAATAGCAGGACGATGGCGATAACATATAACACGTATGCACGGATGAATAAAACCAAGAAAAAAGTAACGTAATAGATCAGAAGTAAATGGAGTCTAGATAAAATAAAGCGCTTCACCCTCCCCGGCGCCTCCCCATTCAAATCAAGCGTCGGGCGCGTCCACCCGCTTAGGCAGCCCATGCGCCTGGCGATACTGTGCCACTACGAGCGGTGCATCATGCGCCAGCGACGACTCAAACTCCCATGTCGCCTCGCTCGGTGGGTATCCGACCCAGTACACCAGAAACTGCCGCTCCTGCCCGTTAGGCGCCTCGCGATGGTCCCGCAACGATTCGATCTCGTAACGTTTCTCCACATGTAGCGTACGGTCTTCACGGATGCGCGATGTACGCCGCCGCGGGTCCGCCCACGCCTTGGGCAATACTGCCTTAGGGAGCGCCCAAGACCGCCCGGCATCCGCACCCTCCGCGCCAACTGATGACGGGCGGAACGTGCGATGTAAATTAGTCCGCTTGCCCTTAAGCTGCGGGTGGGCGACCCGGCAATATTTGTCTACTTCGCACAATGTGTGCTCGATGTCCACGACCGTCATGGGGAGACGCTTCGGCCCAAGCCCGCTAAACTCCAAACCCAGTCTCTGAAAGTGATAAGCCTGTGACGCTGCGAGGTAGCGTATCACCTCCGCTTCAAACTCATCCCCCATTTGCGCGCGACCGCGTGCCATGGCACGCGCTCCGAAAAGCTTGTTCAGACCCGACTCAGACCCGGGACCAGACACAACGAGATCGCCGGGATGGAAGTTGAGCACTTTGGTGTACGACAAGCTAAGGATGAGCTGGTACGTTGAGAACGCACCCATGCTCGGAAATGCGATAATGTACTCATACACGTTCGCGAGGTACGGTGCGGCGCGCAGACGCGCGTGAAGCTGGTTAATCATGAATGCCTCGAGCAGGCAAAGGTGGTTCGCGTAGTTGTGCGCGTAGCCGAAGTGAGGAGCGGGCTTGATGAAGGCACCGGTGTACAGCTTCGCACCACTCTCGGATGCGGCGGCGAGCACAACCATGTAGGCGTCACGGTCGTAGGTCGCCCATGTCAGCGGGCCAAGTTCGCGGTCGAGCAGTTCCCAGGTTTCGATCCGGGTGAAGCTGTTAAACAACAGGACGCGGAACACAACCTCCTCTGGGTCTTGCGATCCTTTCTCTATCACCTCTTTGATGAGATATTGAGATAGCTTGTCGAGGACGCGGTATGTGTTACAAAAGAAGTAGTCCCGTAAGATCTTATCCTCTGTGAAACTGCATGGGAAAAAAACAGAAAGAACCCCGCGTAAGCATTAGATCATGATTTAGTTTCATTTTCGACATGTGAACAAAACAGAAACCGTCTATCACAAGTGTAATAAGAAAATAAACATTAAACACTCACGGTGGACTTTGCCCGGCACGGCGTCTATCATCAATTGCCTTTCTCTCAGCGGCAAAGCGCCAGAACGTGTCAAACGCGACAGTCGGCTGCAGTTCGACCCCACACACAATTATAGGCTCCGGCAACGTTGTCCCTTTCGCCTTCGCACCATAGCTGGTGTCACAGTCCGCTACTGCAACAGTGGATACTGTCAACGAAGAATCGGAGTACACGGTAGGCGAAGGCGACTGCGACGCTGTAACTGCAACTGTGGGACGTGATGGACGGCGACGGGAGCGAGAGGTATTGGTTTTCGTGCGCGTTTTGAACTTAGATGCGACCATGGGGGTGGGTGCTGACACGGAGTAGTCGTCGTAGTCATCGTCATCGTCGTCGCTGGCTGGCGGGGTGGACTCGACGCGGAACGGTGCGTCCGCCGTTCCGTCCTCGCGTGCTCGTCTTGTCGCACCGCGGTGTCTCCTAACGGGGGCCATGAATTATGTGTTCACCTTCGCCTTCTCGTTCTCGTTCTTCTCGGCCCAGACACCTTCAGAACAGCCTGTGTGTGTACGGTCTCTGGTGGCATTTATCCGTAAGTGAAAACCGCCGAAGAACAGACGAAAATGTATACCACACACCTTTACCCCCAAACACAAAAAACAACGCGTCCGCAACGCGTTTCGTTACACGTACACCCGTAAAAAATGGCCCCTTTGATGAAGCGAGATGGAACCAACGGGAAGGCTGGGTTGAAAAAAAAGTGGTACAGGGGCAACATTCTCACGGGGGTCAGGATCTCCATTTAATTAAATTAATGTCTATATGTATGCTCGTCTTCAAAGGGGCTAAGTACTCGAGCAGGCCGCAATGCATGGGGAGGGAGGGGGAGGGAGCCTGGAAGCTTTTGACTTGAAAACTCAAAAGGGTTTGAAAAAATTCAAGGTTCGTCGGATCATAAATTCATAATGTAAATAACTCTGATTGCGGTTGAAAAATCAAAGCTTTTAATGAAAATAATTGTTCAACGATGTATTTATGTTTGATGCAGCCGCAGCGTTCACGCTCCATCCGCCCTACTAGAAGCCTTAGACTCTCCAAACTTGAACTGACGATCACAAAACATGATTAATGGGACATAATCTGCCAGACCACGACAAACGTGTACTTTTCCCACAATTCGCCTGCAAGTCTTCACATTTTGGGCAATACAAGTCTCGCTTCTCAAACTAAAGCCCCATTGGATAGTATTGTGTCCGATGTCTCAAACGCTTGCAAATGGATACCCTTATATGGTGAGTGTAATGAAGAAGCATGCATGGTGGGCGCTTTTGCGCAACTGTTCCATGCATGGCGATAATCAGTGGTATCCGGGTAATAGACGCCCACGTTGATGGCAACTCTGCCTTTCAAAAACCCGTATTAAACGCGCCAAATCCACCATGATGAGTGTGGGCAGGTCAAAGAATTGGATGGGAGAGGCTGTGTCAGCTAAGCATGTAAACACCGCAGAACAGGTTTCGGCAGCTTGAGTCCGACCGCCAGGATTTCGGGGTAGTAGCTCACCTAAACATGAATTTCTTCTCGATCCATTAATCTTGACTCTGAAAGATTCAAAGTTCCCTAGTATGATTAATACAGGACTACCCCTCAAAACAGTTCGTCAATCTCGCCAGTGTGGTAAGAGCGAACCTAATCGAAGACTGAGTCGCATATGTCAATACCCACGGAAATAAACACAGTCCAGAATGACTTGTAGACAATGACAGTGTTATGTGGAAGTTGTTGAAGAATCGGGTACCAAAAATCTGAATTAAGGAGGATAGGTTTGACAATCCACCCAAGAAGCGGGAACAGATGGCCATTGCAAAAATCCTGCATGTTAGTGATAAAATTGGCCAATATAGCGGCTTATTCCGGAAAGTACGACATACAAGTTATAACATACGTTTGCCATAAGTTTAGTGGAGATGTTGCTGGAAAATGCAGGAAAACACCGACAATGCAGGCGGCAGAAAATACGGCGGGGACGTGCAACGCTTCCTTTCTCCCACTGAGGATACTTGGGGCAGGGAGTACCGGGTCACCGACAACTTCTTCAGCTGAAGCAGGCATTTCTGATTCTGAATGAGCGCATTATCCAGTCAATGACATCGTCACCTTCGCCGTCATGCTCTGTGGGCGACATGCTTCCTGCTCGTCTTCAGAGTCGTACCCATCCTCCTCTCCTCCCTCCGCACATCCGACGAAATGAGCAGTGCAGGTGAAGTGCGGTATGCGGTCACTGGACAACAAGGCGTGCAGTATTTTCAAAAAGGGCGTCGATGGCAAGAGTACAATGGCGCTCGCCAAAGTTATTCGTCGCCGTTCAACGTGTGGGGAGGTGTTTGCACACTGGCCTATCAAGTTAAGGCTTTATAGAAGCTCGTAGTCATACGTCTGTGTTCGCAGTAGCCAGTTCCGCGGCGCGTTGGGTAGCAGGACAAAGTGTGAAGGACATGGTGATGGTGGATGGTAAACGTGTGCGTGAACGGTTGTTTGTGTTGAAGGATTAGAATTTAGCACAGCCACTCACAAATCAGCAGTCAATTCGAAATACCTAGGCTGTGCAGTGGGCGACACAAATAACCCACCTTTCTCTCCTCCCTCTTGCTACAGCCACTTTTCTTCTGATGAAGGGGGATAAAACCCTGGTATTCAATGCAATCTTGAGAGGCAATAACAGTATAAAACTCTCCATGACAGGGTTGTTGACTCTTCAATGTTGCAGGTGTCGAGGCAACAGTTGATAGGGAAAACAAATTGCGAAAGAAATATACAGTGAAAATCTTCGTCGACGACAGAGTGGTCGAGAAATCGCTGAAGCTCAAATACAATACATCTACTTCCAAGTGGGAATGGAACTCGAGTAGTCAAATGTATGCCTCCTTATCATGTTCTCAAACGTTGTGTAACATACACGTCATCAGCCAACTTTCTCCGTCGTCAGTTGTCAAGATTGAACTCTGTTGTGGACTTGGAAAGGGTTTTCTTAGAGGTACTGACCATTTTGTTGGTCAATATGAGGGTCTGGTTGTGGATCTCCTTGAGAATGGTGAGCAGGATGATTCCCGAGTAGATATCGTGTTCACTCGCACTGAACATAATAGATTCGAGTTTTGCTTTGAAAGACAAGACGGAAAAAACGGTTTCAGCAAAAATGAAATTAGCTTTATCGTCAGTCCCTCCAACGGACAGCACCGTCAAAGAATTCATGGCATCTGTGGAAGCAGATGTTTCAGCATTGCGAATCATCGATGGTGACCTTCTGGACACAGCAACCTTCCTAAAACAAACGTTGAATATCACTGTATCCATCATTGGCAAGCTTTCGAAGGTAGGTTGCTCTTCAGGCGAGTTCTTGGGATCAAAATTCAAAGGATGAGAGCCTAGGCACACCCCCTGCTCAATGTATCGTGGACAGTCATTGCTGAATTGTACGAGGTAAACAGTTTTTCAAATAATATGCCTATTAGGGCATCACTCATAAAGTCAGGTCGTCAAGCGGACCCATGAGGAGGACGAATCCATACAAGACCTTGCGAAGGTTCTGCACGAGCTGTTGGCCACGGCAAATGAACTGCAGGACTTGCCAGTTATTGCGAGTACCACAAATGTCATTGAGGACATTGCCCGTCAATCTCTCCGTGTTGCTGCCCTCATTCATGATTATGCCAGTCGGACTCTTGCAGGTAATAAATTACATCAAAGATGTGATTGTCGATGTCACTAACCCCTGTACATAGGGAGAATTTTAAGGACACCGCTAGGGGAGATGAAATCACGCATTGAAAAATGCCAAAAGGATTGTACATTTCTCAGGCAAAGACTTTACGGCAGGGTCCATATCGATAACAGTAAGACGTATTCCACAACGATAACTTTTGTTTGACTCTATTTCCACAACAGGGCGTACGTTGGACGTCTTGAAAGAGCATATTTTAGGTATTTTACTGATCAGAGATGTTAAGCAAGGGACTCAGATCTTCCATGTCTAGCGGACAAGATTTACAAGTGGTTATGGCCATCAGAACGTCCGATAGATATTTCTCAGAATTATAACGAGGCACATGGAAAACGTCAATCTGGAACTTGCTTGTGGTTTTATGAAGATGAGAGATTCTCTCGATGGTTGGAACGCCCTGGATTTATCTGGGTGCATGGGCAAGGTACATTGTGCATTTCATTGGCGTCAAATTACTACTCATACGTTGAATAGCTGGAAGTGGAAAGACTATCCTCATGTATTATGGTCTTTCACTGTGCAATCCGATAAGGTACTAATCTGAT
Organism: Psilocybe cubensis; assembly: GCF_017499595.1. Taxonomy (NCBI): domain Eukaryota; kingdom Fungi; phylum Basidiomycota; class Agaricomycetes; order Agaricales; family Agrocybaceae; genus Psilocybe; species Psilocybe cubensis. The sequence goes on along the minus strand of NC_063008.1, from coordinate 2,397,758 downwards.
GATCAGCTCCTCGATTATAGATAGGCTCCCAGAACCAAATTTGTCAACGGGAGTCGGATACTTCCTCTTTGATGCACGGGACGGACAAATGGATTCTCAGCAACATATGAAGTTTATTCGCTCTCTGCTGTATCAACTCTCTGACGCACGCCACGGTGGGATTCCACAAGATGTGGTAAATTTGTACCATAAATGTGGGGCAGCGCAACCACTGGATGACCAGTTAGAGGATCTACTGCGCCGTATTTTGGCTCGGTTTGAACGTGTGTTCGTTGTCATTGACGCACTCGATGAGTGTGCAGATCGTCATAGGACGCGTGATTGGATCAAGAGTGTTTTGAAAATATCAGGTGGACGAATTCACCTTGTGATCACCAGTAGGCCGGAACTAGACATCAAGGACGTCTTTGAAGAACTTTGTGATTACTCTGTCGATGTTGGGACCGCGGAAAACAACACTGACATAGCCACATACATCGACGAGCAAATGCGATTGTCCTTTACCAACCTTGACAAGGAAAGTCGGGATGCCATAGCGTCAAGCTTAAAGAACAAGGCTGAAGGATCGTGCGTACTTTAACCTCCTGTTCATCTTGGAGGAGTATTTAAGCTTGTTACAAGATTCCGGTACATTGCATTGCAGCTCGCAGAACTGGAGGCCTGCTCCAGTAGAGACGAACTTGAAAAGGCTTTGATCAACCTACCGGAAGGCCTGGACGAGATCTATGACAGAATCTTGCGTAAATGCGAGCGGAAACATGTGTTTGAGCTTAAAACATTTCTTCAATTCCTGGCGTTTTCGACACGCCCAATGTCGGTGGATGAGCTTGCCGAGACCATCACCATCGACTTCTCCTCACCAAACTCTCCTACTTTCAATCCTAAGAAGAGATATCTTGATCCAAACACTGTACTGAAGCGATGTGGTGGGCTGGTTACCATTCTGGTACGCTACTCTTCTACAGAAAGTAAGTGCTTATCAACCACATAGAGACATATAAACTTACAACAAAAACACAGCGTGTGCTCCAACAGTCATTCTGTCTCATTTTTCCGTAAAGGAATACCTTATATCCAATCGTATCCGTGATGAATTCCGCACAACAAGGATCCAGTCTCATAACCATCTCACGACAGTATTAACGGTTTATTTACTGGAAATGGAGGCGGTGGAAGCCGCATCAGAACATCCTACAGCACTGGCATATTATGCCGCACGCAATTGGGAAGAGTACATTAAGTTTGCCGTTATAAAAAAATCTTCCGTTCTTTTTGAAATGGTCCTGAAGCTCCTCCGCCGTAGAGATGGCATGCTGCTCAAGTACTTTAACACTTGGTCAAAAACCTTTGAACTAGATCCGTTATATGTTGCAGCACTTCACGGACTACATCCAGTGGTTGAAAGCCTATTAGAGGCAGGGGAGGACCCAAATGCCACATGTGGTACATTGGGAAATGCACTCCAAGCAGCGTGCATCAAAATTGATAGGGACATGGGTGGGGTTATTTCGGACGACGAAGACACTATTGCTCAAGAAAGCGATTACGAGGCAGTAGTGAGTCTAATACTAAAAAACGGGGCAGATGTCAATGCGGCAGGCGGTGAATATGACACCGCTCTTCAGGCAGCATGCTACGCAGGGAATCAACGTTTAGTGGAAATGTTGCTCGAGAGCGGGGCAGACGTAAATGCTCAAGGAGGTGAGTCACGGTATGGAAATGCACTGCAGGCAGCAGCATACAGCGGTCACGATGGGATAGTGGCTCTTCTGCTGGAACACGGGGCAAATATTCATGCAGAAGGTGGTAAATATGGCAACGCACTCCAGGCAGCATGCTACAAGGGTCACCAATATGTGGTGCAGATGCTACTGGAGCATGGTGCAGATACAAATATTCAAGAGGGGGAATTTGGGAATGCACTCCAGGCAGCAGCATATTGTGGTCACCAGAGAATAGTGACTCTACTTCTAGAACACGGAGCAGACATCAATGCTGTAGGTGGTGAATATGGAAATGCACTCCAGGCAGCGTGTTTCAGAGGCAATCAATGTTTAGTGGAAATGCTACTAAAGCATGGAGCAAAAACGACGGTTCAAGGGGGAGAATACGGCAACGCAATCCAGGCAGCGGCATTTGGCTGCCACGACAGAATAGTAACTCTTCTACTAGAACACGGGGCGGATATCAATGCCACAGGCGGTCAATATGGCAGTACGCTCCAGGCAGCGTGTTGTAGAGGAAGTCAACGCTTGGTGGAAATATTGCTCGAGAACAGGGCAGACGTGAATGCTCAGGGGGGGCATTTTGGAAATGCACTTCAAGCAGCAGCACAGGGTGGTTACAATGGAATAGTGACTCTTCTCCTAGAATATGGAGCAGACATCAATGCCGCAGGCGGTGAATATGGTAACGCACTCCAGGCGGCATGCTACCAAAAGAGTCAACCGTTGGTGGAAATGCTGCTCAAGAATGGGGCAGACGTAAATGCTCAGGGGGGTGATTTTGGCAACGCCCTCCAGGCAGCAGCGTATGGCGGTAACAACGGAACAGTGTGTCTTCTGCTGGAACACGGAGCGGATGTCAACGCCGAAGGCGGCAAATTTGGCACTGCACTCCAGGCAGCATGTGAAGCTGGAAACCAATCTGTGGTGGAAATACTACTAGATAAGGGGGCAGACACAGTTATTCAAGGAGGCCTTTATGGTAATGCGCTTCAGGCAGCAGCCTACAGCGGTCACCAAGGGATAGTCATTCTTCTTCTGCAGAATGGGGCGGATGTTAATGCTGCAGGTGGTATATTGACGTATGGAAATGCACTCCAGACAGCATGCTTCCAAGGTAATGAATGTGTGGTGGAAGTATTACTCAAGAACGGAGCAGATGCGAATGCTCAAGAGGGCTCTTATGACAATGCTCTCCAAGCAGCAGCATACAACGGCCACGATAGGATAGTGGCTCTTCTGCTAGAACACGGGGCGGACATCCATGCTGTAGCAGGTAAACATGGCAGTGCACTCGAGGCAGCATGTTCTGGAGGCAGTCAACGTTCGGTCGAAATGATAATGGACCATATTTTATATGTAAGTCGTCAGGGGCGAGATTTTGGCAATGCACTCCAGGCAGCAGCATTCGGCGGTCACAACAGAATAGTGACTCTTCTGCTAGAACACGGGGCAGACATCAATGCTGTAGGTGGTGAATATGGTAGCGTACTCCAAGCAGCATGCAATAGAGGCAATCTAGGTTTAGTGAAGATGCTATTGGACCGTGGTGCCGAAATAAATACTGAGGGGGGAGAATTTGGCAATGCAATCCATGCAGCAGCACTTGGCGGCCATGACGGAGTAGTGACTCTTCTGCTCAAACAAGGGGCAGATGTCAATGCCATAGGTGGTCAATGTGGCAGCGCACTCCAGGCAGCCTGTTGCAGAGGAAACCTGCGCTTGGTAGAAATGCTGCTCGAGCACGGGGCAGACGTCAATGTTCAATGCGGGAAGTATGGGAATGCACTCCAGGCAGCAGCATGCAGCGGTCACAACAGGATAGTGGCTCTTTTGCTAGAGCACGGGGCAAATATTCATGCTACAGGCGGGCAATATGGCAGCGCACTCCAGGCAGCATGCTGTGGGGGTAGTCAACACTTGGTGGAAATGCTGCTTAAGACCGGGGCAGACACAAATACTCAGGGGGGACATTTTGGCAACCCACTCCAAGCAGCAGCATACAACGGTCGCAACGGGATAGTGGCTTGTTTGCTAGAACACGGGGCGAATGTCAATGCGAAAGGCGGCGAATATGGCAGTGCACTCCAGGCGGCATGCTTGCGGGGCCATAAATATGTGGTGAAAATGTTACTACAGAATGGGGCAGACACTGTCATTCAAGGAGGCGTTTATGGCAATGCACTTCAAGCAGCAGCATACGGTGCTCACGATGGGATAGTCATTCTTCTTCTGCAAAATGGTGCAGTTATTAATGCCACGGGGGGTAAATATGGAAATGCACTCCAGGCAGTCTGTGAAAATAAATATCATTGGAGTCCAACTCGTCGTGAGAAGGTTATCGAGGTGCTTCTCGAATACGGAGCTGAGGTGACCTCATTGGAATATGCGACCAACATAAGCAATCCGGTCCTTCAACAGAAGCTCCTCGATGGATTTGAGGATTACCAGAGAAATGTGAGCTGCCCGTTTTGTTTGTGTATCGCGTTGCTCATGATTTTTTTTAGTCTATGGCGATGTTTTGCCCATCAGGAATAGCATGCGCGTAGTATTTTAGGTTTTGCATCGTATTCACGACTTCACCAACGATGAGCGAATCGAGATATAAACACTGTCAGGAGTTTCGTCAAAGGCCATGGATAATATTGTTTTCTCCCCCACCGGTAAATTAGAGTTGTATTTGGCTTAAAAAGCAATTTAGATCCTTCAAAATGCTTGGGAATCAAGTCGGAGATTTTCTTCTTATTTTCACCACACGCGCAGCGCTTTTCGACCACCAGAAAAGTCGCAGCGAAAAAGCCGACGGTCCAAAATAGGATGATGCCAATGCAAACACTGGTCAGTGAAGTACTAATGACTGCGAACACAGTGTCCAAGTAAAGACAACCCCTTAACTCACAATGATACTGAACATAAACGCACGAATCATATACTGTGCAGAGCTGTGGACTATGGATGGGGCCACAGGACCAAGCAATGAGCTGCGGCCATCCAACTTTGCCAGATTAGTGGTGGGAGTAATAAAGAACGCATGATTTACAGTTGTTTGGACCCTACTTACAACCCCTTGAATCATGCCGCCAACATCGTCAGAACAGAATTTCCGCGCCAACCTCTCTCAATTTCGCTGGGCTCGAGGGAACACCGACGATTCACAGCCAGCAGCGCAGGCGTCACAGTCTGGCAATCCATTTTCCCGATTCTACAATGCTATTGCAGGGGACTATATACCACTAAGGTCGAACGAGCAGTCGAATGAGGACGAAGCGTGGTTTGCGCTGTCAAGATGGGAGAGGTGCGCAGGGACGAGATAGCGCTGTATGGTGGGCGTCTGACTCTATATATGCATTTTTTGCAGGCTGCTTGGGTTTGGAGGCTGTTTGATTGGCGCAGGGATCTGTTTCTTCGTGGCGTTCTTGACCCTGCCTGTCCTACCTCTTAGGCGAGTATTAACACTATTATCGGCGTACCATTTACTGAACGTCATCTCCAGGCCATCAAAATTTGCACTGGCATTCAGGTAAATGCATACCGGAGTGGATGTAGAGAAGAAGAACTCACACTTGGTTCGATAGCTTGGGGAGCCTCCTCGTTATGTTCGGGTAAGAGGGCTCATATAGTCACTTCTGCTTTGACGCTCAACTGAGTACAACGATCTTTTCCAGCTTCTCTGTTCTTATAGGGCCAGTGAACCACATCAAGCACCTGATGTCGAAAGAACGACTACCTTTCTCCCTCGTTTACTTTTCAAGCTTAGGACTTACACTATACTTCTCTCTGGGGGTGCGTTACTGTCGTATCCGTATCGTATGCACCGAGCATTGCCCTAACTCTGCAACAGCCCAGGTCATGGCTAGGATGCGTTCTCACTGGAGCAGTACAAGTACGTCATCGTCTCCTTGATGGTTTCTGTCTTAATACATACTTAACTCACGTTAACCTTACAGGTTTTTGCCCTCATTGCCTATGTGCTGGCATATTTCCCAGGAGGCACACAGACGTTACGTATGGGAGGATCACTTGCACTCCGAGGAGCAGGAAGCCTGCTGCCTCGGTGATATCTCACCATATGCCTACTCCAGATTCCTTGTACATATTGATTATTTATCTGGACGTCCTTTCTAATCCTCGTTTCGACGCGCGTACAACAGACTGCTTTGACGCATACAACTTGCAAGATAAGATATTGGCCTTCATATTAACCAGCTACAGAACTAAATACGACGAGAGCAACGGTCGTGCGACAATCGACCATTTTTTATGATACAACATATCCAAGGAACATCTTCAGCATCTTGCCAGCTAATCGCCTTCTCCACCCATCGACGACTCCTGGTGTAACCCTGCACTATCCCTCAACCGTCTGCACATGATTTGGATATACCCTTGGTTATCTCGCCAGTCACGACCAAGCGAAGATTCATCCTACAGCAAAAGGTGAAGAGTCAGAATGTTTAGGACTTGCATATCTGAGAAAGCTACTGACCAACTCCAGTGTCTCCAATCTCTGCAGCGCAGGCTGGATCTTCACGCTCACATCAGCACGGAACACTTCCGGCTCTGACGTGGCCAACAGGCGCATAGCATTCGTTATTGTGGCTTTCGCGGGTGGCATGTTCATGTTCCGAGGTTCTGCGTAGTACTCCAAATGACGCCACACAAGTAGCAGCAGCATTTCTAGTGTGTCGAGTACAACCATTGCGTCTTGTCTAGCCACGGTTCTGATTCTGTCGAGCTCTTCGCAAAGCAATGATCGTTTTTGCTCAATCTCCAACTCGCGGAGGAGGGCAGGGTCAATTTCACGAAGAATCTGAAGTTGGCACAATGAGAGGAGTGTACTGTGAGATAGAAAAATGGTGTTACCTCCTGAGCACTGCTCGTGCCCATCTGGTCCTTATTCGCTAGCTCTGCACCGATATCAGATATCTGCTTTAGTGTCTCCGCAAGATCATTGCATAGGTCATCCAGAGCGACAAGGGTGTCGCCTACAGTAGGCACAGTGGCTAAATGCGAAGAAAAACATAACTAAAAGAGGTAGAGACAAACTTCATGACACGTACCAGCGAAATGAGTTGCTCGCTCTTCGTTCCGAGGAGTGATCGTCACAGGCGATAGCACCAGCGTGATGTCAGGTTCTAAATGTCTTTTAGCCCCAACGTAATACATAAAAGGCCAACAATTTGCACACCTGTGAATTCACTGCATGCACCAATATAGGCAACGACGCTCTTTCGCAACGATCTCTCCTTCCGGCGAACTTTGAGGTCAAACTTTGATCTGTTGCCATACCCTTCTCTAGGGTATTAGAAAATCTTCATTTTCTGGTCTAAGAAACACGACTCACCGAAGGCAAAGGTCTGAGCCAAAGCGATATCCGCCTCTGTCTGAGGCACAATGCGAGGGAAAACCTTTCCACGGGCAAGACATCTCGTCGACAAGCCCAAGATGGCCAGGTGAATTGCACCAAAACCGGAATTAGGAGCAAGCTTGAGATGAAAAGGCAAATTATATTAAAACACATATGATGCATTTTGTATATATAACTCACCACTTCTGTTTTCGGCACGGTGGGAAGGATACTAGTGCACAATGTGATAATCAGGTGGATCTCTTCCATCGAAGGAAGAGTAACAGCTTCTGAATCGTTTTTGAGCAAGATGGCGATGGTAGAGCCATGTGCCGACAAGAATTCGAGCGCCTGAACGACGTAGTACATTAGTCGTGATTGTTATTCATCCATTCAAGGAATAAGTACGTACCTGATGGGTAGCTGTTGCATGTTTGTCTCCTAGTGTAGTAAGGATGCCATCTACGACCTGAAGTGCAGGCATGAACAACTGGTGGTATCTCTGGATAGCAGAAGGTAAGAAAGAATCCTGATCTGTAACGAAATAGATCAGTAGGGCGCACAAGCTGATGAAATGGAATCTATGCACCTATAAATGACTGATCGGCTTCAGGTCTTGTATCCAGATAGTCACATTGAGCAAGGATGGGCAGCAACTGTGCTTCAAGAAGACGTTCTGCGCCAGCACGAGTCTGTGACATCCTGATGAACAGGGACATCTTCGACTCATAGACGTAAAGCGAATTCAAATCATCTAAAATAAATGAAGCATTCAGCTATTTTACCTGGAGTTATAGCATACAAACCAACTGACCAGGGTCGGGCTTCAGAACGCTCTGAAGCCGTGAATCTGATTCTTTAATACTGCGCACAAAGTTGGAAAGAATCCCATGCCGGTTGAGAGAAGCTAAGACAACATGCTGCTTTTCAAGACTCGAAAGCTGAACGATGGCGTCCAAAAGCATAAATGCGACCGTCTTCCAAACTTCGGTGCCATCAATGGCGTCTCGGGAGATCGTAGTAACCAGCCGTTCGATGACAGGTTTAAGAACTGCTAGACAACCGCTTTCCAGTGTTGATGACGTTGATGATTGACGGTCGCTCGATGATGGAGCAAGCGACGGGCTTCGGCCGCGCGAGACGCTCTCTCGCATCGTGGAAGCAGTCAAAGTCGCAGAGAAGGGGTTACTCTCCAGCTCTGCGAGTGTCTGGGTGATGGGTGAAGATTGGGATGATCGTACGAGGTGCATGAAATTGATGAGAGCGGCGTAGAGGTTACCACGAACGAGCTCGACGTGGTTGTTATCGAGAATACCTTGGAGGATGTTGCGGAGGATGTTGTAAAGCCTTTCTGCAGGTAACGTTCCCGACTCCGAGTCGCTGCCTAAAGACTGAAGGATAAGTTGATGTTGCCTGTCTTCTCTCAGTTTCGTGATCGACGACAAAATGGTTTCCGAGAGAAGGACGGCCGTCGACTCCTCAATGTTGCTCGAACGAATAGCAGCGGGGAGCACATGAAGCAAATCAAACAACATGTTCTCGCGGCGGTTATGGGGCAGTCTATCAAACGACTTCGTCAACGCCAGATCTAACAGCCGTCTCCAAGCCTCAAAGTTGCCCACACGCGCATGTGATACCTTTCGGCGATGGTTTTCGACTGCACAACTTTCGAGAATATACGTAGACTCTTGGTTGAGCTGCTCGTTCTGAGCAATATTCGCGATGCTCCCCTTTGCACGCAGGGTAGTCGAGGCCAACAGGAGGAGATTGGTTAACGCTGTCCGATCCACAATTTCACACCCCGAGGTGTCTTTTCGAATGCAGGACTGAAGGTTGAGGGTTTGAAGGTATTGCATATCGATACTGCGAACGGTAAGACTATCCGCCCAATCGAACATCAACGACTGCAAAAAGTCGATAACCCTCATTGGAGACTGTCCAAGCTCATGGAAAGTCGCGAAACTATGCCCTTCTTCGTAATCGAAGTCAGTGCCAAACAGAATTTCCAATAGATCCGACACCGCCTTGTGATGCCCTTTGTTCGTGAGGATATGGAGCTCCAAAGCGACGAGGTCAAAAATGTATGAGCGCAGCCTCAAGAAAGAGGAAAATGAAGGGACTGTGGTTGTCACTCTAGAACCATCGTTGTAAATGACCTGAATAGGGGGCACAACGGAAGGTGGCTGAATATGTTCAGGAGCGAATGAGGGAACCTTAGCAACCTGCCTAGCGAAGAAATCTTCACGCGTGCGCAGATAGCGAGTGGTGAAATCCGACGTCTTGTGGTGCACACACAACTGATATATCACTCGATAGCACCGCTCCGCCAACGCAGGCAGTGTGCTGAACAGAGGGCTGACCTGAACCGCGGGTAGTCGTTCCTGCTGCTGCTTTCCCTTTAGCCTAGGAACGCCAGCATTGACGAGGTCGAGAAGGACATGTGCGCTTGTCTTGCGTGCTCCCAGTGCATGGGGATCCTGAATCGTCTGGTCGCCATTCTTTCCGCCAAAAAGCAGGAAATGTGCGACATTGGGGTACGGCCGGTTGACTTCTGTGTCTTGAATAAGTAGATCCAGAGCAGCGAGCCGAATAGCTTGTTCGAGAGACTCCGATGCGGGATAAATGTTGGGCGCGCCGGCGCCTGTCGTGTTCTCAGCAAATGCCTCCGACTCTTCGACGTCATCCATTGCTGAGGAGGTCAGAACCTGCATGAAGCCGGCCAGAATACGTTCTGAATCGCGGGATCTCTGGATCAAGGAGACAAGTGTAGAGGGAGAGGAGGCAAGCGACAATCGGGAGAGAATTTTGATGGAGAGAAGGACAAGTTCCGAATGGTTAGGGTAGCACATGTAGGTTGCAAGAGCAGGGACGTATTGAGGACCAAACGAAAGAGCCTGGTCGAACCTTGTATAAAAAGAGCGCGAATGCATTTGGTGTCCAACAATTTCGGAAGTGTCAATCCCAGAAAGAAGAGGGAGGAAAACGTCCAGGAATATGTCTTGAATTTCCAGTACACGAAGTACGATTCTCAACACGCGGATAATGGTGTTGCGGAAAAATGGCATCTCATTGGCGGTGCCGTTCTCAAACCCTTCAAGGCCTTCGGCGATGTATGCCATAATGCTGTTGTGAAGGGGCGTATTCGTTAGTAGTCGTCTCATGATATCGAATCCAGGATGGACAAGCAATGGCAGGGCTTGGTTCTTAGACATCGAGTCGTCCATTCCAGCAACCAACGACTCCAGATTGAACCCTGCCAGACTCTTCTCGACGTATTCCATGCATAGATCGTTGATCTGCCACCGGTCAGAAGGGCGAGAGTACCCCCGATTGGCAATATTTGCAAACACCATATCGACCACAAATGAAGTGAAAGGCCCGACGCCTGGAAGGCGATACGGCTGTCCGAGATTGCTGGGGAACGTGTCTGTTGTTTCTACGCCCTGAGAAAGGCTGAGCATCGGCAGCTGTTTGGGTGTATGCAAAAGTGCGCACAAAAGTTTAAGGAAAGGGATGGTCGAAGGGTACTGACGATGCGGCGCTTCGACTTGCTCTAGCTCAACTTCTACGCCCTTGCCTGTGGCCATGGACTGGCCCAGTCCGCCGGTACCAACTCGGACATTGATGATCTCATACCTCTCCATCAGCGTCCACACTGCTTCGCATATCTCGACGCCCGGATGGCCTGCGCCTGGTTCGCAAAACGCAGCTAAAGTCTCGAAAATGGCCCCCTTCAGCTCCAGAGGGATTCCCAGAGGGACAAGGGACACAAGAGTCGGAATCGCCCTAAAATGCGCATGCGATGCTATTGTTGTGCGGACTGGAATCGAGTGCGTCACCACGGTTGACATAACACGCAAGAACGCCCGCGCGAGGAGCACATCCTGCGGCCCAAGGACGAACGGCGGATGTGGTGTTTTCTCAACTGCAGCTAGATTTTGGAACGACGTGCTGAAGGAGTGTGTGGATGCAAGGGACTGGATTTGGGGCTGTGTGCGGGGAGACGACGCGTTCATGACCCATGACTCCAAAAGATCGAAAATGGCAGTCCATGACACGGAAGGTGTTGCCGAGGTCGAGACTGACAAGGCGCTGCCTGCAATGACGTCCCCTCCGCCTCTCGCCAAGAAGTTGTAGGCGAGTTCGCTGCATTGTTGACCGTTCGCTAGACCACTCAGCATGTCGTAAAGTGCAGCAAGCATAGTCAAGTCCTGCGTTGGCGTTGACCAAATAGCCCACTGAAGGAAAGATGGCAGACGCCCTGATGTCGACTCAACAGACTCTTGATAAGCCAAGCGGAATGCGCCTGCTTGGGGACTAGACCCCCAGAACTGGAGCGCCCGCTCTTTGGGAAGGGCAGAATAGAGTAGACCGATAAAACAATACAGCATCGCGATGTCATGACGAGGTGGCGGTCCCGGCTTTTCCGCTTCAGGTGAAACTGTGTTTGCAAATCGGTATGAAGCCCTATTTCTGTCAGTGCGCGCGGTGGCGAGCACAAGATCTTCCTGCCTCTGCTTGATCTTACGAAGCTCAGAAGACGCGTGGGTGATGAGCGAGCGAAGCAGGATCTCGAACGAGAACAGAACCATCGTCTTAAAATCGGCTGGCGGCACCTCACGCTGATCTTGTGGGTCGACGGTCGCGTTATCGAGAAGGGACACGCTGGGCGCAATTCCATTTTTGGCCTGAAAATGAACCACGCAGAGTGCAAGGTATTTGAATGCGTCTCCTTGCACCGCATTCCAAACTTGAGTCTCTAGTTCTTCCCCTTTGAACCCATTCTTTTGCTCCAGTGTTGCGTCGTTGTGGCGCGCTTCAGTTAAAAACAATGTCCATTTCAGCAGGATTGCCGCTTTGAGTCCGTTGTTTTTCCATTGAGTGGTCGCATCGAATTTCTTGGTCATGGAGGCAATGAATGTGGTGTGTTTGATGAGCACGTTTTGCATGGATGGATACGGACTAGGTGGCGCAGCAGGGTCGACAGGATCGAGGATGGTAAGGACGACGTTGAGGAAGTAATAGGTCATTGGGTGGTTCGGATTTGAAGAAAGCCAGTCGACGATTTTCTCGACCTCACTAGGCGAGATGAATCCTATTCTCGCGATGGACCAGAGAACAATGGCGAGATACCGTCGTTCATATTTGAGGGATTCGTAGCGCGCGTTCAAAATGTCGAAGCCCAATGACGGGTTTTCTAGATTTTTCTTTAAACATTAGTTCTATGCCCGCAAAAATTAATACTCACGTTGCCCATTTGGTGCAACAGTATTGCTTCCTGCATTTTTGCGCGCCAGATCAGCCTTTTCAATGATCCCATCCAACAGTTCAATCTCTTTGAATATCTTCATCCCCATTGACACTTGCGTTGTCCCCGACTTCTGACCAGGCAATAGATCCCGCACGTAGCTTGCAATTCTCTTGTACGTCACCGGAGCGTCCGGGAGTTCTGCCGCCTCAGTGGCCTCCAACAAGAATCGGAGCGAATCCACGAGCTCCCGCCGTCGCTGGTGGTAGTTGGCAATTGTAAGCTCCATACAGTTAACAGCGCCAATATTGGGATTTTGGGAGGTGACATGATGCAAAATGCTTGCAATATACTTTTCGGAGCAGTCGAGTTGTTGCGAGAGAAAGATGGCTTGACGAGCGAATTCAGCGTTTATTGCGGTCGCTTTGCCGTTAATCGTGGGTTTGCCTTGAATGCATATGAGAAAGGGTCATGTTATAGAATAAACATGCTGACCTGATTCAATATCGCGCTGTTCCTGAGCATTTCTGGGACCAACATCGAACAGCTTGTTTAAGCGAGGCTTTTGAACCATCAACTCGTCGAAAAGTTCTTGTTCATCTTGAAAAGTCTCGTGTGGGGAAAGTGCTTTAAATAAGGTCTCCCTTAGACGATGAATGGTTTCCATGTGAGACAGATGGCGCCTGGAGAGTTCCTCGAAGGCTCTTGGCCCAACTTGAGGTTGAAGGTGTTCAGTTTGCAAGTCGCGTCCAGCCTGGAGCGCGACTCACTGTGACCGATGTGACTTTCGTAACTCCAAGCGTCACGACGGCCCAGTTCGAGCACCAAGAAAGAAGGTATAGGCCTTCAAGTACTTTATGTTTCCCTACGAATCTAGCTATTATATATCTATACTTACATTCTAAAGAACTGTACCCTCAAGTAGTCAAAAAAAATTAAAAGAGGATAGATTGGGGGTCAACCTCCTTGAAGGTGGCTCAAGCCATTTCAATTACATTTCAAGGAGTTGAATAAGATGAACAGATACTGACAAAGTATGAGAGAATGAACTAAAGAGTGCAGATGATCAAATGGATGGAATGAGAGCTAAGTTGAAAAAATATAAGATAAAAGAATGATTATCGGGAAAGGGGAATCAGACTAGAAACGGGCCCGGATTCATCACGAATACGCTACGCTCCGCGGGTATTGTCCAACAATATAGGTGAAATATTGTCAGTATGTTTCCAAGGTCCAAGTGGCTACCTGACCATTCTCTACCCCGAGGATTCAAGTCAAAATGATGAAATGGTTTCGTCGCATGGCATGCAAGAATTAGCGCCCGCCTCGAGAATGGTTGTGCTGTCTCATGCTTCGAGAATCTAATTGGGAGGGTGATGGTGGTGTTTATTATTGAATATATGGTAGCCTTTTATAAAAATCGAAGTTTCTGTTGCTTCAAAATTGTGAAACAGTATCTGGCTTTGAATATTATGGCTACCTGGTAAACTTCAATATTTGACTTACTAGACCATACAGCACGGAGTGTGCGTCTGCCGTGTCTAACCGATCACTGAGCGTAAAGTATATTCAAAACTTACATACAAACTTGAAGTAATTTTTGAGGTGGTTTGGACAAGTTTAAGCTGTCGAAGACCCGCCATTGATCTCTCGAGACTGGGTTTACATTAATGCGCCACTGAAGAGTTGGTGTGAGCCAACCAATCCATCGCCGAGGCCATTTACTACTAGTAGGATTTACTTCATTAAAGAAGGGATTTGCTGACGAGTAGAAATCCAACCGCTATTTATGCGAGGAAGCTCTAACTTTATATTTGACTAGTGTAAGGTGCAAATTCTAGTAGAATGCTGAAGGGGGAATGTGCTGTCATTGAAACCGCCTTAAACTTCTTGATACAGGGGTTGGAAGAATTTGGCTTACTAAATCATTAGATTGGCTCAATTCAATAGTGTGCTATAAACTGAGATACTGAGCTGGGAAGATCATGATACCGAGTGATATAGGCATCCAGTACTTCAGGAGGACAACTTTAATAACGGTTCACCTTTCTTGTTCTGTAATAATGCTGTTTGTTTTCGAGACTCACCAGTACAGTGAAAGGACATCCAGATTTTCGACATGTACCAATCTAGGGATAGTATCGAATAAATAAGCGGCTAAGATTCTATTTTTCTTGAGAAACTCGAGGAATGGCTATATGGCTGGTCATATTGGTGGTCTACTAGTACTAGTACAATGATGCTTGACTCTTTCTAATTTTATTACGGGCGCTTAAAATAGGACGGTCACGTGAATGCCAAAATTGTCTCGATGGCCTCATGGGTTTGAAAAGGTTTGATCACTGAAAATGGGAAAGCAAATGCATTACATAACAAGAAAACAAAGATTTAGGTATTACAGTAATGCATCTATACGTTATAATATTCGAAGCCAGGGGATCCTGGTTCCGAAGAGTCAATAATGGATCTGGTATATCCTGGTTCCTGTTCCTTCTGAAGAGCCTCCTCGACCGACAAGACTGAGGCATCGGCCAGGCTCAGGGTTTTCTTCAAGTATGGCAGCAACTCACGAAGGACAGCGCCCTCAGAGAAGGGAAGGGCGCGTCTGAATGCAGTCTCGGCGCCATATTGGGCCATGCGTTTCTGTGATAGTTAGATATAAATATATAAGTTGACAAACATAGAATAAGATGGGGTACGACAGACCTTGAACACCTGGATGAAGGGCATTGCACGCTTATCTTTGATAAGACCTTGCTCCGTCAACAGCTGCTTGACCTTTGCATCGTCGACCTTATCTTCCTCCTTTGAGTATGCATCTTGGACGACCTGTACGCACTTGTCTTGCCATTCAGGGAAGGTAGTCGCCACATATATACGGACAGCTTTAGGCTTTTTAGGATCGAACATCCCCTCAGTGGATGCACCCTTCTTGCCCTTGGCCTTGGCGAGGGACTTGACAAGGGCACCTTCGGCGTCGCGGATGGTCTTGATTGTGCCGCGCATATATTGTCCTGCTTCAATGAGAGTGGGGTCAACGGGGGTACTAGGTGTGGGCCACAGAGCCAACTGGATAGATTTTGGCTCCTGGAGGATGGCGGACCAGATGTGCTCGGTAAAGTGAGGAGCGACAGGGGAGACGATGACGGCCGAAGTACGGATCCAGTACAGAACGAGGTCGGCGTGCATACCGACGTCGCTGGTCACCTCGCGGTACCAGTCACGCGCGCTCTGGAAATCGTAGAAACCGAACTTGAGCGCATCTTTATAGTTGGTAGCTTCATAGTGCGACTTCGTGGTGTTGATGAGGTCATTGATCTCCTGTTCGAATACTTTGTCGTGGTAATTCTTTTCTCCGTGGCGCAGATTAGCCTGGTCTTTAACCATCTCTTCGCACCAGCCCAAAAGAGTGTGGATGCGGAGGATGTTGGCATTCGCGGTCTTCTCTTCGAAGTTGGCGTCCTCCAAACCGTCTCCAGCATCAGCCAAAGACAATCTGGTTGCGTCAGCACCGAACTTCTCAATTGCCTCACGCATGGTAAGAGAATTCCCTGTGCTCTTGGACATCTTCTTCCCGTTCAGCATCAGATGTCCGTTGGTGCGCATAGCCAAGGGCCATTTTTCTTCCGGGAACAGAGCAGCGTGGTTGTACAGGCAAAATGTCAAGTGGTTAGGCACGAGATCCTTGGCCGATGAGCGTACGTCGAAGGGATAGAAATACTCGTATTCATGCTTGAGTGCATCGGCTTTTTCGCGTGGCAGAGGCGAGGGATCAGGGAAAGCACCGCCGGCGAAGATGTACTCCCAGATTTCATCGGTCATCTGTTCAGGGGTGATACCCAAAGGCCCAGGTTTGCTTCCGTCGAGACTGGAATCTAAGGTCAAGGTGGTTAATAAATGACTAAAGGCCATGTCGAGAAGAGGCTTACCATGCAACAACTGTGCAACGGTATAGTAGCTCATATAGATAGTAGAGTCACTGAGAGATTCGACCAAGAACTGAGGGTCCCATGGCAAAACTGAACCCAAGCCGTATGTACGAGCACAGGCCCACTTATTCAACCAGTCCAATGTCTTCTCGAAAGAGTGACGCGTCTCGTTGGTATAGGTGTTCATCTTCGCCAGCATACTAGATCATATGTCAGCTGTGATAAAGAAATCTGCTGAAGGTCTGGGTACGTACGCTTCAGCCTCCTTCCTCCATGACGCCTCACCATAGTCTATATACCACTGATCCATCAATGCGACAACACACTCATCAGCGCTGCGCGAGATGACAAGGCCCTCAGGCTCAGCATATGCGAATGCAAGACCATCCTTGATCATCGCATCTCGAACCTTGGGCTTAGCCTCCTGGACGCTTTGACCTTTGAACTCGCCAACCAACATGGTTCCGTTATAGAATCCTTCCTTATAAGCAATCTCCTTAGCCTCAGCCAGCTGCTTGGTGTCCTTCTGTGACTGAATTTTGAGCTGTTTGACTACGGCGGGCGCGGTCATCTCGCCATAAGTAGGGGTGGAGATGACGGGGACAGGGTCAATCGCGGCCCATGATGGTTGAATGCCATAGAACTCAGGTTTCTTGCGCAGGTCCACGAGGGTCTGGAAGTCGTCGGGGGAGTCGGAGGGTACGGAGGTGACGACACCTGTACCCTTGGTGGCGAGGACGTTGTCCATGGGAAGAACGTACACCTGGGGGTTGATTGCGTATGGCGCGTTGATGCGGGTGCCGACGATTTTGGAGCCAGGTATTTCGACCAGTTGTTCGATGTGGCCGCGTGGAGTGATGATACCCTGGAAGGCCATGTTTCGGGCGGCACGCAGAGTACAGAGGTAGGCCTCTTTGTCATTGGCAGCGAAAATACCGTACTTGATGGATGTACCAACAAAAGTGTTGGTTTGTCCATACCTTCTGGTGTTTTAGCGAGACCAGCGATATGCATAAGCTGTGATGTACTCACATAGTTTCCGGGCGGAGCGTGGCAGCTACCAAGAACACCTTCCTTCCACCAACCTTGTCACCGATGGCTTCCTTGGCTGCAGGACTCCATTCAGCTACCTCCATCTTAATGCCAGTGTATTCCGTAGGTCCAAATCCTTCACCATCTTGACGATCGTGGTCCATGCAGGGTTGACCGTCCTTGGGACTGTAAATAGTATAACGTTCGCCAAATTTGATTTTGTTGAGCTTGTAGAGCTTGTTCATTTGCCATCGGACAAAGCTGTCGTAATAAGGGTTGGCATCAGTGGTAAGGAAAGTACGGCGCCAGTCAATTCGTGATCCAAAGTCGTTGTGGTCTTCCTATAGCAAAATAGTAGGAAATAAAGAAGATACTGCAACATTATGAAAATGCTTACGATGGCGATGGGAGGGAAGTACGTCAGCCAGTGCAAAGGGTCTGCAAACTTTTTTATTTCTTCTCTAGGCACCTTGATTGACTCCATGATTTGGAATTGGTATGTCAATCCAGTAGATTTTGCGTTCAGCTTTCCTTTCTTTCCCTTCGTCTTGTCCGCAGGGGTGGCCGCGACGTTCGCCTCCTCCTCTTTCTCTTTTTCCGCCTCAAGGCGCGCCATCTCTGCGGTGACCGCCTCAAAGTTTTCAAAGTTGGGTCCGAACATTTCCATCTCCCGAATGATTTTGTCCGCTGACGCCTAGCAAAGTATCATTATTGTAACAATGATAATGACCGTCAAAGTCCGAATTCACCTTGATAGGCATTCCGGTAACATGGAACCCATGAGGGAAGAGAACACGTTTGCCCAGTAACCTTTGGTATCCAGCAGCAAACTCGATTTTTGAAATAGTGAATGCGTGTCCGAGATGCAGACTTCCGTTCATGTAGGGGAAGGGGAAATTTCCGAACCATTTTGGATAGAGTTCTTTGATTTCAACTGGTGAAAGACCAGCGATGTCGGCCTGTGACGGGGCATTGACTTCGAACAACTTTTCCGATCTCCATCGATTCTGGTACTTCTTTTCCAACTCCCTGATACTATCTCTCTTGGCTGTCTGCAACAACGGTGAGCGCTAACCAGGCGACAAAGCGAATGAGCGGACCTGATTGATTTCTATAGTCTGGGCCATATGGTTTGTGGTAAAGAAGAATCGATTTGAAAATAATGTACAAGGACTCGAAAGTCTCGTCCGGGTTACCGAAAGACGGAAAATGGTGAGTATCTGGATCTAGGATTATCAGTTTATGTTATAATTGGTTGCGAAAGTCAAGTCGAGTCACAATTGGTTCAAAATTTCTCGTGTTGTTGGCATACTCTTTTGCCGATCTAATCTAATCTCGATCAATTATCTTATCTTATCTCTGTCACGCTCTAACGCGCTCGTCGTGACCAGACGCGTCAATACACGTTCGCCGTTGACCAACACCATGCCCGGGCCCTCAAATAACAGAAAAAAGACCAAGGCTAAAAGCAAGAACCTAAAAAAACAAACAACGTCGCAAAAAAAATGTCCAGATATTTCTGAACGCGTCGATGACCTTCCCCTAGACACCGAACCTAGCAACCAATCGAGTGCACCGTCATCGCCTTCACCGCCAGTGCTCAGGACCCCATCACCTCCATTACTGGACCCAATTTCTGAAAAGGGCTGCTCTGTACCACATAACTACGTACCCAGGACTGCGGACCAAATTGAACAAATCCTGTTTCAGGAGCCTTTCATCCACGACCCAGGAAATGGCCCACGCGTTCGCGATGCCCGCGCGTTCATGGCATCATTCTTTGCGCAACCACCTGCATTGAATGTAACTATACCTACCTGAAGCGTTTATCCATCTCTCACTCTCCAACAGGATCCATTGTGTGCTGAATTTGCACAAGATGAGGTTTTGCAGATGTTATGCACGGTGCTTCCGGAGGAGGCCGCTCTTGTGCGTTTATATTGTTCTTAATGTTTCTATATACTCATGCATCTTTAGCTTTTATGGTACAATAAAAGCCGCTCAGAAAGTCGCGTCTGTCCGGCATGCCAACGTCTATACAGGATCGGAGATACTCTCCCGGAACTCATGCCAGTGGAGGAAGATCAAGTCCCTGTTGATAGAACACCTTCTCCAAAGCTATTGCGTGAACAGCGGATTAGTGGCCTATGTATGCGCGCCACTTTTTTTTCAAATATTTTCTCTCATCTGTGCATCCTAGGTTCACCAGTATGCTTCATCATGGCCTCGTTCAACTTCCCAGGTGCCATCAAGTCAGCATGGGGACGAATGGCAGACGAAATGGACGACGAAGCTTGGAACCTTTTGAACGGGCCAGGCGAAAATTCAACCCAAAACGACGTCAGCCACTCTTTGGGCATGATTGTCAAGATGACGAGGCTGTATGATCTTGGTTTGGCGCAACTGTGCTTCGACACAGATGAAGCAGCTTTGTTACAAGCTGCAGCCGAACTTGATTTGGGGGTTAATGTTATAGGCGCCTAGTGACTGTTAACCTGCCAACAGCGCGTTCCGGTGCTCATGACATCCGCCTTTGCAGATGATTCTCATTTCATATGTGATTTTCATGGACATCCCTTCATATATTTATTGTTATTGTCATTGCTTTCTAGTTGCTTCACGGATTTATGAAATAATGTACTACCGCTTTTATTTGCTCAACTGGGAAAATGGACTTATTGCTGATTGAAAGTACTGTAAGGGACAAGTGCTAATAGACATAATTTTCGGCAAGGCCATGAAATAAACTAGAGGCAGACAAAATAGTAGCTCCTTGGCATTGTAACACCGCTTCCAAATCGGGTCTATTCACCACTTGCCCAGGCTTTTGTGCGAGGGTGTGCCCGCATCTCCTCCTCGTCTTCTTTACTGTCGACCTGTGCGGGATTGTGTGTATACTTTTCTACGCTCTCCAACATACTGGAGGGTGTATGATGTGGCAGTCCTGGACTGGGTACCACAGTCTCTTTCGGATCTCTGGGTTGAAAAGCGGTTGAACGAATAGAGTTAGAAAAGCCAGTAACAGGGTGCGCTTTGGCATCGGGGGTTGCAACGATGGTTGACGGGGTCGAAAGAGTTGATGATGCCGATGGCGTCAATGCATTATCTAATATGCTTAACGCTCGTGAAGGACGAACATCGTTATAGCGTCTCTGAACCACATTAACGACTCTGTCACTGTAGCCCGCGTCCATAGAGTCTGATTCTGGCGCTACGAAGTCGACAGGTGATTGGACCGACACATTGTTGGGAGGTTGAATGGGCCAGTCCACGCTTTGGCCCTCTAGTTCTTCTTGGTGATACGATGCTAAATTTTTGTATTGACCTGTAGGGCGTTGAGGTGTTGTAGGTAAAGAAACCGATGACATTGAGGTTCTGTCATCTAAGGCGCCCATGGCAAAAGCTGAAAATACTTCATGGACAACCTCTGGTCGACTGGTATGAAGAATGGTATCTCCCACACTGGACTGGAAAAAATTTCCGAGTTGTTTCGGCAATGACCTCTTTGGAGCTGGAGGGACGCTCATTACGCGACTTGATGTTGGTGTAGAAGGCATCGTCGTGTCTGTGTCATTTAACCAAGGCCGTGGAGTCGTTGGTCTGCCCATTGCTCGAGATTCAGGATCGTGGGAAAAGAAAGCAAAGCCTACAAGAAGTTCAATAATGGCTTAGAAGTCTGGAGAGAGGGACATATATACCATCTTCAATGTCAAATTGAATGGTTCGGTGCTTCATAATGCGATCAAAAAGCTCCTTCCCTGAAGGAAGAGCTGGATCATGCTTGTACGAATAGTTAGCAGTGACAAATCTCCAGCGTTAGGAGGAAAACTCACCTCTGTTAGAACTGACATCCAATCTTTATCGCTCGTAATAATCATTTCAAACTCATCAGATTCTTCCGATGTCTGCAGGTATTTTTTCAGAAAGAAGGAAAGGTTAGTCAGACCATGTACCACGCTCACCTTCTGCAATGCCAATTCGTTGATTATATTTGCAGGATGAGCGATCTAAAAATGTTAGATAATTAGCTTAAACATTATATTATTTGATAAAGGGATCGTTACCTGTTCTGCTCCAGGATTGGAGTCGATATTGGCTATACCTTTGTATCGGATCATAGTCTCCCTGGCGGCCCCTGGATTTCCACTTGCACTTGTCGTTGAACTCGAAGTACCCTCCGAGCTCGGCGGAGAGGACATAATGTTGTCAGAAGAATTATCGTAGCACTCTTGATCTTCGTAGAGCTGCGTGAGCTCTTCGGAAATGGCTGTGGTTAATTTTTCCCATGTTTTAGACTTGAGCCTTGCATTCAATGTTCGAACGAAAAGCGTTTGATTAGCTACGTCGGCACTGCCATCAACTGAGAGTTCCTCAATCTGGGTACGGCTAGGTCCAGTACGTGCAGAGGCAGCGCCAGACAATTCCCATGCGTATCTTCGGGTGCCCAATGTGTTGTCATCCAAAGGCCCGAATTTTAGTTGCAGCGCATCGCCAGAAGTGGTCGCCTTTTCGAATGTTGCCATGCCCCAGGTCCTTGAATTGTCCCGACCGACTACGAGTCGCACATCTCCATTCTCTACATGACGCCCACGTTCGACAAGAACGTACCTATACCAACTTGCTACATTTTTGGCCATGTACCTCTCAAACTGTAACACATTGCCAAGATCTAGCGTCTCCGCTCCATCTGGCATTGTGAGAATAGCTCCTTCCATCGCAGAAGATTCAAATATTAATGTGTTGTAGCTGGTAGCAGAATTTGGTTCCGGCCAGGACAAGTATGGATGGAAATGATTACTGACCGATATTCGCCGTCAAAGCGAGAATGATCAATAGATGTGCTGGTGAGAAAAGCCCCAGCCTCGAACTCTGTGTATCTTTGTATGTCGCCTGACCTTGTAGGTTTGCATGGGGAGAATCCTGCTGGTACGCCGTCTCGATTAATAGGATGATCGTCGGGTAGACAAATGTTGAACAAGAAGTCGAAATTTCCCATCTTTGTGATAACCCCAACATCGCCTATATCAATTCCTCTTCTTCGGTATTCCATTGAAAGGTTGTTGTTGGGCTCTGGGATCCATAGAGGGAATCCACGCCCTTTGCAAGCCAAGTGTCGATTATAAACATCACAGGTTCTCTGGATACGCAATGGCGTCTCCGGGTCACCTCCTATGGTCTGATCCAAATACGCATCAGAGAAATACATAACAATAGGACAGATTGACTATACCACTTCTGCCTCTTCCGCATGAGGTGCTGCTGATGGAGCTACTGAAGATGCTGTTATATAGTGACCTTCAAGGTTGCGAATTGACAATGTACCCAGTGCACTCACAGTAGTTATTTATTGTTACTCCTGCATTGTAAACTATTTCACCAATGAAATCCCCATCTGCTGCGACAAAATTCCCACCCGATACATTTGCCCCCTTTGATCCTTCGAGATATGATATCCGTGGTCTGGGCATGTAGACGGTCGACAAAGTTTATGGTACTTTTATCGATACCACTCCCACCTTTCTGTGACTGTGCTTTGAGAACCTCGAGGTCGATCTATCAACCTCCGCGTTGAAGCATGATAAGGATGTGGGCGAGAGAGTTTCCCGACTTCCGGATCTTGAGATGAACCTCTGCCTATACGACGCCTAGGGGTACTAACGAGCCGAGATGATCTTAAAGGAGGACGCTCTGCCCAAATCAACATGAGAACAGACGATTTGGAGATGAAGAACGTCCTTCAAGAAGGCGATACCATTATTAATTTCATCGACACAGGTACGATAAATATCGATGGCGGACTGTTATTCGTAATTATACATCAGATTCACTGATTTGGTAAAGGCGGTGCTTACTGGCGTGGATTCTGCAGACATGAATTGTAATCCGAAGGATTTCAGAGACCAGGCTCTGGCAAGTTTCAGTGGTATTTAGTCGGTATCATCCGGGAAGGTTTGACAGGTGTCAGAAAGTCATATCTTTCCATGCTGCGTGAACTTGTGGAACAAATCAAGAGTGTTTGGAAGAGTAGTCCACCGTAGCCCCGGATGTGAGAAGACTTTGCGTCAACTTCAAGTTTGAAACTCCGCATTGAACCGATATGTGTAACGTGTTTATCATAACCACATTGTTCCTCAATTGTGAAGCTATCCTCACAGCTTTGCAAGGAATATGCACGATGTTGCCTGCCGTCTGCTGCAGGACTTCGTGCTCTAACTCGAGGTGCCGCCTGCGGATTTGGGGTCTTCTAAAGACTAATACAGCTTTAACAGGTTCTGGCTATGTACGAACCAATGGTACCATATATATATTGCAGTACCAATTCAACCGTAAATCCCATCTCAACTTACTGTTTCTCTATATCTTTCCCGTGAAAATACTCCCATAATTCACATCAAAATTTCAGTCGTTGAAAATTCCTTGGGCTTCTTCCATCTAGACTTGACATCGACCACTCGCATGGAGACTCTTCCTCGATATGCAGAGGGGCAACTTCCCCAAAGTGCATTCGACGCAATGCTTATTAGAATAGCTGGTCGACTCAGTAGCACAGTACCGGAAGCGCATGCTGTCCTTGCAAGCTTCGTCGAAGGTCAAAGGGCGCCAAGTTACAGGCCAGAGAACGATATTGAACCCCCCGAGGCAATCGAGCGGTTTCCTCAGGATCAAGCTATCCCCAATGAAGTGTATTCTTCTAACAAGGATTTTGATAGCCCTCAGCTCGTATCCGTCAAACAGGCTATCGTTTTCGAGTTCTTCGATGCAATTTTTAGGGAAGATAACGAAACAATATCCCTACTGATTCAACATAACATTGTTACCGCAAACACCACGTCTAAAAGTGGCAAAACACCTCTTCTAGAGGCAATATCGGCGAACCACCTCACCGTGGTCAAGCAATTGCTGGAAATGGGAGCAGATCCTAATGCATTTGGGGAAATTGTAAGCACAGTCTGGGTTGTTTTACTCTACATTTATTAACTTGGCTAATTAATTGTGTCTCCAGCAGGAAACGTGCGAACTGAACATTATCCGTACACCCCTGATGCTTGCAGCCAGTAGCGGTTCCCTTCCTCTGGTGAAGCTTCTGTTTGAAGCACCACACTCTGCCAATGATAGTCTCATTGCTCCAGATGGGCAGATTGCTCTTCGCCTTGCAGCTGACAATGGACATCGCGCAATTGTGGAATACCTTCCTTCACGTCGAGGAGGCAACTACCTTCGTTTCAAAGTCAAAAATGCCGAAAATATCGAACGGGCAAAGAAGGCATTGGAATCGATTTATTACTTTGTTGAATTCTTTGTATGGGAGCTGCCTATATTCTTCCTATGGAGCATTCCAAAATATCTCGTGGTCATTCCTGTTGTTGATACTTGCAAGTATTGCTGGTCCAAAAGGAAGGTCTTTGGGTCTTGGTGTAAACGCCAGGCTGTAGAGGTACCAAAACGGATTTGGAGAACAGTCAAGAAGGTGCCAAAGGCAATAGAGATTGTAGGAAAGAGCGCATGGAAGGCCGTCAAGATGGTACCGAAGGCTATAGAGCTCGCAGGAAAGCGCATATGGAAGTTTGCAACAGTGACCTTACCGGAGCAGTTGAAATACTTATTGAAATGGCTTTGGATCTTGGTTACTCAGCGGTTTCCGAAGGCGATTTTTGACTTTATCAAATGGATATGTGAAGTCATCAAAAAGATCCCAACGGTCATTGCAGATGCATTAGTGACCCTAGAAAAATGGTTAAAGGCTCTTGCGACGTGGACATGGGATTTAATTGTGACACGCATACCTAATGCTACTGCTATTGCACTCAAGTGGATGTGGACTGGTATCAAGGCATCTGCACAGGCAGTTTGGGATGCCATTCTGAAATTTTTATCCTTCCTCCATACCATTGTCTCTGCTATCGCTTCGTTCCTTCGCAAAGTGACGCTCATGGACATTGTTCATGCATTTTGCGATTTACTCTCAGCAGTGTTCATAAAAATCCCAAAAACGGTTTGGTCATGGGTCAAAGAATTGGGATTAGTATCACGCTCTATTATGGAAGCGCTGTTTAAATCCTTTGGCCTCCTGATATGGAACATCTGTGCGTTTATACTCACCCAGCTCATGCGTATACCAAAGTCATTATTGCATATCCTTCAAAGTTTTGCGAATGCCGTTGCAGTAGGAGGTCATGAAATAAGAGTTTGGATTAATCCAAAGGCTTTGTAAACTTCTTCAGCGTACTAGAATGTGCATTTTATATACTGTTTATTTTCAATCTCTCTGTTACCTATGTATTGTTCATGCCTGTTCACGCATACTTTCTGCAACATCAAATCTGGCTGACCGGCGTTATAAATTTCAAAATTAGTTCGCTATTCTTTTATTCACCGCAAATGTTTTGGGACTAGCAAATTCTGCGATTTTGAATGCAGCACGCTTGACATGGACATTGGCGCCGGCGTGGCAGGACTGGTAATTCTTATTCTCCTGTGTTCTGAATGCCAAGGGAGCGCCGCTATTTCCATGACTGATGGTCAAAAATCCTCCTTTCTTCCAGTCAGTGATATATCGAGCTGGTAAGACATGTAAAAACCCTGCAGTAGTGATTAGTATAGTACTGGAAGGTCAAGAAATTTATTTCCCTACTTTCTTAGATTTCAGAAGGTCGCATTTTATTTGAATTATCGATGCCGCCCGCGGCTTGAAACTCCGCTCAAATTCTAGCGTGGCACATGATACTTATATAATTATGTAAAGGCTGTGCAGTTTTCAGTTCACCCGCTTTGCGATTTACATATGTCCATGAATTTGTTCCTGTCAGTGAAGGGGGCCGCCCGTGTACCTCGAAGGCGGTGGTTTGCGACGGCCGTAGACCCGGCTATGACTGTATAAACACAACAACAGTTGTCGGTACCGTATATATTCTGTACTGCTTATTGATATCCATAAATTCCCTGTCTCACTCCACTGTTCATTAGCATCCATCGGATAGAAACCCCTCCACAACCCACATTACAAATTCTGTATCATCATATTGTTGGACCTCATACGTGAATCACAACTCACCGTCATATGGAGACCCTTCCCCAGTATGCAGAGTGTCAGCTTCCCCAAAGTCCTTTCGACGCATTGATTACCAGGATATGTGGACGGCTAGCGCACACGGTCCCTGAAGCGCGAGTCATTCTAGAAAGCTTTGTTGAGGGACAACGGGCGCCAGGGTACAATGTGTCAGAGAATGATAACGAAACTCCAAAGCCTATTGAGCGGTTTCCCCAGGATCCTACAATCGGCGAAGCAACCAATTCAAACAACTTTTTTCAGTTGGTTGCTGTCAAGAAAGCCATCGTTCTTGAATTTTTCGATGCCATTGCGAGAGAAGATAACGAAACAGTATCCCTACTTATCCAACATAATATTGTCACTGCTAATACAACGTCTAAAACCGGCAAAACACCTCTTTTAGAAGCAATATCCGCCAACAACCTAACTGTGGTCAAGCAATTACTAGATCTGGGTGCAGACCCTAATTCCTTTGGGACAATCGTAAGCAGAACTTTGGCGCTTTTACTCGTTTGTCAAAATTAATTTTTTGTATTGTCTGTATCCCAGCACGAACCTAATCAACGTAACGCAACCCGTACACCCCTGATGCTCGCAGCTAGTAATGGTTCCCTTCCTCTTGTAAAGCTCTTGTTTGAACCACCGTACTCCGCCGACGATAGTCTCATTGCCCCAGACGGGCAGATTGCCCTTCGTCTTGCAGCCAAAAATGGACATCGCACGATTGTGGACTATCTCCCTTCACGTCGAGGAGGCCACTACCTTCGTTTCAAGGAAAAAAACTCCAAAAATATCGCACGGATAAAGAAGGCATTGAACGGGATTTATCAATTTGTCAAATTCTTTGTCTGGGAACTGCCTAAATTCTTCTTATGGAGCGTGCCAAAGCATGTCGTTGTTCTTCCTATTGCCAAAACGTACAAGTATTGTTGGTCCAATAGAAAGGCATTTGGGACCTGGTGTAAACGGCAGGCTGCAGAGGTACCGAAAAGAATCTGGAAGTCAATGAAGAAGGTGCCGAGGGCAATAGGGGTTGCAGGGAAGGGTGCGTGGAGGTTTGTAACGGTGACCGTACCGTTATGGTTGAAGACTTCGTCGAAATGGCTTTGGGCCTTGTTTACTCAGCGCATCCCAAAGGCAGTTTTTAGTTCCCTCAAATGGATCTGGCAAATCATCAAAAAGATTCCCAAGGCCACTGTAGATGCAACGATCACTCTTGCAAAATGGCTTAAGTCTCTTGCAACGTGGGTATGGAACTTGATTACAAAACGCATACCGAGGGCCATTGTTATCGCGCTCAAATGGATGTGGACTGGGGTCAAGGCATCGGGACAGGCAGTCTGGGATGTCATTCTCAAATTTTTATCTTTCCTCCATGCCATCTTCTCTGCTGTCGTCTCATTCCTTCGCGACGTTACGTTCACGGATATTTTGAACGCCTTTCATGTCTTCCTCTCAGCGGTGTTCATCTCCCTCCCAAGAACAGTTTGGTCATGGGTTGAACGGTTGGGAACAGTCTCATACAAGGTTATGGAGACACTGTTTGGCTCGCTTGGGAAGCTGGTATGGTGGATAGGTGCGGGTATTTTTTGGCTGATCGTCTACGTACCAAAGCAATGCTGGGCTATCCTTCGAAGTCTCGGCAATTCCTTTGCAGAAGGAATTCATGAAATCAGAATTTGGATCAATCCGAAGGCGTGATATACCGCTATCTCAACACATGGTCAACATTCTACCATGTATTTTATCAATTTTAACTTCTCTAGTAGCTACCCATCATTGTGCGCTTCACTTGATTTCAAACTTGTATCATGAAAATTAGATTTTTTCTGCTTAACCAATAGTTATATCACTTTCGTTGGTACAAATAACCGGCCAAAACATCAGCACCAACTCACTATTTTATTTACTTAACGTGAACGTTAGGCGACTCACTGATGGCTCATTTCAGGATGTTGGATGTAGCACAACGGAGTAGTGCAACTAGTGTTTGATATTTTAAGAAACCGTCGGAGTTTCATATAGTATTTCAAGTTCTGCAGCCAAAGCACATCACGGATACAGCTCGGGCAATCCAAAGCTTGATAGCTTATATTATCAATATCTACACAAAAATACGTTACTTTATTACAGTTGTCAGTTAGTTACATTATCATAGAGTATCACAAGAACACATCAAATTACCACCCAACACCCCTTAATGGAATGTTACGCCCTTCCAGCGCCGACAAAGCGAATTGGCATGCTGGTGGTCCTACGAGACATCGCGTGTGCACCAATAACGTGAGTAACTGGGTCGGTATGCGGCCAATAGCTGAAATGAAACCCGTCAGTAGGTGTCTCTTTTGGGCGCCGTCGTTGAATGATTGGTATCAATTTACTCCCCCATGTATGTCGTATGTTTTCCGATAAGAAGGACTGCAAGTTTTGCTGGTAATTACTGAGGTGGTATAGTGGGTCGAACATGTGAACGGGTTGTGTTGAAACAGAAATTTTGAGAAATCCGACCGCTATTTCTTGATCCTCCTGAAGGCTAAACATGACAGGGAGTGCCCCACCATTTCCATAACCAATGGTCAAAGATCCTCCATACTTCTTTAATGGAGCTTCAAGTTGGTAAGGACCGCTCGATGGTGCCTTGTACCAACTCGCTGTGAAAGTCATTAATACACAGTTGATATAGACAGAAATTTTTCAAACTTACTGATCGTGCCCAAGTCCCTAAAATCGAAATATGACAATGTAGGATACAGATCACGATTGCCATGATTAACGATCTTGAAGCCATAATACGAGTCCGCTTTCACAACCAGGTCTATCTTTTCATACTCACAAAGGTCCTGGCCAATCGTCACCATGTCCAGTTGGGAGACATCGTCGAGCGTGGAGGCTTTTTCGTGCAGTTGGAAGCAGGATACTTCAAGGTCATCGATCAGTTCAAAGCTACTACCATCATCACTAGTCTGATATAGCTCTGTGTAGTATTTCTGGGCTGCTTTGAGGAAAGAAGACACGTTATCGTGGTGGGCGTCAATGCGGGGGTATCGGTAACGAAAACCATACTTTCTAGCGGCTTCGTCAAGAAGATTAAAGATAGCCTTGCCACGGTTGATTGAAATTTGAAAGTGGGCCTCAGACGGATCATCCACAATGATACAGTCGCGTAATCCGTGAGTTTGATCTCGGAGTAATCCATCCAAATAACTGCGAGTGGCTGGATACCTGTCTTGAGAGATGAAGAGGCGAATGGGATATTTCTGGCCTTCGGTGCTGCGGCGAATGGTGAGGGGACCAGTAATGGTTTGGGAATTACTCTGTGGCGTCAACGTGCTGATGAAAGACATAGCCCGCAGGACAATAAATGAACCATTTGTCACAGCCTCAAGGTCCCGTACATTTGTTTCCGGTATCAAATCGAACGTCGAACCCTGAGTGACTCCTTGGGCAGTTCCGACAGGGGTAAAGTGCAGGCAGGATTGTTCATCGTAGAAGATGGGGTAGATGGAGGGTGTAGGGGCTTGAATAGGAGCACCGAAGAGAAATCTTTCCTGCTCGACCCCTTCTAGTTGCGGGTTTTGACTATGGCAAATATATGTGAGATGGAAAATTGACCAACTAATTGAGATAAAGACTTACTCGGTAATGACGTCTAATTTAAATAAGATTTGAGAGTAGCGCAGCTCATCGGGAGGAGTAGCTCTGAGCAGTTTGAGTAAGGCTCGAGAGAATTTACCGTGTCCTTTGGTCTCTGTGGCGCGTTCGAAGGAGCGACACGCGGCAAGCAAGATGTGTGAACGAAGACCTCTATACCGGAAATGGGGGACAGGATGTTGATTTGTGAACCCTGCGTCCCAGATATTCAAGTCAAGGTCCTGGGTATGGATAGGACTCGGTTTGAGAGCGACTGAACGAATACGGAGACCACCAGTTCCTGCCCTAGTACCAGAAGCCGCATGACAGCAGTCGAGAACGACAGTCTGCAACAATTGAATAAAAAGACGTAAGAATTCGCAATATCACACTCACAATATTATTCCCCTTTGTCTCAGCGATACTCTCCAGCAGAGCTCCTATAGTACGGTCTGGGATACACGGGATTTCAAGTCCAGTAGTAGAGCAACAGTCAAAGGGTACGAGTGCCTGGATTAAATGTTCGCCACCTGTTTCCCATCCAGAGGGAGCTTCAATTTGAGTTCCATGGCCGGCGTAAACAATTAAAATAGGATCCCCCGGGTTAATGCGTTTGTCTGCTTTTAAAGACTTGAGGGCATCAATAATAGCGATTCGGGTGGCAGCTTCATTGGTCAGCATGCGTATTTGGGTTACCGGCACTCCAAGATAATCTATTAAATACTTTCTGAATGCAAAAACGTCGCGAACGGCTCCGTTTAGACGCGTGAATCCATGATCTTGATATATATCAATGCCAATGAGCAGAGAGAACAAGTTGGGATAGGATCTAAGTTTAATTCTCAGTACAAGTCAATAATTCAGGGTGAATAACTTGCCTTGTCCATGGTACAGAAATTGTAGGTCCAGGCATTTGGGGCATTTTTGCTGTATCAGGATAGCACTGAGATGCGGTAATAGCAGAGGATGGCGTGTCATACAAAGAATATCTTATACCTATAGAGGCGTCTCAAAGAAAGAGGAAAAGCGGGTGAGAGTGGGGATATTTGAAATCAGGTTGACAGAGATATTTTAGGGATGCAATTACGACAGTCAAATGAACTGGATTATAACCAGCGGACGGAGCTGTGGCAATCAACAATTCATTAGTTTTTCTTGAACTTGATTTCAACTGTTGCAGCAAGGGGGCGATGTTTCGTCATTAAGATGCGTTGAGGCACGAGGCAAGCATGTTACTCACAGCGTACATATCGGGGTAATGCTTATCCGTCATTTAATCAATTAGATGCAGTTTACTTTGGGAGTACTTTCATCGGTGGCTGACCAGATCGATTAGGTGTTCGCTAAGAGTTGGAAAGTTGAATGAAGCATGGTAAAACCTAAATAAATTTTGAAACACGAATACCTACGTTTATCATTTTTCATCGGAACAAACAGGGCGTGGTGAATAATAGGATTTGGGTGACGACAAGATACAATGAATATTGATTTCGGTATTAAAAATCAGCACGATGAATGTGGTATGTGTTTGGTATGTATCAAACGACAGAAAACGCGGTTGAGACGTGGTTCATGAGTCACGTGTATGTTTTGTACCTGTTGAATGTTCTGTTCAATTGAAACTCTCCCCATTCTCCCCTCGGTGTTTTCGGAAACATGTGCTACTTTAGTCCCTTTAAAGCGAGAAATAATTCCTTACACAACTTTGGAAACGCAGAAGTTACCTTGAAAATGCCTTTGTTCGCCGGTTCAACCTATAGGCAAATACAATTGGGATGAAAGCAGTGTCATTTCTAATTTTATTCAATGGAAGATTGGATAATAATATACCTTTGTTTCGTTATATACCGTTTGGAAGGTGGGGACACATCAAGGTAGCATGTCGGGAAGGGCGGACTTGAATGCGGCCGGAAGTACCCGCCAATCTGAATTAGTCGTATTACGTCATGAAGAGGGTTACTCTCGACCATGACTGAGGAAGCTGGAGTAAGTAGCGTCTGAAATACTTTTTCTTATATTTGGGCTCATTTTTTTCGTTCGAAGGCCGTACCTGTAGCGCAAAGAGGGAGCTGGACGTCGTTCCTCAAATCGTGAGTTTTTTTGTCGTCGCTAAGGACGACGAGTAACACTCTCAATGCAGCATCGCCTCCTTTTCGGGCGACCTCTCATCTCTTACAGCCCCACCATTTATTCTTTCTCCAACATCTTTAACCGAGTTTCCAGGTATGTGAGCACTATGTAACACGATGCTCATCGCACTTATCGATCGCAGCGTACTGGTGCGAACGTCCGGAATACTTTGCGGCCATCGCGGATGCAAAGCCAGGACAAGACAGGGCGATCGCGGTGCTCCGATGGTTTATCGTGCGTTTTCAGCGGTGATATGGAGCTCGTGTTCTGATATTCATGAAAAGAGTACCCTGAAAGATCAGTATACCACTCGAAATGAGACTATGGGATCAGAAAAGAAGTGCGTAATCCTTCATTCCTCGGATCTCCTATTCTAACAATATAGATAGACCTCTGAACCCTGTCCTCGGTGAAGTGTTTTACGGAGTTTGGCCGGACAAGAATGGTCGCGGAAGGACTGAGCTACTCGTCGAGCAGGTCTCCCATCATCCTCCCATCACCGCGTACGTTATCGAGAACAAATCCAAAGGCCTCCGCCTCGTCGGCCATAACGCGCAGAAGACTTCGTTTAGCTCCGGCGCAATCATCGTCAAGCAAATTGGGCACGCTGTTCTTACGGTAAACGAAACCGAGTCCTACCTTATCACCTTCCCCCGTCTTCGTATCGATGGTTTGTGGTACGGCTCCCCTTACATCGAGCTCGCTGAAACGTCATATATTGTGGGCGGTGGCCACATCACAACAATCGAATACAAGGGGAAAGGCTATTTTTCGGGCAAGTCCCACACTTTCAAGTCTACAACTACACCCATACCCGGACAAGGCGGTGCTGGCCCCCGAGAAGTTGTTGTCGAGGGCACGTGGCATGAAACGAGTAAATTTACAAAAGGTGGAGCTGGAACGTTCTACGAGGCGAGTGGGAAACAAGAGGAAACGACGCCACTTGAATGGACGAGCGAACTTGGTGAATACGAGACGAGACGTTTGTGGTTCCTCGTGGCCAAGGGCATTCGCGAGGGCGACTTTGAACTTGCGAGTCGGGAGAAGAGTAGAATCGAGGTATGTAAATTGTTGTATCAAACTCGTCACTATCAACGGACCGTTTTCTTCAGAATGAGCAAAGGCAGCGCCGGAAAGATGAGGCAGCGGAAGGGACAACATGGCAGCTTCGACACTTTGACCACCAAGATAGCGATCCTATATGTATGCTTTCCTGCTATTTTTGTTTCCCTAGACTCATTGGCAAAACATAGACGAGCAACTTGGCCGCGTGGCCAAACTTGTCCCGCCCACCGAAGACATGTACATCTTCAAAGGAAATTGGCCTTCTGGCTTCGCGGCTGCTTAGGTCTTAACCATGCCTTTTTTCATGTTTCCACCATAGTAGAAAGCATGTAATCGGGCTTGTCTGTACGTTCTTTGGAGGATTTAGTGGAGAGTTTTGTATCTTGGAATTGCGGATAGATTACCTACTGAAATAAACAAAGTTCATTGGCCTAGGAGGACTTGTGCTGTGAAAGATTTGCATCTCGGAACCAAGTCGGAATTGATGGCAGGTGACGCGTGAAGGGTAGTTACACACCGTAGCCAGCCTACGGTATCAAAGCAATACCTCTCAATATGTAGATGTCAGAGATACTCTGTTCATAGTCTTCTGTACACTTGCCATATTTTTCGAGTCAAAAAGACACGCAGAATAAATCGGGTTTAATATCTCCGCCGAGAAAGATCATGGCGATAGCCGGGTCACGGTGGGCGCTTCAAGTCAACCAGCGAAGGTCTACTAATAAGTAATAGTGAGCGGTGGACAAACTCGAGGCCTGGTTGACAGTTTACAACCTTTTGACTACAAATCCTAGCTGCTTACCGATCCTGATTGTGTGTGGAGCATGAATCGGAATTTAGTCTTGAGGTCGAGTCTGAACTCTCATGGTGTCGCGGCGCACTGGCGGCAGGTTAAGATTGGGCAGTTGGCATCAAGAGGTTGCTTGTGAGAAACAGTGGGTATCGTATTGAATCAGAAAATGAGCGGCGGCAATATGAACATTTGGGGATGACGGTGACAGTTCGGTTATGGGCGCTTAAATGAATGACCGCGAGACTCTGACGTCTAGCGCGCGGGGGTCAAAGGCTTAGATGGTTTTATAACAGGCTCTGCGAATGATTAGCCGAACTGAGGCAAAACATGGGGCCTGAGGCATGGATCCTGAGTCAGGCGACACGTTTGAGCCTAAAATTGTGATTAGACAATAGATCTGTCACAGGTTGAACACTCAGAACTCCGTAATGAAATTACTGCAGGCGCCGACCGCTGTGTAAATAGATGGCGAATGTATGGGTAAATCATAGATTTCAAACTACCGAGCCTCTTATGTCATACAAGTCAGCATACGAGTGGATGAGAAATAATCAAAACACCATATCGTCGGATGATCAAATTTATGTCAAGGCCATAACACCTACTGTATGTGAATAAATCTTTTTACGAACGAAGACCAACGCTGTCGTTTCTCTGAAGATAATGGCCTTTTCTTCGGCTGTGAAATTGGGTGATTCTTAGCAACAAAACTTGCCTGTTCTTGTGGTTGGTGACCAGACTCCTTTGGGCCTGGATCCGGCCGGTTTGTCTCCCCCTCTACTCTGCCTTGGAGTTTTATCTTCAACTCTGATAGTTCCCTTTCATAGAATTCCTTCTCTGCAGCAGCACTTTTGTGTAGGATGTCGATTTCCTTCGCGAGGATCTCAGCTTTGTATTCCAGATTGTGAATCATCGTCGTTTGCTTCAAATCCAGAGATTTCGCCGATATGGACCCGCACTGCACGCAGTGAGTCTCCGGCTGGAGAGGATGTCGTCTTTGAGTGACTGGAACAAGGATTGTCCCCCATGTCTTGACGGTAGTTTTCAAAGTGTCTACAGGGCCTCGACTATTCTCAAATGGACTAAACTGCGATATGTTGGAAAGATCGACAGGTTGTGTACATAGAAAAAGCTTTAGATATCCGACATCAATTTTCTGGGGATATCTGAGGTAGTACGAAAACGGAGCTGCTCCGCCGGTACCGTAGCCAATTGTAAGCGACCCTCCATTGGCTTTTAGTGGGACATCGAGAAAATATAAGCCACTGGACGGCGATTCATAATATGGCGCAATGCTAAGGTCGCTGTTGTCAAAGTAGAATAGATATGGGTAGAAATCATATTCGCTGTTATTCACCAATTTGATCCCATATGGCTCGTCGTCGACTACAAAGTCAACAACCCCATTTTGATACAAATTAGGGCTTATAGGTGACATTTCCTGGTTTTCATCATTGTCGAAATCGGGCTCATGGAGTCTATAAAACTCGAAATCGATACTCGACATAACCTCTGGGTTGTTGTTGGTCAGATTAAGCTTCCACAAAAAGTGTGCCATTGATTCCAGAGCTCGAGATAGGTCATGTATCTCTGGTTCAACTCCAAACAGAACACGATCCAGACCATGCTGGGTTATTTTTGGGTCGCGGTATATGAAAACGATTTTTCCATTTTCGAGGCGCAATTCGACATGTGCATCTTCGGGAGAATCAGCCAGTAGAATATTTTGGAAATCCCTTCTTCGTTGCATAAGCGAAATCCATGCATCGGCACAAATTGCCATATCTTCTTCTGGAGGAATGTATAAACGCATGTCCTCCTTGCTTCCTGCTTTGATCTGTAGCGCGAATCCAGTTCCATCGAAAGAAATACCATCGAAGCTCGAGGGTTTCAATGTAGCAGAGAACGGTGATAGTGTATCTACCTCGCAGACACCCAAGGGAGTGTGGGGGATAGATTCAGCATTTTTGAAGATAGCAAATTCTGCGTCCTGCATAATGCCATGGACTGCCCCACCCGCCAAAATTATTTTCCCTGAATCGCCTATTGTCACATCAAAGCAAAGTCGTTGAGGAGCAAGGACCATGGAATTGAATAGGGTCCTATTCTGGTTTACACCTTCGCATTGTGGGTTTTGGCTGTTTCTTCTGATTAGCCATAACTTTTTTCACATAACAGTAAATAGAGATATACCCCGGAATGACGTCCATGTGTTTAAGAATATCAGAGTACCTCAACTTGTCGGGGGAACATGTTCGCAGTAATCTCAAGAATGCACTTGAGAATAATCCATGACCGCCAATTTCTCGGCATGTTTCTGTTGAGGCGCAGGCGGCAATCAGAACATGAGACCGTAATCCCATGTGTTGAAATTGTTTTGGGGTTGTAATGCTACGTCCACCCCATATTTCATGGTCCGCCAATTGGTCTTTTGTTGTGGGAGTGAGCATCACGGAACGGACTTGGGGATCTTCACTCTGCGAGCTTCGGGTACCAGAAGCTGCATGGCAGCAATCAAACACCACGGTCTAAGCGCAGAGATGATATCAGTATATGATCTTTTTGGATTTATTGGAGAGACTGACGATATTGTCTCCCTTTGAATCCGCAATATTGGACAGTAATGCGCCAATTGTTCTATCAGGTATTGCGGGGACCTCTTTCCCAGCATCAGAACAATAGTCCTGAGGCACGAGAACTTGAATTTTTGCATTGTGGTTCTTTGTATTTGGGGGTATTTCACTTCCATGTCCAGCATAGAAAATAAGAATGGGATCGCCCTTCTGAATCC
Source organism: Psilocybe cubensis (assembly GCF_017499595.1). Classification (NCBI taxonomy): domain Eukaryota; kingdom Fungi; phylum Basidiomycota; class Agaricomycetes; order Agaricales; family Agrocybaceae; genus Psilocybe; species Psilocybe cubensis. Next base: position 2,361,020 of record NC_063008.1, on the reverse strand, counting down.
GAGAGTCACTTGCCAGACTACGAAATGCGTTCAGAATACCTGAACGTGATGCTGAACTGTTAAGAAGTGTTCGGATTTGATCTGGTGGAACTCCAAAGTGATTTTCCAGAGTGTCTTTGAAGGAAAGGGCATCCTCTACTGCAGAGCGAAGTGATCTTACATTTTGGTAGAAATTTATACCGATAAGGAGGGCGAAGAGGTGTGGACGTGGGCTAAATCAACCAATGAGAAAGTGCGCACAACAAAATCGAGAATATTGCATGTACCTCGATATTTGCTTCGGTACGCTGGATGACGATCAGCGAACGATCGCTAAGCATGAAAGGCATTACTTAGAAACTTCTACCTGTGTAGTACGCTACTTCTTTTTTGCAGTCTCCTGTGATGATGAAAGTTCGATTTGATTTTCACCAACCATTGCGACAGTTGTGTACTAGGTCTCCTTACTCGATGAAGTTATTTAATCTTGTTGTATTCGAAGTGGTGGTGGAATTCATTGATATCTTTGCTTGCGGGGCAGTCGGGGGAAAAGTTCGTGCACTAGATGATTCGGTGCAAAGTTGTAAGAACCTCAACTATGGGAACTGGCAATAAAAGAGACACCGAGTTGCAGTACAGGTGTAATGTGAGCCGTGCAGGCCTTGCGTTGTACTCGTGGGATGCCTTGCACTGCTGGCAATATGCCAAAAATAAAATATGAATTAGATACACGTTTTGTACATTTAAAACGATAGTGATAATTACAGAATCAAACACGTATCTAAATTGTTTCCAGTGTTAGTACTAATTTTGCTTGTCCGATTGAATCGATGAATTAGCAGTGCATGTTTCAATCTTGGTATGAAATGTGTTACGCATGGTTGAAAAATGGTTCATCTTGATTGTGGGTGTCCCACAACGGAATATATCCAAAAAATGGAGTAGAAATGGATTGGATTGGATTTTATCGTGTTTTTTTTTAAATTATTGAGTCACGCGTAACCACAATGTCACAAGTATCGCCTTAAAATGTACATCTTCACCAAATATGGAAGTCACTGAAGACTGTCACAGGAATCCGTAGGTCAACAATCGATGCCCTCCCTTTCTGTCTTTCTACCTCCCTCCCAACCCTGTCCTGAATGAGCTCCCTTTCCGCCCAACCAAAACGAACTTTCTTTTCGCTATTCGCTTCAACGCTACCCGAAATGAGCAAGAGGGGCTGCCCTCCGCCTCCATCCAACCTCCACCCATCCGTCAGGCTGCTAACCCGCCCCCTCCCTCTATCGCGATCGTGTTGTTATGGTCGCTCGTCACCGTTGTATCATTGTCATTGTGGGCATATGATCTCCGTCGTATTGCTTCCGCTTTAAGCTTCTCGTTCGAATCCGAGCGGCTGCGATTTTTCGGTAGCTTCCGTAGCGCTACGGTGCAAGGGTGGTACCCTTAGACTTAGTTAAATTATACCAAATCAGCAGGATTGGTAGGCAGTACAGTAGTCCTTAGTAGTTTATTTTCTTAGCGATACCAGTAATACTATGAAAAATTCATCAACAATTATTTCTACTCATGGTAAGTAGTAGTAGCAACTGCAGAAAAATTAGTTTCCAGAGTCACTGGAGTCCCGGACTTGAGCCCACTGTGTATTGCATTCGCGACGCGCTCGAAGTCAGGCTGGTCTCGTGGTCAATCAAAAGCACGTGCATCAATGTCCAAATCCATCCTTCGATTGTTTCGATTGTCAAGCCTCTAGGTTGTAGCAACTTGCACAAGTCAGTCTGTGTAATGACGGATACTCCCAGCACTCCGTCGACACCTCGTCAGTAATACTTGGCTCATAATCCTCATATATCCTGAAGCGATTTTCTCAGAAAATATCAGAAGACCAAAAGAGTTACCTCTCGATAGTGATGTTGAAGATCCACTACTAACGCCATTGGAGCTGCCGTCTGCAAGGGGTGGATTATTGGACTTTCCGAGTGAAGGTAGGTAGGTTAAATCTCTCGTGTATTGAAATCTAACAAGAATGGTGCAGAGTTCGCAGATCTCACTCCAGCACAGCTCTATGAAATGAACCAAGTAACATCTAATCTGGCCGAGGTCCTAAATCGATTTAAACTAACATCCTGTAGCAACTTCTCAATGATAGTGTCCCGACTCGTCCTCTCATTGATAGCATCTCGCCGATGGCTGCCTTGAGGTCAGAGTATGAAAATGGATCCCTTTCATTCGTGAAACAAATTGATTGGCTTAGCGACCACGGCTTTGATCGTGTTCGGAGAACCAAAGGTATGCTTTTGAACACATGTCTATCTCATTGACTGTCACTGATGAGCTATGATTTGAAATAATGAATCAGGCGACGGTGATTGCTTTTACAGATGTACATACCTCCATTTCCAGTCGTACTATGCGCTCGTTCTGATCTCACACAATGGCTTTGCAGCACTTGGCTTTGCCTATATAGAAAGCCTTATCACTAGCTCGGAGCGAGAATTTTCCGTTGCTAGTAGCCTTTCAATTCTCTCAGGAACAAGGGAAACACTGGACAGCGCTGGTATTGAGAAGCTCGTGTATGAAGATTTTTACGACGATTTCACGTCATTGATTGAAAGCATCATCAAGCCGAACTCAGATGGCCTAACTCTTGATAGCGATGGCCTCTTGAAGTCGTTCCAGACACCTGAAGGTATGCTTTGTGCATGAATCCTATTCACAACTCATGGTCTTCTATTTCAGTTTCAAACTCTGTTGTCATTTACTTAAGATTTTTGACTGTGAGCCCCTATTACCCTTGTAGTATTCTGGTAGCTGAGGTTCACGATGATCCTAGTCTGCCCAAATTCGTCTGAACCGCGAAGACTATGAAGGGTTTTTAGTACATCCAGATACCAAGGATTTAATGGACGTGGATTCTTTTTGCGCCAATGTCGTCCAAGCCATGGGTAAAGAAGCAGGTAACAGTACATTCCTCTGTTCAACAATGTACTGCATCACTGAGAAATTTATAACACCATTAAGACAATGTGGAGATACAAGCCCTATGCAGGGCCTTGCAGCTAAATGTAGACCTTGCATATCTGAACGGCGTCAGGGAGGACGGGGTAGACTTCATCAAATTTCGTTATGACTCAAGCCAGGACGCGCCTCCTCTCGTATTGCTGTATCGGTATGTTCAATCAGTTGCAACCAGACGTCTGCTTACCATGATGTACACTGACAAGTCCTGGGCATTACGACATTCTTGTCAAGAAAACGGACCAATAGTAACGCGACAACCTTACTTTAAAGTGTCCCCAATCGTGTAACAATATTGATTTCACCTCTTTCATTTCACTGTATTGACTACATCAACATACGATGAATGAATGACTCCCTTATAGCATTCCGTGTAGCGGCATGGCATCGCGTGCTCTTCAACATGTTTGTGCAATGCTCGACAGAACTAAGACAACTTGAAACGTGCAGTTTCAATTGGCCATGTTGCACGGATCGAATATTTATGGACGTTCGCCTTCCTCGCTTTCATACCTCGAGGCAACATGCTTCACTGCTGTTATCAAGTCTGCTGTCAAGAACTTTTCGGTGCTTAACCTGTAATCTGGACGTTTGATCAATTCTCAAATTCAAATTCAAGAAGTCATGTTCGTAGTACACCAGTTACTCCGGCTAATAGAGCTTGAAGATCGTAGGTTGGTGGCCCACAATTATTCTAAAAATTCCATTACTGTCTGTGGAGATTTAGTGGTATTTGATTTCCGCTTGTTTACGTTCTTCACACGACCTCGTATCCCCAAGGGCGCACATCATCAGTTCGATCATCGATGGAACTTAATGTCACTATGTGTCCTTCAGCTAACAATCTTCTAATTGGACTCTAATGGTTCACTCTTTGTGTTATGGTATTTGAACGGTTTCTTTTTAGAATCCATGAAACGACATCATTGTCGTGGTATTCATGGCGTTCATGACCATGATGTTCCTGATTACGATTGGATCCACCTTACTAATGAGGGTATTATTTTAGGGCATTGTCTTCGTGGCAGTAGTGATTGGGTCAGTCCATGGTATACATACTTTCTCGTCCTCGAATCTATGTATTGACTTATAGCCCCTATTCACCACTGGGACATTCGGCGATGAGAAGAAATGGCACTCTCAATCCAACTGTGATTCTTATAGCGGTAAAACCTCCTGGAGCATTGATTATTCAATGTACTCTGTTCATTTATACGTGGAACTACGTGGGTTAGACTCATCATTAATAGGGCATAGATTCATATAATAGCCCTGCCCGTGTCTGGTGACTACTATTCGGGCCGTGGTGTTCGCGGGTAACGATTTTATGTAGCTTCGAATCTTCATTGGAGCAAAAATCAAATCATCATGGGGCAACGAAGCGCGCTACAAGGAGTTTTGGGAGGTTCCAGATACGAAGGTTAGATTGTACGTTGGCAACTCATCTAAACTCCGATGACTTATTACCGGTTAGCCTGGCGCAAGTGTGGCGCCCCTGGCCAGCGAATCGACTCTGTGGAGTGTGTCATATAGAGAGATGATATACTCGAATTTCTGACTCTGAGATTCTATAAAGAAGTTATGGTTCATGCTATTGTGGGCGAGATTCTCAGTAGGCACTGATCGAACCCAGAAAAGAACCGCCAACCCTGGGGCATATCAAGGTATTTATTCGCTCAATACATCGCAAAAATTATTGAACTTTCCGCCTAATACAGAGTTCCAGGAACCTCCGCTCCACCTCAGCGTCGGACCGCCTTAGCAATTCAACCAAAATCCTTGCCTTTGAAATCTTTTGTTGACCGTAACACGAAGTTGAGAAAATTTAGAACGATGCTGTACATGTAAACTTGGTCGCTTAAATGCCTCCGTGCAACCTGCAACCTAATGGTTTATGCGTGGAAGTAGCAGGACTTCTGGATAACCCTTATCTTTCGTTTTTGGGAGTTCTTAAAAGAGCTTCTTATCTCACTGTTAACATTTATAGACTAGCCAATAAGCCAAATTTAAGGCCTTCCACTATATAGAGGGTTGATAAAATGCCGGACTCTCGGTCTCACAGTAGGGTCCAAGATACACGACCCCTACTATGCCCTCACTTGCAGTGGTAAATGGAAGCGCATCCGGACTCAAAGATGATACAACGCAGAGGGATGAAGCTTTACTGGCATCTCTAGGGTACAAGCAGGAGCTTAGAAGAACTTTCAAGCCCTTCGAGGTACTTCTTTGATTAATATTTGAAAGGTTTTCTAATCCACAGGGCCTTGATAGCTGTTCGGGCTCGCATTCTCAATTATAGGCCTACTACCATCCATGGCATCGGTTTTATTCTTTGCAATTCCCAACGGAGGTGGTCCAGCCATGGTCTGGGGGGTAAGTGATGGTGGTAATTATGTTTGACTCACTAATCCTAAAAATCGTCAAAAGTGGATGGTAGCTAGTCTATTTGTCGTATTGATAGGAATCGCTATTGCAGAGCTCGCATCAGCGGCGCCTACCTCTGGCGGAGTGCGTCTGCCTCATGACGTCTGCAATTTATTAATTTTGATGTCATTTGAAGTTATACTTCTGGACCCATTCCCTCTCCTCTCCCAGATGGAAGAATGTACTCTGTTGGACGGTGGGCTGTACGTGATTTAGCTTCAAGAAAATGAATTATGCTAGAGGTTGACGACTGGTTATAGACTCCAATACGTTGGGCAATATATCAGGAGTTGCTGGGATTAATTGGGGATGTTCCGTACAAATCATGGCTGCCGCTTCCATTGGATCTAACGGCACATTTACTGCGACTCCCGCACAGCTCTTGTAAGTAAATTACATTGCCAATACACATTGGGTTTTGACCGTCTATGACAGTGGCTTGTACGCAGCCATAACGGTATCCCACGCTGTTATTTGCTGCTTCGGGACAACTTTATTAGCTCGCCTACAAAATCTCTACATCGTTCTCAATATCCTGTAAGTGAAAGTAATGTGACTTCATGTGGGGATCACTCATCGTGAAATTTACGAATAGGTTATGCCTTGCAATTATTATTGGCCTGCCAGCAGCCACTCCTACTGAATTTAGAAACCCTGCAAAGACGGCGCTTTGGGATTTCTCCAATCGTACGTGTTCACGGCGGTTATTCAAATCATCAACCTAATAATTTGGGCGTGTTATAGTTCATGGTTATCCTAATGGGTTTGCGTTTATTCTCAGCTTTATGGCGCCGTTATGGACAATCGGTATGCATAAAAAATTTACAAGGGACCTGTGGTTATATGAACAATGCTTTTAGGTGGATTCGACTCCGCAGTACATATCAGCGAAGAGGCATCTAATGCTGCAATTGCAGTTCCTTGGGCAATTGTCTCTGCGATTGCAATTTCAGGCATACTCGGATGGGGTATTATCACTTCTCTTAATTTAAATTTGCTCATAGCTGACCTCCGTTAAGCTATCAATATGTCTTTGGCTTTTTGCATGGGACGTGATTTGTTGAGCCTCGTCAATAGCGATCAACCGATGGCAGCCATTTTTTTCAATAGCTTCGGTCACAAAACGACTCTCGTCATTTGGTCGTTTGTTGTGATCGTTCAATATATGATGGGTACAAGCATGGTGCGTAAAATATCTCTGTAGAGGTACCGTGAAATTGACTAACGGCCTATATAGCTTCTATCTGCGAGTCGTCAGACCTTTGCTTTCAGTCGGGACTCCGGTATGTCATTCCCTTGAGCAGGTTTACATCATCTAAACTTGGATTTCTGTAGCCCTTCCATTCTCTAAATGGCTGTATCGAGTGAATGGATATACCAAAGCTCCAGTAAATACGGTGCTTTTTGCTGCTGGATCTGCCATTGCTCTTGGATTACTCGCATTTGCAGGCTCTCAGGCAACGAACGCGTTATTTTCCTTAGGGGTAATCGCCCTATATTATGCATTTACTGTGCCAATTTGCGCTCGATTTTTGGGTAAGAATAATTTTAAACCCGGGCCCTTCTATTGCGGGATTTTGGTAAGTTACCAATGCAAACTTGATCGTCTTCAAATTATTTTTCGTCTTACTCAATTTATTTTAGAGCGTGCCAATATCCGTGACTGCTATAATTTTTATGACCTTTATGATCATCGTTTTCTTGTTCCCAACTACACCGCAAACGAACGTGGGGGAAATGAACTATGCGGTTGCTTTCTTTGGGGGAGTAATGGTTCTATGTCTGATCTATTACTACTTCCCTGTTTTTGGAGGCATAAATTGGTTTACCGGTCCCAGAGCTAATGTTGGATCTCTGCCGGACTCTGGGAGCACTGGGTCCTTTGACGAAGAAAAGAAGGGTGGGACCATGCAGACTGTTGAAGTAATTAATTCATAAACCTGACCGATTGGAACCTATTCATTTACGTTAAATGGCTCATGTATCGCAAATAAACTACACAAGTAGTACTTCGTGGAGTTTGTGTTTAAATATCCAGAAGTAGCTCCATGATCAAAGGTAGAAATTAATTGTTTCGATTTGAAACCTGGATGAAGTTGAGCAACTTTGCGTGTCTAACCTGATACCCAAGTTGCATGCTACACACGTGTGGGTTAATTTTTGGAAGTGAAGCGTGTTCAAATCTGTTACACCCGGCAAATCTCTGCAGGAAATTCATAGGTTGCGCTGGGGTCAGCCGCTTGAAACGCCGTCGAGCTCTTGGCCAGCGCTCAACGCCCACTGAGAAGCTTCGATTGCAGTACATTGCAATCCTCGAAAATGAGCGCGCCATTTCATAGCTCAAGAGTAGCTTGATTAGGTCAAGGATTTGACAGTCTATCCTGATACGCGCTTCTGAGATCTGGTTAATTGGTACTCTCCGTGTCAAGCAACGAACTTGGGCAAATCTTTCGGCCAATGCCGATGAGTTGACCTATATATAGATCAATCACGTGATCTTGGATGTTTGCTGACATCGATCTTCTCACCACCTCCATCCGTTGAAACCAACTTAGTTGTGCACCACATGCACACCCACATGCGTGCCTCATATCTTGACTCGCCTGTGAGCACTGCTAAGAATCTTTTCAAAGTTTGAGAATCCACATCCTGAACAGAAAACTCCGGATATTCATATCACTAGCTACTGTTCACGCCGACGATGGGGCCTAGGAACAGGGGTTTGGTGGTGTCTGCTCAGTGCTCTTGACATTATCTCTGGCATATAACTTCCTATCAATTTCTATATCGTCGCTACCTTGGTATCCCCTTTTTCTTTAACCGCCCCTACCGTCCTGAAGGCCGGGGCTCTGGTTTTTCCGCCTGTCAATGTCTGGCGAGTATTCTCATTCTCAGACGTCAATAGGTGGCCCCGAGGTACGTCTTTATGTATATTTAAAGCACTTGTGGGATATAATTGGCTCCATGGTGCTTATCTGCAACAGCTCACGAACTCCGTTGGTATCAATCAATCTACAGGTGGGAATAGCTAGTTTGAACCTCCATTGGAGTAAACTTGACTTGGTTCCACGCCATCGCATTCGGATACACCGCACGTTCTTGTACCTCTACTTCCACCATGGCGGATGGCTTTGTTTCTGGAACGACGAAGCGCATGTCTAGAAAAGAAGAAATCAGGCAGAAGGACGAAGCACTTTTGGCGACGCTGGGGTACAAGCAGGAGTTCAAAAGGGCTTTCAAACCGCTAGAGGTAATTGTTGAAATGGTGGTCATACGAGGTTCGAATCATGCTGATAATAATTATTTTCTGCGAACTGCGAAATAGGTTTTCGGAATTGCATTCTCGATTATTGGGCTCCTGCCGTCTATAGCGTCAGTGTTATTCTATGCGATACCTAACGGAGGGGGACCAGCAATGGTCTGGGGGGTAAGTGTGTCTGAAGTATCTGCGATCCATAAAGGAGTGGAATGTAAACCATTGTCAATTTTTAGTGGCTGGTGGCTAGCATATTCATTCTATTCGTGGGCATATCTATGGCGGAGCTAGCGTCAGCAGCTCCAACCTCTGGTGGGGTGAGCTCACTCCATTTATCTAAAATTTCCCAAACTTAGCGCTGAATGACTTCATTTCCACTTTCTTACAATATTTCATCTTTTGGATCATCTCGAATACGAAAGCTATACTTTTGGACTTACTCTCTGTCATCTCCACGGTGGAGGAATATTTTGTGTTGGTCGGTTGGATGTGCGTGGTTTTTGCCTGCTCGTCAAGATAGGCGTTTACCTTTTAAACAAATGTTGATCATCGTTATATTTTATAATAGATGCCAATACGATAGGATCTATCGCATCTGTTGCATCAATTGATTGGGGTTGTGCAGTGCAGGTTATGGCGGCGGCAACAATTGGGTCAGGGGGGACGTTCACTCCAACATCGGCACAACTCTTGTGAGCAATTTCGTTCATATACTGGGCTGGTATGTCGTTTACAGCGTTGTTGGAATGCTTGATATAGTGGTGTCTATGCTGCCATTGTGCTTTCTCATGCTGTCATATGCTGCCTCGGAACAGCCGTGTTGGCTCGACTTCAGACGGTTTATGTTGTTCTTAATGTTTTGTGAGTGACCTTTGCGAGATTTTACTGGATTTTCTGATACGAGGGTCTCCTAGGTTATGTCTCGCCATCATCGTTGCACTTCCTGCTTCTACCCCTCATGAATTCAAAAACTCGGCGAAGTTCGCTCTGGGTGATTTCTTTAACAGTATGTAAATGTATATCATGTTCCACTTTCAGATACTCACAATCGTCGCCGTCTTCTAGGTAACGGATGGCCAGATGGCTACGCTTTTATCCTAAGCTTCCTAGCTCCTTTGTGGACTATCTGTTCCTTTGACTCCAGTGTGCATATCAGCGAAGAAGCATCTAACGCCGCTACTGCTGTTCCGTGGGCGATAGTTAATGCAATTGGAATTGCGGGTGTCTTGGGATGGGGTAAGTTTATAATGGTAAAGTTTATTTTTTGATAAGTCTAATAAAGTTACATAGCCATTAATATGTCGTTGGCGTTCTGCATGGGGTCTGATTTGGAGTCTCTCATCGATAGCGACCAACCTATGGCACAAATATTCTTCAATAGCTTTGGAGAGAAACCCACTCTTGCAATTTGGTCTCTCGTTGTCATCGTGCAGTATATGATGGGCTCCAGCATGGTACGTGATATTCAATTCGACATCGTGCTAATTTAATGCGGGCTTTAGCTATTGGCTGCGAGCCGTCAGACATTTGCTTTCAGCCGCGATTCAGGTTGGCATCTTCCAAGTTCCGATTTTGTGCTTCCGTTCATCTAACAACTTCTCCAGCACTTCCGTTTTCTGGATGGTTATATAGAATGAATAGCTTCACCAAGACTCCTGTCAACACTGTGTGGTACGATGCCATATTGTCTCTTGCCCTAGGTCTCCTCGTATTTGCAGGTGACCAAGCTATCAATGCTGTATTCGCTTTATCCGTGGTTGGCCTTTATTATGCCTATGCAGTTCCTATCGCTGCTCGGTTCATATTTGAAAATAACTTCAAACCCGGTCCCTTCTATTGCGGCGTTCTGGTGGGTCCGAATAGGTTGCCCCAAAGTTTTCGGATCTAATTCGTACATGTTGGCAGAGTCTCCCCATAGCCATTATCGCCGTGGTGTTCATGACGTTCATGAGCGTTGTGTTCCTATTTCCCACTACACCTACGACGAGTGTAGAGGACATGAATTACACTGTGGCGGTCTTTGGAGGTGTGATGGTGCTTTCGTTGGTGTATTACTATTTCCCTGTGGTGGGCGGTGTTCACTGGTTTACGGGGCCTGTGGCAAACATCGAAGTGCCGTCATCAGACTCTGCGAGCGGGTCCTTCAGCGGGGATAACTTCGAGAAGAAGGGTAATGCCCGTGTCGATACCGTTAATGCATGAGCCATTGGCTAGATCGTCTGTATCTACTACTTACATTAATGAAATCAATTATGGGGAAAGGGTGTGACCGCGCGGTGGTATAAGTGTGACAGCTCGGTAATTCGCTTCTTCTCCTCTTACAACCACCATCCTCCGTACACATATCTCATGGCTTCCAGTCCTATACTCTATCGCCAGTATCAAGGCGAGTCGGATCTACCACATATCATGGCCTTGGTACAGAGCGAGCTCAGCGAGCCCTACGTCATATACACATTCCGCTATTTCTTGCATCAGTGGTAAGCTCTTCGCGTCGTGTGATCACTTTCAATTGGTAATTCTGACCCGATTATCGCGTCGGTAGGCCTCATCTTTCATATCTGGTATGTATTTCCTATGTTATACGCTATACCTCTAGGTTATTCACCTTTTCTTCATAGGCATACCCAGCCGATTCCGTCGACGCCGCGCCGGTAGGAGTCATTGTGTGCAAGCAGAGTATCCACAACGATCTTGCAAACAGAGGATACATCGCAATGCTCAGTGTTGATAAGAAGTGGAGGAAACGTGGTATAGGTTAGTATACGCTTCCCCCCTCTTCTTCGTCCTCACAGGAAATCTTAGATTATGGGAAAACCACCTTTGGTGCGGACTCTACTTTTTTTTTTCTCTCTCCCTTTGGGTGTTCCTTTGGGATATTCTAGCTAGCTCGCTCGTTCAAAGTTCAATTCAAGCAATGAAGCAGGATGGTGTCGATGAGGTTAGTAATCCTGTTCCTTTTGAACATCCATTTATTCGTTCTTCCGTTTCATTTGCGTCGCGCCAACTTTTCGTTTCGTATCTTGCCGTGCCACGTCCAATCGTACTTATTCATATGTTTTCCCTGCTTCTTCACCCACGTTCCCTCTTTTGTCACTCCTCTATCCATTTCATACAGGTCGTTCTCGAAACTGAATACGACAACTTCGCCGCACTCTCGCTCTACGAATCCCTGGGGTTCATCCGCGAAAAACGGCTGTACCGGTTTTATCTAAATGGGAAGGACGCGTTCCGGCTGGTGCTTGCCGTCATGCCGCAACCGATTGACGATGGGGGCGAGAACACTCCGCCTGCAGAATCATCCTTGAGTAAGAGATATGCCAACAGGCGGCGGGAGGCATCCTATCGTGCCATATGTGTCTCGCCCTATTCTGACGATGAGGACGAGGTGTCCTCTCGTTAAGTCGGCTGTTGGATTGAATTGGGATATTGGTATGGGTGACGACTAACTCGGGTTTGGTTATCAGATGACGTCTTGGCCGCCCCAGACACAACCTCGGTCCTCAATACCCCTTCCACTTCTTAACCTCCGCTTCTCACCCTACTTCGTCCCAGTGTTCCGGCACTACTACCTGGACTAATCTTGTATTTTTCCTGACTTCCTTTCTTTTTTTGCTTTTTGTTGTAATACCTCTTTCGATTTTCCTCCCCCTCTCTGCTTCACACTATCATAACTTAGTCGCTGTACTGCTGTGTATGTAACCTAGTTGTTTACTATCGCTATCACTGTCACCACTCTCCAGAACTTATCGCGGCGTGTATATATGTACCGTGACATGTGCTCCTCTATCTAACTGCGTCATACTGCATCCGAATTTCATTTCCGACGCTCCAGTTAATGCGAAAAGGCAAGAGAAATAACAGCATTTTTGTGTGCAGACTCGCCAATACTAGTAGCTTCAATACATGCGTGATTGTTCAATACGGAACTGAAAGTGGCCTGTCAGGAACATCCATGAAAAATCGAAACCATCTACTTAAAGTCCAATTCAATTGAGTGCTACAATTGCTTGCGGTAGAAAGATTCCCAAGGTTGATTCCTAATGTTTAATTATACTGAAGTTTAGGAGGGTTTTCCGTTCTGCTTTTCGAGCTAGTACGAAGAAAGAGTCAGCAGGTCTATCTTGGACTCCAATCATGGAAGCGTTCATGATTATAGGCGTGCATAATCACTGATACTATGAAGCGAGATTTCTTGCTCCTCTCCTTGTCACGGTTCCAATTTCGACTTCTAGTCCAGTGCCCCCATGATTGACTGGTAACATTGCTGAAGCTAAGCTCCAGTAGGGGAAGAAAGGAGCTAAAAAATAGCCAAATCAATGGATCAAATCCTGATGCATAGATGGGGAGTGTCCCATACCACGATCTGAAGCATGGCTTAAGAAACAAAAGACCACTAAGCATTATGGACGGACAAATATTTCCTACTGGCGTACAATTGGCATGCCTCCATAGATATTCCCATCGCTCCGAACGGAATTAATCTCTGTCAGATTATCACTGTATCTGGGCTTCTCATTTCCGGGTTCACAAAACTACGACTCAGTGGAAGGTGATGAGCCTTCATAAAGTCAACGAGTTTCTTTTTTGAATGGCGCGTTGCCGACGGCTCGAATGATTCATTTACATAGAGTTTGATCTCAGCTTCAATGTCCGCTGAGAACCATAACCACAAATCGTTCGCACTCAGGAGCTCATTGTCGTTGAATAACTACCGCTCTGTCGCTTCCTGCTCTCTCTCACAACACCGCCTAATGCTGCACCACACTTATGGAAGAAGCTGTTATTTCTCAGAACTTATCCATGCAGCACACTGTGCATTTTGAAGCACACGGATAAACCACATTGCCCCGCCCTTGTGGTAGCAGTTGGAACGCGAAGCATGCAACGAAACAAATTACTTACATAACAAGGCTACCATCATGAGGAATGTATCAAACCTGTGTACAGCTTGTAAACAGTTGGTTTTCAGACCGAGAGTTAGTGGCTTCGGGTCGCATGCTGTGCTCTTTGGAAACGGCTTCAATTTCATGCTCAAAGCAACGTGGTAGAAACATCTTTACATCTACCCTTGCATATTGCTCAATTCTAATCTTAGCAGGTACTGTCCGGGAGTCCCGGTTTTCATTGACATCTCTCGAAACAGCCTCACCGTTGGCTTGCTTTGTTTGGACAAGTGGTGGCCATCCGCTATATAACCGGCTACATGGGACCACCGCGTGTGTTCAAGACCGACGTTTTTTTTTGAAACATTACCAGTAGGCTATTCGATCCTTACTCTAAGGAATTATTCCGTTTTAATCTACTGTTCTAGATGTCTGATTCGGTTCAAGATGTTGGAAGAACATTGACTGGAGGTATTCAAGACGTTGCAGGACTGTTACCTCTCCTCGGAACTGAGCAATGCGAGCACCACGTCGGATCAGCCCTTGCGGGAGGGTATCTCTACGCGGCAGGAGCACCATTATCGATCTTTGGGAGTCTTGGCATCGTCAAAGCCGGAATATCTACCCTTGTATCCAGTATATCCATCCCAAAATTTTCGATCTCTTTGCCCATGTTGCGTGTCAAGTTCTCGCCAGAGCTATGGTTAGGGTCTAGGATGCTTAATAATGCCGGTTTTAAACCCGTGGGCGATGTCGCAAATCTCATTGCAATGGACGGAGGACGCTACCAGGCGGAGACACGGATCATCGATATACTCCAAGAAAAGCAGCTCAAAAACGCGGAAAAGCTGATGGTCGCCTGGAAATCACAAATTTGGAACATTTGGCTTCTTTTGTTTTCTTTTTGTGCTGCCATTTTAGGGGTTACACCGTACATTGCTCTAATCGTGCGAGATAGTCAACCATCGCTAATACGCACGCCATGGATCTTCCCGTTACTGCGGACAATTGGCAGCTCTGTGGCGGCTGTTTGTTGCCAGTTTCTTATGCAAGCTCGTGTCATATCTCTTATGAAGAATCGTATCATTTTCATCGCAATGCACCGCGTTCTCGTTAATGAACTCAAGATGAACCACAGTTATGCCGAACAGATCCTTGCCAAAGATGAAAACCTGATGTGGGATCTGACCCTTCCTGCCGAGCAAAGTCTATGGAGGCTTGAGCTGTTCCTCAATAATCCATTGAATTGCCCTTCAGAGTCATCGGATGAAGGCAAACGAACAAATCTAGACGAATCATGCCCAGACCCAGTAGAACCGAAGTTGAAATGTCCCGAAGAAACAGCAAGCTGTAGTTTAGGACTAGAAGAGCCGCCTAAATCAGAGAATCCAAACGATGGCTTATACTGCGACTCGACATTATTTCCGCAGGATATGTACTATGAGCCAAAAGGTCAACCGCACCCGGACGGTCTCGCGTTTGTGTCAAGTCCAATTAACGAGATTCCAGACCAATCAGCAAACATTCCCATGGAACCGTCAAAGCATGTGTCCATCGGAATGCAGTCTCCTTCTTTTTCCAACCTGGGACATTTGAAAGAACATTTAACAGCGTTACGCAACAAACACTTTCCTACTGCCGCTTTGGATCGTATATTTTTTCTGATCTCTTGGATCGTCCTATGTATATCCCTGCCGGCTACGGTGGTAGGGTATGTCGGCTGCTTCACGCTTGTCAGCAATAGTCAAGATAACGGCCCGCTTATATGGCTTGGACTGGAGGCTGCGCTATCTGTTATCCGAATTCTTGTTTGGGCATGGAATCCAACCTGGGACGAAGACACGGGCGTCATGGTAAACCTGGACCTGACTGAGGGACACCCGATGGTCACTACTGAAAACAGCGTCGAGGTTATAGAGTCTCAGGGGATCAAAAAAACCTTGCCATTGATGCCTGAACGACAGTTTTTGGAATGGATTTTACCTTACACTGGACCTGTTGAGAGATTCAACAGTCTGGCTAATCTTTCCTTGTACTTTACACTCACTGCGGCCTCTCGACCCATTCAACAGCAGCGGCTGTATATGACTGCGTTTGACTCTAACAAAAGGATTGCCATCACGCTACTTGCGAAAGATGGTGTGATCAACTACATCGATGTTACTGTAGCTTACAGTGATATCGCCAACGAAATGGAGGCTACTACCGATGCCAATGCGGAACACTATAAAAGTCATGCATGGCGATCCAACGACCCCTTACTTTTTGATATGCTTGAAGAATATTACAAGTCCTTGGTACATGCTCTCAACCAGACCGGCACCAACCAGACAGGTAATGTCATTGTAACAAATAATTTCGATTGGAAGTATTTCTCATTTTGCTTATAGCGACTCTTCTATGGAACTGGACACTTCTCCCAGGTGGCGTTGAATTAGCGAAGGGAAGCTCGAATCAGATTATGTATCCTCTGAGTGAGCGCGACCAGCTGTATCTCGACCGAGGGTACGAGCATTCTCTCAAATCTGAGCTGATCGACAATTTGGGCCACTCGATTGTTAAGAATATGAAGCAACTGCATATGGAAGCCTGGGATTATTTCCCTCACCATCAGTGGAAATTGGACAGCGAAAAAATTACGTGGGAGGGTACGGAGTGGGATTTGCAGAGGGCATGGGAGTGTTTGAAACGCGAATTGGCTGTGCTTAAAGCATCAGTCAAGTTAGAGGAGGTCCTCAGGGGCAAGATGGTCGCTTTTTGTGCCCAGCAGGAGCAAGAACATTTGAGGGAGTGGGCTTTGACACAGTTTACGATAGGGCGCCGGAAGCGGTTGGAGAGAGAGAGAGACCAGGCGCGCGAGAGGATGAACAGAGAGATGAACAGCGCTGAGGGACTTGCTGAAGAATATGGACGGCCGTGGAATCAACAGGGAATTTTCAATCCTCAAGGAGCTTGGAGTCATGGTATGATACTAATGGAGGGGGAGTGGCGAGACGCTCTCCAGGAAGACGGACAAAAACCATCGGGAATCGCTGACCTAAAAGCCTATCTGGAAAGGGCGTCTGATGGATGGCCCTTTCTTTTCTCGGATAGTCATCAAACACGGTTTCGTTTTGTTAAGGAGGTCAGGCAGCGATTGAAGCAGCTCAATTGTGATTCCCACCGCAACAATGAACGACTTGTCATTGATGAAAAAATCGAACGAATCAGGCATACTGTCTACTCTTCAGACCTTCAAAACGTCTACCAATACCCCATCGCCTATAACTCCACGTGCGGTAGGTTTGCGGATCTCCATGGTACAACGTCTCTGGAGCTTGCGAAGCTGTATGCGTCTACTGTGTACGGTGTACAAGGTTGCAATAACGAAATCATTCTTGAAGTCATCAAAAATAAAACCGCTCGCTCTGTGACAGGTGTTCCACTAGAACTGGTCGATTCAATACCCGAAAATGAGCATCTTCTTTATATCAGTGGCCCTGATGGATGCAAAATCGAACAGCCGGCGTTTATTCAACGCAATCGCGATCGATGGTGGGATCTCCAAACAGGCAATTCTTTTATGTTTTTCCATACCCCTGAAGGCCCATGGCAAGCTTCCCTTCGTGATTTTACAATCTCTGAAACGTTGGCGCAGATATTTGTATATATCACAACCGCGTCCAGCATCAAGATTCGCTTGTTGCATTGTGGGGAACTTCTTGCAAACGCCTCCGAAGTTTATGTGCGGCATAATGGCGAAAAGCTTATTTCTATACCCCTGGACGACCTTACAGAAGAATTAGTATCGGAGAGCTTTGAATTGGGACGGTTCGAACCAGGAAGGTATCAGATGGAATTGGTGGCTAAATCTCATGGAAGCTATGTCCTTCAGAACCTTTTCATCGACTTTATTGATGAGGAAGTGCCTGTCCTGGACGAGTCGGGATCTGTATCATAGATAATGAATAAATTATTAGCATGGGTTGTTTGGAGATGCAATGAAAATTATTAATGACGGATGGAGTAAATTTCTTGCCGATTTTGTCGAGAGAACGTTTAAATTCATGTGGGTCATTTTCTTTCATTCATTGGATGTCTTGGGCGCTTAAATCCACTACATTACGATCGAGCCTTGGCGCCCGAGCGTAAATGAATTGGACGGAATCTGCGAGTATTGTAGCTGATAAAGTAAAGACTAAGAAGGAGAATCTACTAGAATATTTCGTTGAGAATAATACTCCAAGAATAGTCCTAAACTTCGGAAATCATGAGGCGTATTTTCTTACCTAGCTTGAACCGGCAAACAAACGCGACTCAATCGCGCTTCTACACTCTGCCCCTGCGTAAGCGATGCGGGGTAATTGACCTCAATATCGATCGAGGTACGTGGCCTCCCCCACATGCACGCTACGGAACAGTCGTCATGATCTGAGCATTTGTTTCCATTTATGTCCAAGCGGGAGTCGATCATCCGGTAAGTTCTAGAAATGACGGCGATGTGCTGCAAGGTTGTACAGTCCGCTCAGGAGTCAGTCATTGACCGTGTCGACTGTAGATGATGACCGTTAATTACTGATTGTGATGGCCCAGATGTACGTACATACTTGCTTGATAACGAAACGAAATTTCGAGCGAATTGCTACAAAACGATTGAGGTCATGAAAACTTTAGTGAAATCGGGTGCTTTCTGACCTAGAGAGGTACCAGAATATGAAGGGGTATCCATAAGCCTATTCCAACGTCAAATGCGACAGTAAAACGTAGAGCAACATAGCCTTGCCACGTCTCTCGGCGTAATGATGGAGAGGGTTCAAGAGAGGGGAAGCACGTGATCTGGCCACGTCTAAGTGACACGTCATGTCGCCCGGAAGTCAAATAAATACGGCGTCGTCCCAATTTCCTGCTTTTCTGTAAAACTACTACCACCACCATCATGACCCGCCTAGCCCGTCATCCGACGCGCACTCAGTCCAGGCATCTCTTTTCTACTCTCTCTGTCGCCTTCTTCGCCCTTGTCGCCCTCGTATGTCTGTCTCCAGTAGCAGTCAACGCTGAGGAGTCTCACCCAGAGTATGGAACTGTGATTGGTATTGGTAAGTCTTTATACTCTGCACTGGATACTTAGCCGGACCCTAATGATTATCTGTTATAGATTTGGGAACAACGTATGCATTTAATTCTGCCAAATTCTACGAGTTTGCTTTGCTGACCGCGATGTGCTGGCACTTAGTTATTCATGTGTTGGGTACGTGTCTTCTTCAGAATTGCCGAAATCCACTTGTTAATCATCTCAATACAGTGTTCAACGAGGGGGTGTCGTTGAAATCATCGCCAACGACCAGGGTCATCGTATTACGCCTTCATGGGTCAGCTTCACTGATGAGGAACGCCTGTGAGTAGATTTCTTCGTCTAATATTCTTTATTTGCCAGTTGACACGTTCTGTTCAGTGTCGGTGACAGCGCTAAAAACGCCTTCCACTCCAACCCCGAAAACACTGTCTTTGACGCAAAACGACTTATTGGCCGCAAGATGGACGACCCTGATATTATCCGCGACATTAAGCACTGGCCTTTCAGAGTACAGGAAAAGAATGGCAAACCCGCTATCACTGTCAAGCACAAGGGCGAGGACCGTCACTTCGTAAGTGTTCGATATTTCTATGTCAAAAAACCTGTTTTTGACTTAATTTTGTCTTTTACAGACTCCTGAGGAAATTAGCGCCATGGTTCTTGGAAAGATGAAGGAAACCGCTGAGGCTTACCTTGGACACAAGGTCACCCACGCCGTTGTCACCGTCCCAGCTTGTAAGTTTACAATTCTATCATTTTCTTCCCGTGTTTGACGCTTTTTCCTCTCTTTTACAGACTTCAATGACGCTCAGCGCCAGGCCACCAAGGATGCCGGAACAATCGCCGGTCTCCAGGTTCTCCGTATCATCAACGAGCCCACTGCCGCCGCTATCGCCTACGGTCTCAACAAGAAGGGTGGTGAATCACAGATCATCGTCTACGATCTCGGAGGTGGAACTTTCGATGTCTCCCTTCTCTCCATCGACGAGGGTGTCTTCGAAGTTCTCGCCACCGCTGGAGATACCCATCTCGGAGGAGAAGATTTCGATAACCGTGTCATCGAGTACCTCACCAAGTCCTACAAGAAGAAGACCGGTACCGACGTTTCTAAGAACCTCCGCGCTCTCGGTAAACTCAAGCGTGAAGTCGAGAAGGCCAAGCGTACTCTTTCCAGCCAACAGAGCACTCGCATTGAAATCGAGAGCTTCGAAGACGGAAACGACTTCTCGGAGACCCTCACCCGCGCCAAGTTCGAAGAACTCAACATGGACCTCTTCAGGAAGACCATGAAACCTGTCGAGCAGGTTCTCAAGGACGCCAACGTCAAGAAGGAGGATATCGATGAGGTCGTCCTTGTTGGTGGTTCCACCCGTATTCCCAAGGTTCAACAGCTCCTCAAGGAGTACTTCGGTGGAAAGGAGCCTTCCAAGGGAATCAACCCCGATGAGGCTGTCGCTTACGGTGCCGCTGTCCAGGGAGGTATCCTTTCTGGCGCTGAGGGAACCGCTGATGTCGTCCTCGTCGATGTCTGCCCCCTTACTCTCGGTATTGAGACCACCGGTGGAGTCTTCACCAAGCTCATCCCCCGTAACACTGTCATCCCCACCAGGAAGTCCCAGATGTGTGTATACTTTTTCTTCACCTCTTTCATCATTGTCTGACTTTTTTTTCCTTTTCAGCTTCTCGACTGCCGCTGACAACCAGCCCACCGTCCTCATCCAAGTCTTCGAGGGTGAACGTTCGCTGACCAAGGACAACAACCACCTCGGCAAGTTCGAGCTCACTGGCATTCCCCCTGCTCCTCGTGGCGTTCCCCAGATCGAAGTCACCTTCGAGATCGACGCCAACGGTATCATGAAGGTCGCCGCTGCCGATAAGGGCACTGGCAAGTCTGAGTCTATCACCATCACCAACGAGAAGGGCCGTCTCTCTCAAGAGGAGATTGACCGCATGGTTGCCGACGCTGAGAAGTTCGCCGCTGAGGACGAGGCCCAGCGCAAACGCATCGAGTCCCTCAACTCCCTTTCTTCCTTCGTCTACGGACTCAAGACTCAGCTGGGTGACCAGGAAGGTCTCGGTGGTAAGCTCTCGGACGAGGACAAGAAGACCATCCTTGCCACCGTCAAGGACACCACTGACTGGATCGACGAGAACGGCTCGAGTGCGAGCACTGAGGATCTGGAGGAGAAGCTTGCTGAGGTACAGGGTGTTGTCAACCCCATTACCTCCAAGCTCTACTCTGGAGGAGCCGGCGCCCCTGGAGGCGACGATGACGACGACATTCTCCGGGACCACGACGAACTTTAATTGGTTTTGTCCCGTTCCTTGTACCTTATAACCAACCACCTTACCCACCACGACCCTACGCACATTACCGCTCCCCCTCACCTGTTTTTATTGGTTATATTCTAGACGGATTACCCTAGAGCTGCACAAGCACCCCATCCACCGCGCTGGCTTTTGGCTGGCTGGTTTGTTTTGGATGTGCTGTATATTTCTTTGGAAAACGTCGTGAACAAAAAAGAGTGATACGATACGAGGTAGATTAGTAGTAGTTGGAGGCGTAACATACTTAATTTAAATCCACACGAACACGCATAGCATTCATACCCCTCATGATTCGTCTTGCTGAAAGTTTTGACCCTCTTCACCCTCAAAATTCCGATTGTGTAAAGAATCAATGTGTACTTGCGTTTGGATGGCAGGGCTTTGGTCATGGTTAAAAATAAATACCGCGGCGCTAGGGACAGATGGCTTCATGCCTTACTTTACTGAGTACTCACACAACTACTTATCACGGGTATGTAAGGAAGCGTAGCAGCGCAAGTTGGTATCTGAATTTGGTTTACGCATTGTTCACAGCACCTCTTCCAGGACTGAAACAGGAGAAGCAGGACTTCGAGTCATCCGACTGTGGAGCAAATATTTTTTCGACCGACTCTACTCAAGCCCTACTTGTTTAATTTTTCTAACAGTGTATAATGCAGTTTCGCTTTCAGCATGGTGTTGCCGACGACGAATGACACCGGCCAGGTGGCGAGTGGAGGTCGAGTCAGATTGCTGCGCGCGACATTGCCCGTCTACCGAGAAACCAATGCTTTTGTCCATTCAATTTGTGTCTGAGTCACTACTTTGGTATGGGTATAAATACTGCATCACTTCCCCTTCGAGTCCTGGCACATCCCGCAGAATTTTCTTACTATCCCTCGTTATTAATAGCAAACCGTATCAGCACCTTTGACTAGCAATGGCCCCTACACTGAACATACCAGACTCTTTGCTTCGCCTTGCGCCTGAGATCATACTGGCTATAGGTAACGAGGTATGTTTTATATCAACTCGATTCAACGATATCCGCTGATTGAGTGTCCAGCTCGGCTTGCCTGACATCAAGCGTTTTCGCCTGTCGTGCAAGGCTGTGGCGGCAATCTTGCACCATGAGGTGTTCCGGACGGTCCATCTCGAGGTCTGCAAGGAGAACATGGTGAAGGGCGTTCGCAAGATCGAGGCACTGGCAGCGGGAAAACATCCTGCGTGTGCTGCTGCGCGAGTGCTCTCGATTGGCATGCTCGCTCCAGCGGCTTCGCGTGCCGTTTTGGCGTCGACGATTTGGTCGCCGTCACCGTACCCTGAGGAGACCTCTGAAGCGGCTGATGCGAGGAAGAGGTTGGCAGCTCATTTATTCGATGCTATTACTTCTTTGAGGGGGGTTAACAGTGTTATGTGGGTGTCCTTCCAATTAGCTCGTTTGGTCTCTATAAAGCTAACTCTGACTCTTGAAGATGGGAAGAGCACGAGCACGACTGTTACCCAGCTTCTCGGATTGCCATGAACGCCATCAAGGAGCTGCCCAGTCTGCGCAGTGTTCGGTTTCGGTTCGAATCTTGGCCGCAAATACCACTGGAGCTGGACTGTCTGAACGACCTCACAGAGATAAGCATAAAGACGGGAGTAGCTTTTCCTCCCTATGCAGAACTAATTTTTGACAACGTTGCTAAAGCCATCGCTCAGAATCCGAACCTCCGCTCGATTGATATTTGCAATACTGGCATTGACCATCTCCACGCATATAATAGTCTTCATAATCTGTTCAGGCTTTATCCTAGGACTGCACCCCCTCTTGGTCTGGTTAACCTGAAGTTAAAGTCTGTCAATCTGTGCTTGGACGACGCAGTTGTCATGCGACACTTGATTAGCCTTAAATCTATCAGTTTGGAGGACATACATCCTCATCCGAGTCATACATCACTGTTCTATACCTCTCTTCCTAGCGATGTGTGGCGAGTGCTAGATTCTAATGGAATCCATCTGGAAGAAATCACCTTGGACGAGGCACCTCCTTCGTTCATAGACTACCTCTCATCTTACTCGGGACTGAAAAGGCTTCGTTTCATCGACAATCCGTGTAAACCTGCTGATGGCACGGCTGATTTGTTCTTTGAGAAAGCACTCCTAGGCCACGCTCAGTCGCTGGAATGTCTCGAGATTGTACCTCCTTACCCCGAAGGCCGTTGGTGTTTCAGCGGCTCTAATTCTGGCAGGTTTTCGATCTTTTCGAAGCTCAAACATCTAGCTGTCAATTTCCAGTTGTCTGATCTGCAGGACTTTGATCATGTGGGAGAAAAAAGGTCGTCGTCTCCTCTTGACCCCTTTGTGAGTAAAATAAACACTTTAAATCATTTTACGCGATCTGATAGCACACCATAGAAACTTCTTATGGATATTATAGTGTCTTGTATGCCGGACATCAAGTCTGTGCACATCGTTTCCACTAGCATTCATGCCGATTCATCGCACATTAGATGTTTGCCTGAATTAGCTCGACCCACAACTGCACTCTCCAGGTGTTTCTACGAAAAGCTGAGGAGGCGTGTGGAGTGTTACTTGGCACCGGCGTCGTGCCAACGTCTTCCTCCTTTGACAGTCGAGGTTATTTCATGCGAAAAGATGATTTACATGCCCAGGATTCGTCTATTTCGTGAAGATGACGCTGATCGCCAGGTATTGGGATTGCTGGGGTACACATATGTAACTCCTACGTCTACGCTTTCACTTCCAATAGCTGTTAGTAGTGCTTGATTGATTCTTGTGATTGATATTGTGTATAGGACGGATACTGAATTATGATTTTAGAAGCATATTCATAAGTAAGTCGCCTTATTGTGACTGGTTTATTGTGGAACAATAGATGAATAGGTAGTTCCAGCGTATTCTTTGTACCTTCCTTTTGATCACCCCTTTTGAATCCATCTAAACCTCTACCAGAGGGTCTGTAGGATTGATTAAAGCAACTTATATACATCAATGGGATGACTACGTTGCTTCAGAGTACAATCATGTCTGTCAAATATCGAGATTTGACGTTTGGAAGTGTAACGAAACCTGGCATGGGCGCGATATTATACCACCATCTGCTGTTTTCTGCAGATTGAGTACCAGGCGCGTCATCATGATGATTGATATGCTGGGTAGCATAATTTCAGCATCTAATCTGGAACACATTTGGAAAGTGAGTGTGAATAATTCTTACTTGCAGGTTAACCTTGCCAAGCACCCGCGGAGGAATGGCTTGATTGCCTAAATTTGAGCTTTAAAATATGAAGGAGAACCAAGGACGTACCTGAGGAAGCTGCGTTGACAGTGAATTAATTAGCTAGTAACGGACGAGATCATGAAAGTGAATAGCTTACAAAGTAAGTAGCAGTGTTTGCCAGATTGAACATTATCACCACTCTGCAGAATTAAATAAAATAAAGTGCATTTGCTAGAACAAGGATGCTCACAGGTAATATAAGACACCTTCAGAGGACTAAGCTTTGGTTCTCAAGTTCAAGAACTGAGGGTTATTCACGCACCGTCTCTGAGAATTAGAAATCGTATTGACGAGCGCCTGCCTATCCCGAGTCCAGGTAAACGGTGCGGCCTATCTTTGACAATCTTGTAGAGAATCAATCCAAAGAGGATGGATTCATACAGAATCAAAAATCCCCATGACGCCGCCAACTCTGCCCTCAGGACAATACATGAGTAACATACTTCACAAGCTGCAGACAGGGCATGCTTGGACACAACTCGAAACTCACTCATTGATCTGTTTTGGATGGCGTTGCGTGACCGCACAATGCGATACAATCAGACGAATATGTCCATTGTAGATAAATGATAGCATACATTTCATGGGAAAAGGATAGCCTGCACCCTGTTTGCTGGCCGTTGGCCAAAAACAGCTATTCCAGTCAGTGAGCTTTGGAATAGGAGCATGGATTTGTTACGAACTAGGCATGGTATCAAAGTCACAATAACGGACGAGAACACCACGAGCGTTATTATGCGACGTGATTGTTTATAAAGGGCGTAGATCCTGATGCTAAGATACACTTAAACAGAGAGTTGTTTACAGCTTGAAATATCCGCGTGTATTAGAGAGATTCACTCACAATTGACGAGGAACTCGCTAGTTAATAGCAAAAGTACGGATGCCTTTTCAACTAGACCCGAAGAACATCTGTGAGATGTATTTCAGCACATTAAAACATGAATATTGGCATCGCAAACCTCTTTCAAAGATGGGAGGTCAGGGTATATATTGAGCATGTTGTATCATTCAAAGACTCACAGACCCAATATCTGCATCCCGGAAAACTTCAATTGAGGGGATGAGAGTAAGCAAGGCCAAGAATCTCTGGAGGAAATAGAGATAGCTGTTCAGATTTTTTGGCCGACTCCAGATGAAGTGCACTTCGGCTCCAAAAGTGAGAGTAAAGTCATATAGAAGCACTGATAATGCGGATGCATGAATGCATGCTTGGATCCTCTCGCTGTTTTCCGCAACAAACAGGTCAATATAAGTAATATACAATATATTCAAGACATCAAGCACCCACAATGTGGCATCATCCTTTAGGGAGAAAACTGGCGTTTCTGAGCTGGCCATTAAAGAATGAAAAGAAGTGGACAGAAATGTTATTACCAATCGTCAAACCTCAGGAATATAAAGCAAACTTGGACTGAGATAATTTTCAAGTTACTTTCTGTTCTCAATTCTATAGCATAACCTTGGCCGAATAAGGGGATGGGAGTGCCATGGACGGTGAAAATCCGCTAGAATCACTGATCGTTATTTACATCACTATTTGTCATCACATACTATGGATAGTACGTGACTGTGCGTGGCGATTCGTGATTGTTGTAGAGCCATCTCCTCAGTTCATAAAAGGGTGCAATGGAGCAGTTGTCATTGTCACCAATAGCGAGTCTGCCAGTCTTCTGAATAGAGTAGTTGAGTTATAAGCTCGATAGCTCAATATCTTTTATCCTGGAGGTAGAGGACTTGAGTTCACGACTCGATAGTAGTAGATATTAGATTAGATTAAAGGAAAGAAGTTTCCTGCAATTTATCAGTTTCGTTGTATCATGTTGCCACTGGTCGTGGAAGTCGGGTGTATGATTGCGCATCCCATCAATGACTTGAATAATACAAGGATGGTTTTGAGAAGAAAAACTATTATGTCCTTTAGTTATCATCAAAATTTGACGCTTGGAAATGTAACGAAGAGATTTTTGAAGGGTACGATCCTATATCACCATCTGCCGTTTCGTGCAGATTGAGCACAAGGCGCGTCATCATGATGATTGATATACTGGGTAGCATAGTATCAGCGTCTAATTTGGAATGCATTTGGAAATTGAGTAAGAATAATTCTTACTTGCCAGATAGCCTGGACAAGCACCCGCGGAGAAATGGCTGGATTGCCTAAAGTTGAGCTTTAAAATATTAAAAAGAACCAAGGACGCACTTGAGGAAGCTGAGTTGATAGTGAATTAGCTAGTAACAGATGTGATCATGAAAGTGAATGATAGCTTACAAAAAAAGTAGCAACGTTTGCGACATTGAAAATTATCACCACTCTGCAGAATTGGTTAAATTAAAGAACTGCATTTGATAAACGATGATGCTTACAGGTAGTATAGGACACCTTTAGAAGGACTAAGCTTTGTTTCTAAGTCCAAGAAAGGGATATTTACACACCATCTCTGAGAATTAGAAATCGTATTGATGAGCGCCTGCCTATTCCGAGTCCAGCTAAACGGTGCGGTTTATCTTTGATAACTTTGTAGAGAATCAATCCAAAGAGGATGGATTCATATAGAATCAGAAACCCCCATGACGCCAGCAACACTGCCCTCAGAAAGATGAACATGTAAATATCATCATATAGGCTAGAAATTGTAGCGAAACCCACTCATAGATCTATTTTGAGGCAAGATGGGAAAACAGAAGATTAACAGATAATCGAGTCCATTGGATGTATATGAAAAACATACACTTCATGAGCAAAGAAGCGATCACACCCTGTTTGCTTATTGCTTAAGAAAAGCTGTTTCTATCCATAAGCTTGTAAAAGAGTGGGACGGACTTATTACAAACCATGCAT
The DNA here is from genome assembly GCF_017499595.1 of Psilocybe cubensis. Lineage (NCBI taxonomy): Eukaryota > Fungi > Basidiomycota > Agaricomycetes > Agaricales > Agrocybaceae > Psilocybe > Psilocybe cubensis. The sequence continues at coordinate 2,333,969 of NC_063008.1, read as the reverse complement.
GGTATCAAAATGGCGATAACCGCCGAAACAGTTGCAAATGCTATAACGTAGCGTGATTGCTTGTAAAGAGCACAAATTCTGAGACTCAGATAAACTACGTAGAAAATATTAACACAAAAATAAGCATGGAGAGGTGAGAGAACTTACAGTTGATAAAGAATTCATTGGCTACTAGCACAACTGTGGCTATGTTTTCAACAACATCTGAAGGACATCTTCGAGATACATTCAAGTCAGCATAGTCCACCGTGAATGTCGGCATTGCAAACCTCTTTCCAACAAATCAGAAGTCAGATATATGTCAAATAAGAGGTATTATACTGAATTCAGCTTACTTCAAAGCCGTTTTGTGGTCGGATATCTGCGTTTAAGAGAAGGTCGATTGTTGGGATGAAAGCTAATACAACCAATAATCTCTGCAAGAAATAGAGATAGCTGCTCAGAGTTTTTGGTCGTCTCCAGATGAAGTGCACTTCGGCGCCAAAAGTGAGAGTGAAATCGTATAGCAAAACTGAGAGTGCGGATGTGTGAATATACCCTTGGATTCGCTCGCTGTTTGTTGTAACGAACGAGTGAAGATTAGCAGGCCTTGCGATAACGTCTAAGGCACCAAGCACTCACTATCTAGCAACATCTCTCTGGGAGATGGATGGTATTTCTGGGGTAGACATGGTGAAAAAAGAGAGATGTGGCTAAAAAATGGTAATGTCAATCTTCAAAACCTCAGCATATAAAGCAGACTTGAACTGAGATAATCTTGTTTTTGTCAGTGCTCGCTACCAACATTTGGAACCTGTAGCTTCTGTGGAGAAGTATTTTCGACATGGGGGCCCATCGAATCGAACGGCTGAATGCATTATTATTGGGTCTTTGACATGTTGTCTGTCGCTTTGTTGCCTTATCTATGTCGAGTCCCACTTACATTCTTTTTTAAACCTAGTCACCGGATTTTCATAGTTGCAATCTGATGAGACCTGCAACGGCACAAGTAGATCAGCGGTGAACTGTGATTGGGATGTGCAAATAGTTCCTATAAAAAAGTTCCATGGGTCCACCTGTTCGAGTAGCAATGTACAGTTTGAATAGCAGTCCAAAGTATTTGCTGGATGACGCGCAAGCTTCTTCTTCACTCCATATATTCATCGGGACCCTCTGGGAAAGGAGTCCATTTGTTTGAAAGATGATTGAACTGTTTTTTTATAGCCATTGCTACTGGTATCAGAGACAAGGGGAACCCTTGACAGTTGTAGAGCCATTTCCTCATTTCCCAAATCAGAGTAGAATGGAAACACTTACCATCGTTATCAGTGTGTGAGCTTCTGTTCTGGGGTGCAAATTTGACTATTTAGAAGGGAATTGTGATTGCGGTGTGGGTGGCGTTAGTTGGTTGTACCATTTACGGTTGGACGAGAACGTGGAAACAGTAGTTATGGGTGCATGTGGTGGTTTTCCTACTATATATCAACGTATTATTTGAGGTTGAGTTGGGCGAGATATCAGATAGGGACAGCCACTAAGGTGCATCATTGAGTTGGTCGGGAAGTAAGTACTGAAATATCCCCAGGCCTGGGGATAAGTATTGGAGATCTAGGGGACGAAAGTGGATGCATGTTCTCCCGTTTGTTGAAGGAGTTTGGGTAATTAGTCATCCATCATACGACGCAGAATTTAGATTTTTCGAGAAGAGTTATAATTCGCTTTAAGCCTGCGGATAAATGCAGACAAAGAGGCAAAGTGGGATGAATATCGAGGGAAATCATCGCTGAAGAAGAGCCAGGGTACACATGCTGAACCGGATTGGAAGAGAATTGGCCTCACAGTGAAGCGAGACATTGGTGGGCAAAGCGAGAACCGCAGCGCGTCGCTACGGATATTAGAGCTCGTTGATTGTGTAATTATCCAATAGTAGACGAGACCTCAGGATGTTCCATAGTCTGCCTTGAAGTACTCCGGTGGTCAACTGTGGCGTATCATCGAGTTTTCCTGACTCTTCCTATGAAGAATAGCGGATCAGCGAGTACCATTTTAGGCGGCTAGGTTTGCGTCTCCTATGAGAAAGGCGATTCAATAAAACTCCGTGTAAAGGAGATCAGAGGATCGATAGTGGATGTCGAGGGGAGAATTCGTTAAAGGAGGGTCTGGGTAAATATATCTAACCAATGGCATACGACGCTGTTGGTAGTCATCGATCAAATGAGCTGTTATACCCTCAGCGTGTCAGGACGTGGGCGAGTGAAACGAAACTCGCGCTGTGTAGCGACGGGTCATAATCGCTGTGTCATCCAGACTCGGACTCCATTCATCCTCCAAATGCAAACTAAGCCTGTATATGATCCACCATGCTTGGATTGACGTTGCGTATCAAACGAGAGGATGACAAATATGGAATCTCCACTAGGGCGTTTCATCGAAAACTCGCTGTGAGCCTGAGCATATAGGAGACCAAAGTGGCGGTGGTGGACGTCGATGGAAGAAATGGTTGGAAGAGGGGTAGAGGGTATATATACTCGACGAGAGGGGTATGTTTGTATTTGTTGCCAGTTATCGATCGAATAACTAACTCGTGTCTCTGTCATCGATTCGTCATCCGATTGCATTGCGGGCCAGGCCTGATTAGAATCCACCGGGTTCGGGTCGACGTAGATATCTTACCAGCTTCAACCTCTCACCTGAGTTTAAAATTTAACCCATGATATAATGACGCCTCTCATATATCGTTTACTTCAATAAGAGAGATGGTTAAGACGGATTAGTGTGGATTTGGCTCCAGTTAACAAGTCGAAACTAGAGTTTTTGAGAAGATTTACGAATAACTCATCGATTCTGCATGTACGGGAAGTTTATGCACGCATATATGCAGTATATCTGTGCAAAAATGGATGATAGCAGATAATAAGATGATATAGATCTTTGGAGAGCTCAGAAAACCTCTCGAGAAACAAGTTGAACTTCACTTCAGGGCCGGCAACACCCGAAGCTTACCAATCAGGCCAATTGATAGAGCTGCTTGGCGTTCTTGAACAAGCTCATTTCGATGATTTGCACTCCTTGCGCCTCTGTTATTTCTCCTCTTTCCACTAGATCGGACAACACCTGCCCTCATTTTAGCTTTCATTGTCAGGAGAGGCTCATAAATTCTAGCTCACCTCGAAAATTGCCTGTCGCGCCTGATATATTCCGAGGTAGTACGATTCGGGCCACCAGTGGCCGTCACCTGCGCGTTGTTCAGTCGGCAATTACAAGGAGATTCATTGGCCAATTCTTACTGGACCACATTATTTTGTTCGTCGGCGCCAACTCTAACACTTGACGGATTATGGATCGCTGACCGTCCCCGGAAACAAACGGGAAAACCTACATACATCGTCATTATCGTTTGCTTTGCAAGTCGTGACAGTGTGTACACGCACCTCTCCAAAGTCAAGATAGACGTTACGATATACCGCAGCAAGATATCCCGCGTCGCGCGTGTAAGGGTAGGAAGAATGGAGAAGCACGAAAGGAGTATCTGGGAATTGTTTGATGATGGGTTGTAGATGCGCTGGCGACGAAAGAGTGAGCGTGATATCGCTATCACCCAAACCCGTGTGGAATTGAACTTTGGGATGGGTTAGTAGTTTGGTGGGGATGGTAAAAAGTTGAAGGTAATTGACCTGGCAACTTGTAGCGGCCAGCTACGGTGAGAGCGATGCGCACGACCTGGTCGTTCAGCGGTTTGTGCTGCAGGCGTATCTTTCCTGATTCCTTGTATGTTGCGTATACTTGGGCGAGGGCTTCTCTCTTTTCACTATCACTCCCATATACTGACACGTTCATTCCTGTGCGATAGCACACGATGGATTTGAATCCCACAACGTCCTGCTGCTCGGCGCTCGTTTTCAGACTCTCCTGCAGCGTCTTTTCGAAACCCTCAAGGTCTGACTCTTTCCCAGCTGCAAACAAGGTCCTCAATATGCCCTATGATTGCTCTATATGATATGCCAGTGACTAGTGTAGGAAGCGCACCTCTGCGACAATCTCGACTCTGACAATCCTCTTCGTCGGCGCGGTGGTAAACTGGTCATGCCATGCATATCCTTCAGCCATCTCAGCCACGCCTCCAAGCCCATCATCGATCAGGATGGTGTGTATCCCTGCGTTCTTGAAACACAGGTTGCACAGATCTGAATAATCTAAGCGGTCTCTATGCTCCTTTATTTGTTCCCAATCTAAGGATTTGTCCAAGCCGTATAGTTCAGCAAGCTGTTTGGTGGCACGCATGCATGCGAGAGTGTTTGGAGCGTCTTCTACTAGGGCGTCGCCGTCTGCCTCGGAGACGAGCCCTTCGAACGGGACTTTGTAGCGTGCATCGACGCGCAGAAGTGGGTGGGCATGATTATCGATTGCTGGTTGAGTGAAAGCTGCTTTGTACAGCTCGGGGTATTCTTGTTTTCTGGTATCCATAAGAGAGACGATACTGATATGAGAACGAGCGTTGTTTACTGAGCGAGCTGAGAGTGAGAACGCGATTAGGGGTCGGGCGGAATCAAATTGAATTGGCCGGAGCGCGTGATCCTGTCAGAGTGAGGATCTTATCAGATGAGATTGCACCCACCTCTTGTTTCTTCCAGCCATCACTTGGGCGTTGCAAATACAGACTCGGACACACTACACTCTTCACGTTCTCCGCCATGCCGATAGACACCATTGCTCTCGAGAAGGCTATCAAGCGCGCTATCCCTGTCACGCATCTCGAGATTGAGGATCAGTCGAGTGGGTGTGGGGAGAATTATGCGATTGTGTTGGTTAGCGAGGTATGTGCGCTCCCATTGCATTAGTTCGGGCATATCGACGAACGCGTTTCTGTCCGAATAGGCATTCCAGGGGAAAACTACACTGGCCCGGCACCGAATGAGTCTGTACCTCTCATAGCATGGGCGATTGGGTTACTCATTTGTGCACAGTTAACGAGTTATTGAAAGACCAAATCGCGCAAATGCATGCATTCTCGCAGGTAGGAGTGTCAGTAAAATTTTCATGATATTTTGACTGTATTCTTTGTCAGAAAACATATACCCCTCAGCAATACGAGGCGCTTCAAGCTAGCCAGTCCAAGTGACGGACTCCAGGTGGATTCACTGTACTACTACTTCTACATTCATATCGCTTTCCCTTCCCTTTTCATGCTCTTTATAATTGTTGCTTTTTACTCAGCCGTATCTACTATCTGAAATCTATGGTCTATATACGCAATCATTGGAAATGCTGACGCGCTCGTCGGTGTCGGTCGTTGGCCAAGCAGACGTCGCCCATTATACATTATTATGTCACTTTCGGCGTTAAGGCTATCGGCACGGTTATTTTCGGCTGGATTGATCAGCTTGTGATCGTCTTCACTTTTTTGTTGAAAGTCTACTCAACTCCTAACTTGAACTATGCCCTTTTCCCCTCCGTTTCCTCCTCATGATCCCACTGATAAAAACGGGTAAGATAGTATCGCAGTAATCTATAACGCTGAATTCATTCAAATTTCGTAGATTCTCGTGAGTAATCATGGGTAATATGCGATCTCATATCAGGACCTGACAGTCAGTCAACGCCGAAATCCCTAATTGATCACGCTTTCGCCTTTGAAATTGCTTTTATGTCGCGTTGTTTATGATGGCACTGGGACTTGCTCTGTGAAGATATGAGACCGTCATCAAACGCTGGCCGATCATCCTGACAGGCGTCGTCGACACGGTGCACAACGCGTGCCATCGGCTAACGGTGCAATTATCAGAGATCGGCGACGAGGATGCGGAGAAGAAGAAGGTTTTGCAAGAGAAAACGACGGAAGGGACTGCGATTATCGAAAAGTTGAGCAAGTTGAAGTATGAGATGGCGAGGGACAGGGTGTTAGTGTGAGTGACATTGCACTTGTTGGGTGGGTCTGTTTCCTCGGTGTGGCATTTGACATTCGTTGTTGGTGTGGTAGAGAAATTCCGCAGGATGGAGAGGCTAGTGCTGATCTCTACAATACGGAATTGGAGGCGTTGAAGCAGGACAATCGGAATACGTGGTTCACGGCGCCTTGGTTGTTTGCAGAGTGCGTCAACACCCTCCGTCTGTGCTCCCATATTTTCGTGAGGTTGAATTTCTTTACAATCCGCATAGGTGCTATTTGTGAGTTATATGCACATATGGTTGAATTACTTGACGCGGATAATGGTTGAATAGGTATCGCCTTCTTCGATCTTTCTTCGTACAGACGCAGCATTGGAAGACGTATGATCCATTTGAGGATCAGAAGTTGAAGACTTTCAAACATTCAGGAAAGGCCATTTTCCGTCAGTATCATATCTCATCCACTTTGTTTAAAGAGTTTTCATGTATGCGTTCTTCTAGAAATCGCTAAGACGATTCACGAGCTGGGAAGTGATGTCGAGGGCGTAAAGTCGGACCCCGAGAAGCTAAAAATCTTGTTCAATGAAATGATACAAATGTGTCTTTGGTGAGCACCTTTTAGCCAACGTTAATTTGCTTGTCTATCTTGTCTTATAAGCTTACGCACTTCCCGCCAATGTCAGGGGAAATGCAACGGTTGGTAAAATGCATATCATCTTTATCCTTCGAAGCTTCATCTTCTTTGGCTATAGGACTTGTCTCTTCTCACCCAGATGACGGAAGCGGATATCCAGAATTTGCAAACTGTTGGAAAGGATGCACGCATTGCCAGGCAACAATTCATTCTAAAGGATGATGAAGAAGCTGTTTGGAGCTACATCGAGACTTTGAAGGATGCCCAGGTCGATTTCGTATTGGATAACTGTGTGTGGTGACGTCGTCGTTCATGTTACCTTTAACTGAAACTGATATACTCTGATTGGCGTATCCCCTAAGCTGGATTCGAGGTATGTTCCATTACTGATGAGTATTTACATTTCATTTGAACTTGGGCTCTTTCAGCTGTTTACAGATTTAGTCTTTGCGGATTTCCTCGTCAGCTATACTCCTTACGTCTCCAAAGTGGTATTCCAGTGCGTTTTGCTATTGCTTTGCAGGTATTGGCACTAACATGCGTTCCGATTTAGCCCCAAATTGATCCCTTGGTTTGTATCCGATGTCACTCCCCCAGATTTCAAAGCCACCCTGTCTATCCTTTCCGACGTAACCTTCTTCCCAGAGGAAGTCGTTAACTCCCCTGACGTTAACACAGACTATCTGAAAGAGATGGTGGGAAGATGGAAGAAGTACGTTGATGAAGGTGTGTTTGCTCTTTCTGTGCCCCTTGACACGCCGTTGGGTGGAGATGCGGGCAGTGAGGTTGGCGAGTTTTGGACGACCCCCCGGCCTTATTGGGATATGAAGACCGAGGCTCCTGTCACATTTTCGCAGCTGGCAGAAAGTGGGCTTGTGATTTTCAAGGTGTGTGTATTTTAATACACAGCGGCACGGTCGAGCTAAAGGTGTGGGTCTTTCCAGGGCGATTTGAAGTAAGTATCTTGGCGCCGTCTTCTGTATCCTGAGTGATGATGGTATTCATATTCATCGGCGTTTCAGTTATAGAAAGTGAGTTAGGCTATATCTTGCTTTTTAACGATTTGGTAATGAATACATGTCCTATAGACTCACCGGTGATATCAAATGGCCTGCGTGGACCCCTTTTGAAGAAGCCATAGGTAATAGGTTTTTGCGTAGTCCGATGACCTCGTAATGACTCCTATGATAGGACCTTTGGCTGGCTCATTCCCAATTCTAAGTTTGAGGACAAACAAGGCCGATGTTGTCGTCGGTGTTGAGCGGGAAGTAGCCGACAGATTAGACGCTAGAGGAGAGAAGTGGCGCGTAGATGGGCGGTACGATTACGGTGTTTTTGCTTCTTATCCAGTTTGGGCTAATTTTTTTGAATGCTCGAAAGCTACGCCTTGGTGTCGTTTCTGCCCAAGGCATAGATTCTTTTAGGGATGAGATAAGGAACGGAAACCTTGACATGAATCACCGCCTCGTGGGTACTGTGAAAGACTATTAATATGACATTTAGATCGGCGTGCGCGCAGATCCTATAGATGTGAATAATTAAAATTTCTTGTGCATTGGAGCCCGCACGCAATCGTGACTGCCCATGTGTGCGTTACCACTGTTTTAGACCTTACCTCTCAAGCGTGGTAGGAATATATCACGATGACAGGTTTACAGGTGTAAAGAAAGCACACCGCTGGACGTATATAACATGAACTGCTTTTTTACAAGCTTCGTGTGATTCTGGCCTTATCTTGGACGCGAGATGGGACGTGCTGCTCTTCTTTTGGCTATTTCCCTGTACCTGCAACACTTTCTCTCTTGCTCTAGGTTCGCATATGCCGCGACTACTGCACCCCCTTCTCCAAAACCACCGGCTACTACAAAGCACCATCAAGTGCTTATCTTGGGAGGGGGTGTGACCGGGGTAATCGCTGCCCGAACGCTGCATGAACGTGGGATCGACGATTTTGTTATTGTCGAAGCACGCAATGAACTGGGTGGGAGGATGCAGACCGCGACGTTTGCGAACAGGACGATTGAGCAAGGGCCGAATTGGATACAGGGCACGCAAGAGGGTAATGGCCCTGCGAATCCGATCTTTACGTTGGCCAAGAAACATGGGGTGAAGACACAGTTTAATGATTGGTTTGGGAGTGTCTGTGAGTAATTTTATCTTTTTTTGAGGGCGTTTTTCTGGATTCTAGAGGGTGGCTAGGGTGAGCAACGGATGGCACAGAGGGATATGCACCGAGTTTCTCCATGATTTGACTGCCACAAGGGTCTCCTTGGGTGGTAAAGATCACCCCTGTGTCCTGGCTCATGACGTGTAATTCCATTACCATTGATGTCATGGAGCATGCACACGGGAAGGCGGAAAGCCATGAAATGTAACTGGCGTTATTTTTAGTTTCTAATCTTTTGTTTTTCTATTTTTTCAAGCTACATTCGATGCGACGGGTGCGGTAGACTTTTTGGATGTATTTGACCAGTCTGGTGATGATTTCGACAACCTGACTGTTGTTGCTGGTGAGTGTCTTTGCATCTTTGTTGGGGACTATCATTTTAGTGGCGACGTTCACCAAATCTGATCTTAGGCGCGCGTGTGGATCAAAACCTTGTCGATCTCTCTGCCAGAACTGGGTATGGTCTTCTCAAGGCAAACGCAAAAAATGCTCATGCTAGTGCATCAGAATACTATCAGGTAATACTCTATGTATTGCTAAAAATGATTGATGCCCATGTTCTCAACCCCCATGTAGTTCGATTGGGAGTATGCTCAAACCCCTGAACAATCATCATTAATCGCTTCTTCCTGGGTAATCTATTACATTAATTTTTGCAGGTGCATTGAACTGACTATCTGATCCTCCGATTCAGGGTAACAATTTCACTTACGACACTGACCAAGGAGGATTTTCAGACGACAATCAGATGTCGATAGATCAAAGAGGGTTCAAAACTCTGATTCAACAGGAAGCTAATGAGTTCTTGAAACCTCAACAAATGCTGTTAAACTCTACGGTCAAGTCCATATCATACTCCAAGAGTGGTGTCACTGTAACACTGGTCAATGGCCAAACCCTTACCGGAGACTATGCTTTATGCACGTTTAGCTTGGGCGTCCTACAGCACGATGACGTTAGCTTTAAGCCAGCGTTGCCAGGTAATAATATACTCAGTCATGGCTATAAAATGGTTGCTAATATCAAAGGAAATCTAGATTTTAAACAGGAAGCCATTCAGAGCATGGTGATGGCTACATACACGAAAATATTCTTGCAATTTCCAAAGAAATTTTGGTTTGATACGGAGGTTTGTTTTTAAATTTTGTGGTTTATCTTATCAATGTGGTTGTGCTGAGTGTCAAGTCTACCGACATGTCTAGATGGCAATTTTTGCAGACTCTGAACGTGGGAGGTATCCCGTATGGCAAAGCTTGGATCATAAGAATTTCCTTCCCGGATCAGGCATTCTCTTTGTAACCGTGACGGGAGATTATTCTGTCAGGATAGAGGCTCTACCGGATAAACAAGTCAAAGAGGAGGTCATGGGTGTCGTTCGATCTATGTTCCCAAACGTTACCGTGCCAGAGCCTCTCGATTTCTTCTTCCCCCGATGGCACAGTAATCCCCTTTTCCGAGGATCTTATTCAAATTGGCCCCCAGCATTTGCCAGCCAGCATCTTGACAATCTACGAGCTAACGTTGGGAGGCTGTATTTTGCTGGAGAGGCGACGAGTAGGAAATATTTTGGTACGCCAAGTAGACGCCAAGAAATTCGTTCATGCCAACTCATGCCGTTTTGTGTTATTTATAGGTTTCCTGCATGGCGCTTACTTCGAAGGGTTGGACATTGCAACCATCATGGCGAATTGTATCAAGGAAGGCTCCTGTGCTGACATGGAGCATTTTGCTAATATAAATAATATTCTTCCTTTTGAAAATAACTAGAGTTTAGAACGCAGTTGATATTTGTTGAACAAGGGATCCGACTGTTGCATCGTTTGCCCAAGTACTTCAGTAACAAAGAAAGAAAACAAACACACTTCCTTCAATGGAATCCATGTCGATCGGAGAATGGTTTTAACGGGATAACTCCTAGTCTCTATTCATTCTGTCTACGGTTGCAAACAGTCTTTAACCGTGCCGTACTACTGTAGACTACTGTGTTAATTATTACTACGGGTTGTTTCATAAAGAATAATACTCGGACACGGAAGGCTAATTGTCAATGCTGAAGTGGTGGTGGTGCCAACTTCATTTGGTCAATCAAATCTTGTTGCTGCAACCGGCATACTACCATCCTTTAGTCTCTGCTCCAAAGCAACGATCACGTGATTTGCAATGATGATTCGCTGGCAGAATTCGGGTGCAAGAACTCGAACTTAACTCGAACTTTGACTTGCTCAAATTTCAATACTTTTTCTCAGACATGAAAACTGCTGGGAAAATGATCATCTCGTAAAGCCGCTGCCTATCATATTCTCACCAGACGCGTCCTTTGGAACGACGAAAGAATGACGCGTTTTGCCCACGGAAGTTTTGTTGTCAGGGGCTTGTTGATAGGGTATTTTTGGAATTCCAGAGCTTGCCCAGAGCTATCTTTCCGTGCTGACCAGTGTATATCCGATGCATACCACATCGCATTCAATGTCAATATGTTCCGATCTTTACAGTAATCGGCATGCCCACCGAATTCTCGACTATCATTTGGTGCACCTGGTGCGACGGTAACAGCGATCATGTGCAATTTCCTTTCCAATATTGACCCTTGAAATATTGCAAGTTGGATGGGGTTTGTTATTTGATCCCTCTTGTGGAGCATCTACCGCTGTCTCTTCCCTCTCCTTCTCTTCCTTTTCCTTCTCTTCCTTCTCCTTCTTCTTTGGCTGGTCCTTTTTTTCCGCTTTCGCCATTCGTTCTTTACCTTCAAGGGCATGAGCATTATTTTTTGATCACTTCGTTACTTCGCGAGACCAGGAGTCCACTTTTCATTCCCTCGTACTTCGGGTTCCCTAGGAATGGTCAGCCTAGCCGCTCGCCAGCTATGGAAACGTACACTCTCTATACTTCGAGTGAAGTTGCTGGTGCGTCTCGTCGCTGTTCTCGTACGAACACAGTCAGCTGCTAACACTTCAGCCATGCCCCGTATCCTTGATTGCAGTACAGTAGAATCACTCTGACGCGATTTACCACATTCTACTTCTTCCTCGCCTTCGCCTCTTGCATCGTTCTCAGTGCGCTACAAGGTGTCGCATTCACCGATAACTCCATGGCCGTAGCTGCGCTTGCGCCGGTAGTCAAGAATGTCCCCTCTGACCAAGTGCTTGTGCTAGAGAAAGGAGTGTTGCAGACGTGTACCAGTATCCCAGATCAACGTGGGACGAAGTGCACAGTGCACCTGGTTTTTGGTTCGAGAAAAAGTAAGCGCCACTGGGACGACGACGGTGATATTTTGGATATCGAAGAGGCTGGAAACGGTGATGGCGATACGGATGGTCTTAGAAATGGGTCGCCTGTTAAATCTGCTTCTAGCGTTTTGACTAATGACTCTGGCTTGAGCGATAATTGTATCCTTTCTATGGCTTGGTTGGATGAAACGTGAGTCTACAATTTCGGTTGGTATCTGGAAGCTTTGTTAAAATTTTATCGTCGTTTTAGACTTGAAGACTCCAAGCGGGAAGATATCGTAACCTTTCTTTTCCAAATCTGGCTTTTCTCTCTGGCGCTCGTAACTGTAAGAAATAGCTTTTCTGGAACTTGCCATATTACTTATTGCAAAGTAGATTTTGAATGAATCCATCCCTCATCTAGGGGCGGCGTTCTTTGGCCATGTCCTAGGCACGGGCTGGGCTGGGTATCGTGTATCATCGTCACAAGCCTTGACAAGTTTCTATCGCAGGCATATTGTTCCTGAAGCTTGTGGTGGAAAAGATTTGTTAGGGGGTTGGTGGGATATTAGGATACAGCACGCTGTAAGTATCGAATTCTTTAAAACGACAGGCTTGCTATCCCGTTTTATTCCTAATTTTTTGGATCCAAGGTTCCAATCGTGATCGTCAACAGCGTAGTATTACTTGCATTGCTATATGTTTCTGCGAGATTGTACAAGGTAAGCTCTTTTATTGTTCGGACTTATCTGGGTGCACAGTATTGATACATGGTAGGTATATGCCACCGAGTCGTTTAGCCGTGTTGGCGCTTCTCCGGTCATTCATGGAGTTTACAAGGTAAAATCGAACCTGTTCGAGGAAATAAATGTGATGTGTTTGTTCATCTTGCTTTTGTAGACCGTTTTGCTGTTCTCAGTTGGTCTGCAACTCTCCGGGTTCTTCTCGCTCGCTTCTTCTGCGATGTGGATCGATAAAGTCTGTCATGGAATGATGAAAATGATGGCGTTGCATTCGAAATTGTATCTGGCTGCTTTCGTTATTATCCTAGTGGTACGTCCCATCAACCTGCATCTATGACCCCGAAGATAAACGCTGACTTCGTCACCTTCCAGTTTCAATTCCCGATGCTATACCTTGTAGGATATTATTTATTGTGTGCTGCCACATTTGCTGACATCAACTTTTATGAAAGGGATGGGTGTGCGTTCGGAAGGAGTGTAGAATCCGATTTGGCATTTTTTGTGCCATATCCATCTTCTTGTTGTCAATCTCGACGTTGATGTTCTTCAGCCCATGTAAGCTTTTTTTCGCGCATCACTAAGCTGATCATGGGTTTACGGTTGCGTTTTTTCGTTTTTTTCAAGTGTATCGGTACATCTTCATGACATGGCCGTTCTTCGCTACTGTCACTGTGACAGCTTATGTCCTGACCGTCTTCACGAGTGTCCTAGCTATCGTGTGCAGACTCAACTTTGGCAAAGGGTTAGCGCATTACCGTGAGTTTCCTTCCTTTCCTATGCGTAACGTTTTGATTGATGGGCCGGCTGGCGTTATGTTCACCGTACTGTTGTTGGATGGTGTAGTACAAGTCACTGACGCGTTGGAGGGTGTTGATTTCACGCCGGTGTCGTTTTGGAAGGGGCACGGTTATGGTGGTGATACTGAGAAGATGGATCTGTACGGTAAAGCCAAGCAGGGAGGACAAGGTGATGCCAGTGGAACGCGGCTGGGAGATATCACGCTCCAGCTGCCAGCCATGGCCCACCGCCATCAACACCAGCAGGACGAGTCCCACATGTACACCCACACCCAACCGCGGGCACGGGCGCGCGCGCACGCTCGTGCGGAGTCAAATGGGAGACCGCGCGTGCAGGATAGAGGCTCGTCGATATACTCGGATGAAGGCGCCGGGACGCCTGTGATGCTCTCGTTCTCGCCGCCGCTTATTTCGGAGATGGCCCCTGCGCCCACGAGGCTGGCGAAGGTTGCTGTGAGTAGGGCGCGGCGGTCGGGGTCGCTTGGTGGTGGGTATGGGCATGGGTTTGGGTTTGGGCATGGGCATGGCAAGTCGCAGAGTCTGAGTCAGAGTTTGGGGGGCTCGGTGCTGGGAGATGTGCCGTATCCGCCGCCTGGGCTGGACATGAGGGAGGGGGTGGGAGTGCGCTCTGGGTGGGATGATGAAGGGAGTGAGGAGGAAGGTGTGCGAGGCGGCTATGGGCGTAACGAAGCCTCGCGCGTTCAAGCTCGTGGAGATACTAGTCCTTCCAGCACATCCAACCCCACCAGCCCGTCCAGCCAGTCCAAAGGGACGCAAGGCGCCGAGGCGGCTGCGGCACCGGTAGGCCAAGGAGATATTCTGACGAGGGTGCCAAAGAGGTCGTCTTCTATTCAGTCGAGAGCGAGCGCGCGCTCGAGATCGAGGTCTGGAGGCGGCGCGGGGAAGCTTGTGAAGCAAGGCTTGCCTGCGAATCCTCGTGCTCGCGCTGGCGCTATTTGAAAAAGATAAGAAAGGAGGAAGTCTGAAGTCGATGAATTGTGTATGTATAGAATTAGGAAGCAAGTACGAGAGGATGAATTTTTTTTTGAGGGGATGTGTTGTTGGTTTTGTGAATCGTGGGCGTGGGTTCTCGCGGTCCATCATACCCTAGGTACTAGGTACTTACCTACCTTCAGTCCTTTTATGAATTTCTGGTGGGATTGTGTATGTAACTTTTTTTATTGTTATTGTTATTTTATTTTATTTTTTGCTCTGCTTGTTGTGTTGGAGATGGTGTTGTGTTTTTGTACCATCATGTAGGTGAGAAGCGGAGGAGCTTGCAAGGTGAAACCCTTGAAAGTGGGAAATGGCAAGTCCATTGTCAATGCAGTATACGTATACAGATTGATAATCGAAACAAGGCAAGGAGTTACGGGATTCGATTCTCGAATTCTCGATTCTCGAAATCATCGCTTTAACTTGGAAAACTTAGCTTACACGACTGCGTAGTACGTACATACTTACTTACTTACATTGTCCACTAGTATTCTAAGTTCGAAAGTGAACGAGGTACAATGGAAGGAAGGGTTGAGAAAATGGAGGTGAAAGTTAAAATGAACAGGTAAATGAAAAAGGCAAAGAAAGAAAGAAAGGCGGGCGTCGAGG